>NC_086325.1:10180561-10514132 GCF_036172605.1 Pelobates fuscus
ATCTAATAGACCATAGAGTAGTACCATCTATCTATCAGACCACAGTGTGGTACCATCTATCTAGCGACCATAGAGTGGTACTACCTGTCTAGAAACCATAGAGTGGTACTATATATAGATTTAGCAGCTCAATGTGAACAGTGATTGATGATATTTACGTTTTGTTTTCCTCAATTCTTTCAGCAGAAAATGCGCCTCCTCTTGTATTCGCTCCTCCACGCTCCTCTTTCCCATCCCAAAATTCCGCAGAGTTGTAAGAGCAAATCGGCGAAGGACTTTCCATTTCTCCCCATTGGAGAAGGCAATTCCTGGTGACATGACAGTATTATATAATATTACATGTTATATGGGCTTGCCCAGGTTCCGGTTGAATCAGCCTACCTTTCCCGAATTCTAGCTGAAACTATTTGATAGCTAAGCCTTGTCTATATTCATGGCAGTCTTCCATCTATTCGATAAAAGCGTGAATATTATTGCATGGCTGAATACAGCATTTTCCTCCTTAATGAGCCATTACTCACGCTAAAAACATGTTTTGTAAAACTTGACAGTTTAGTATCAACAGAGAAGTGGGCACCTACATGTAACAGGGAGTGCAAGTAATGTGCAAAACACCTGTAGTTAAAATAACCACAAAACTCAACAAAAATGGGTAAAATAATAATGTAAATAATGAATTCAATACCCTTATTATACCATCTATACAAATGCTGCATTCAACTTATTTTAGGAAGTAACATGTTCTAGCTATAATGTACACATGGTCCGTAACTCTACCCTGGGCACATAATATCTCTTTCGGTCCAGTTTGTGTGAAGGACGTTTGCTAAACATTTGTGGTGTAACTGGCTGATTGTTATCATACATTATCCTTTACCATTTAAATAAAGGAGTTGCATTAAGTAAAAGTAAAAACACACTTATTGTCACACCTCTTGCACCATTAATTATAATCAAGTGTGCATTTAAGGATGAATTATTTAAAGTGAATAATACAATGCATGTTTACCTGCATACATATTATGAAACCTTGGCCCATCGCTATTATTTTATATCCTTTTATTTCAGCCTTACATAATGCAGTAATAACGTGATCGGGTAGAGTCACGGTGACGCTAATCCCCTGGTTGCCCATCTGATCTTACTGCACATGCCGCTGCCTTGAAACGCGCTGGGGTATGGCAGTTCTAAGATTGTTTTAATCCTGTGAGAGTTTATTCACCAAGGACCATTATGAGGATCTCAGATTACTGGCTTTATAATATATCAGAGATTGTTTGTTGAGGATTGTATATTTGCTTTACAGATAATACACTAATTCTCATATTGTTTGCAGCAAGAACGGGTGTACTTTAGATTGTATTGTTTGTTTTATTTTATGTAACTGGGAGTGAAGCCATGAGAACACGAGAAGGGTGCACAGAAAAGCACATAGTAAGAATGAGAATCCAATTTTGACTGCACTTGAAGATTTGTTTTGGCTGAATTTGGGCTGATCAGGTGACCATTCCAACTCCCAAACTCTGAGCCAATATTTACCCAAATCACGAACCAACTGATACAATAGCTGAACATGTTTGTTATTGTTCGTGATTCTGGATTTCACCTGTGGCACCAACAAAAGAGGTGATTGATTGGTGGTTCGAGGACAGTCACTAAATGTTGGTTGTATTCACAGATCTAATGAGAAGGGACCAATAAATAAATACTATATAAATATTAATTCTGTTTTTACTGCTCCTCCTCCACTTTATTGGTTACTTTATGTCACTTGATCTGTGAGCCAAATCTCGGGAACATTAATTGACCCATTTTCGTGTCCCTTTGATTTGTCTGATTTGATTCCTGAATCAGTTTTTCGGTTCCCAATCTGTAGGCAGCAGAAATAAGGATTTACCATTGCCTTGGGTGAATCTATGAATTGCTGGGAATTGTCCTCTGCCACTAAAACTATCTGCCTGATCCACCAGGGCTTCTTTCACTGCCTTGTACCCGTACAGCACCACGCTGGGTCGTGGTCCGAGGTAGATGGTAAAGACAGAGCCAAATTTCTTACTCAGCTGATGGAGAAAAGAGAGAGTTTGAAAACAGAAAAGTTAGAGCAGAATTGAATGTACAATTTAATCACGTATTAAATCAATCTTAAAATCTAATGAATTACTTTAAAATTTCCCCAAAAATAACTGATTTATAGTCAGAGAACCTCTTCTGTTGTACCTCTATTGCTGCTCCACCCACACCTGCCCTCTTCTAATGTCCTTCTCCCCACTAACCATTCAGTTATTTTTCTGATATTATTTTAGTTTTTAAATTCCACCCCAAAGTGTCACCCAAGAACATACTGAACCCCATTTAATGGAGGGATTTTCACGTAACAGGCAAAAGGTGTTGGCAGATGGCAAGATGACCAGTGGCTTCAGCCCAAGGGTAAATTGTATGGCCACTCTATATTTGTTTGTATTCAAAACTTTAATGCTTGTATGTGAAATCATTACATAATTGCATAATTTGTAAGTACATAACTGAGCTAATCTGTAGAAGAGGTTACTGGAAAATCTACAGTTGAAGGCTTTGTGTATGTGTACTGCTGAGAAATATATAGCTCTTCTTTTTGCAGATTTTCAGGAGACTCAGGGTAACAATGAAACAGAGCTAGAATCAGACCCAATTGGGACTTCAGTTCAGGTCATCACCCATAGCAATGCCCCAATATAGTCTCCCTATCATAATGATATCATTTCCTCTGAGACAAAGGCCACCAGCTCCTTCGAAGGTAAGCTCATAGAGAGTAGACTCACATCATCAATGGACTTGACCAGGTCTTTGGTGTTAATTTGGTGAAGATTTCCCACTATCGGTAGAGGTCGAGGACCTGGAGGAAGGTTTCCTTTCTTTTTCCGGAACAACAGGAGATAAGAGACACAGAGGACAATAAAAGTGATAATGAAGTAGCGGAGCTTGATGATTTCTGAACCTTTGGGTATAATAAGACAGTTAGGTAGTATGGTATATGTGCCTTCCATAAAGTCCTACAATAAAGTCCTACAACATGAAAGGCCACAGATCGGCAACCTATGGCCGGTGGGCCTTACAAGGACTGCAAAATAAATCATGGGCAACCAGGCTCAAGCAAGGCGGCAGCGAACCTAAGGCAACCAGGTGGCCACCACTTCCCTTCACTCTAGGTACTCCCACATGGCATACTCTGCCCAAATATACTGGTGAGGGTGGGAGAATGGGTGGCGCGGGAGCTATGTACTTACTGGGCATTTCTGCACAGCTCCCTCATGTGCCTTGTAGTATGCGGCAGCTGGGATATGACATCACCCTTGCATTACATGACATTGCAAGGCATGGGTGGGAGCTAGGCAGAAAAACCCAGTAAGAGAGTGAGAGTGTGTGTGTGCGTGTGTGTATGAGAATATATCGTATAGAGCTCCAAATTAAGTATATTTAAAAAGGGCAGTTCCACACAAGAATACCAATTTAGGGATATATCAAAAATTAAGGACAACTGTCATCTCAAAACTATTAATATTCATCAAGTTTTGAAAGGAATTATTTTTAAATGAAGTCTATGTAAAAAATGAGGAATACTCATCCCTAACTTTACTATATGACTGGATCCTTCAGTAATATAAAAACAAATAGGACAGTGTTTGAAACCAACAGTTAGTCTCTATGGTCAGTCTCTGATTCCATACAGGCAGTAATGCAGGGCAGACCATAGAGACTACCTGTTGGTTATCAAACACGGTCCGACCCAATGTGCATGTATGGCACGCACACTAGGTTCCAAATCCTTCCCTCTGGAAGAATGACAAACTCAGTCAAGGAGTCCGGTGTGTACAGAGGAGTGGGGCAATCTAAAAAGTGAGTAGGACACATTTAGTCCTAAAGTTATTATGTTACCTTAGCAATAAATGGCAGAGGGACGGGAGGGCTCTGGACTGTGTGATTCCATGTGAAAAGTGTATTTTAAATGATATGTGAAAAAAGGCTTCATAACTCATATTAAGTCCATGTTAGTATTCTTCTATGATGATTGTGAAGGCAAAATAACCTAATTACAGTAACATGATAAATTATTATTATTAATATTGTCATTGTTTATATGGTGCCGACACTTTCTATGGTTATAGAATGGGAATATTTGACAACAAGTAATTGACAGACACAATAATATTGACAGAGAAGTGAGGACTGATTTAGGCTTAAAAACCCTCACCTTGTGACAATAACAATTACTAAGTTAAAGGATCACTATAGGGTCAGGAACACAAACATGTATTACTGACCATGTAGTGTTTAACCCACCATTTAGGATGCTTGCCCCCCCTCTCCCCCCCCCCACACTAGCTCAGCGTGGGGACGCTGAACAGCAGTGCTGCTCACTGTGCAGCACTGACCCAGGAAGCCCCTCCAGTGACCATCTGAGGAGTGGCTACTTGGAGGTGTCCCTAGGGGCAATGTAAACACTGCCTTTTCTCTGAAAATGCATGAAGGGAGCTATTATACTCACCAGAACTAATACATTAAGCTGTATACTGTACATTAAGCTGTAGTTGTTCTGGGGACTATAGTGTCCCTTTAAATGGGTTAAAGGAACAGTCCCATGTAGGAACAAAGTGACCTAATGTCAGTGACATGTTTAATGGGTTAAAGGGTCAGTCCCATGTAGGAACAAATTGACCTAATGACAGCGACATGTTTAATGGGTTAAACGGACAGTCCCATGTAGGAGCAAAGTGACCTAATGACAGTGACATGTTTAATGGGTTAAAGGGACAGTCCCATGTAGGAGCAAAGTGACCTAATGACAGTGACATGTTTAATGGGTTAAAGGGACAGTCCCATGTAGGAGCACAGTGACCTAATGACAGTGACATGTTTAATATGTTAAAGGGATAGCCCCTTGTAGGAACAAAGTGACCTAATGACAGTGACATGTTTAATGGGTTAAAGAGACAGTCCCATGTAGGAGCAAAGTGACCAAGACCAGTTTACAGAGGTAGAAAAGTGGATCACAATAAACAAACTCTTCCTAAGCACTGACAAAACTGTCACAATGATCTTTGGAACAGTACCTAAATTACACAAATTACACAATTCCCACCTATCCATCAAAACAAATTCAAATAGCACACTGTCCGCAGTCCACTCTTTCAAATACTTGGGTATGTTGTTAGACCCCAATCTATCTTTTGGCCTCCACATAAAAAAATTAGCATTTAAACTTTATCCAAAACTAGGTGCCCTGTTCAGAAACAAATCCTGCCTAAGACCTATAGTAAAGGAAAAGATTGTACAGCAAATGCGGATGCCAATCATTGATTATGGGGATGTAGTATATGCACCTGCACCGCAAACCCACATTAATAAACTTAATTGTAACTCATTCTGCCGATTTGTGCTACAAAGTAGTTACAGGACCCACCATTGTGACATGCTAAAAGAACTAAACTGGCTGTCGCTGGAATCCAGACGCACCCTTCATCTTTCCAGCCTTGTGTTTAAGAGCTTTTCTGGGAAGCTCCCACCCTACCTGAGCAGAATGCTCTCCCCGGCTGTTCCCACCTCCTGTAACCTCTGATCCAGAACCAACTTTAAAGGGACTAATGCAAGTATTTAGAAAATTGAAGGTTCAACTTTATTTAGTCTACCTCAATACGAAAAGAAGGCCACCCAATCCTCCTTCTCCTACAGAGCGCCGCAATTATGGAACGACCTCCCGCACAATTTAAAATCTTCCCCAAGCCTAGAGTCCTTTAAGAGATCCCTCTCTACATACCTCCAAACAGAATGCACCTGTCATGGTTGATTATATATTTCCTACCTGTTCTATGGTAAATTTTGTAAATATTGTGTATTAATATTGTTTTTGTATTTTATTGTACCATAATGTATCAATGCAATGAGTGGGCCCAGGACATACTTGAAAACGAGAGAAATCTCAATGTATCTTTCCTGGTAAAATAATTTATAAATTAATAATGACAGTGACATGTTTAATGGTGAAACTGATGGTGAAAATGACACCGCTAAAACGCTGTTAATCACCTAATATTTGCTCCATGTTCTCTTAAATTCATACTATTAATTTATAATATTACATAACAGTCCCGTTCGGACAAGACACAGGGAGAAATAGGTACATTGTGTCATTTCTCCTCTTCTCTGTCTGCTCTCTATACTGACTGCCAGATGTAAAGGGCGGAGCTTATAACAATGATTGACAGGGAGCTAAGATGGAGGTGGCTCTCTCTATACTGACTGCCAGGTGTAAAGGGCGGAGCTTATAACAATGATTGACAGGGAGCTAAGATGGAGGTGGCTCTCTCTATACTGACTGCCAGATGTAAAGGGCGGAGCAAATAACAATGATTGACAGGGAGCTAAGATGGAGGTGGCTCTCTCTATACTGACTGCCAGGTGTAAAGGGCAGAGCTTATAACAATGATTGACAGGGAGCTAAGATGGAGGTGGCTCTCTATATTGACTGCTAGGTGTAAAGGGTGGAGCTTATAACAATGATTGACAGGGAGCTAAGATGGAGGTGGCTCTCTATATTGACTGAGAGGTGTAAAGGGTGGAGCTTATAACAATGATTGACAGGGAGCTAAGATGGAGGGGGCTCTCTCTATACTGACTGCCAGGTGTAAAGGGCGGGGCTTATAACAATGATTGACAGGGAGCTAAGATGGAGGTGGCTCTCTCTATACTGACTGCCAGGTGTAAAGGGCGGGGCTTATAACAATGATTGACAGGGAGCTAAGATGGAGGTGGCTCTCTCTATACTGACTGCCAGGTGTAAAGGACGGAGCTTATAACAATGATTGACAGGGAGCTAAGATGGAGGTGGCTCTCTCTATACTGACTGCCAGGTGTAAAGGGCGGAGCTTATAACAATGATTGACAGGGAGCTAAGATGGAGGTGGCTCTCTATATTGACTGCCAGGTGTAAAGGGTGGAGCTTATAACAATGATTGACAGGGAGCTAAGATGGAAGTGTCTCTCTCTATACTGACTGCCAGGTGTAAAGGGCGGAGCTTATAACAACGATTGACAGGGAGCTAAGATGGAGGTGTCTCTCTCTATACTGACTGCTATGTGTAAAGGGCGGGGCTTATAACAATGACTGACAGGCAGCTAAGATGGAGGTGGCTCTCTCTATGCTGACTGCCAGGTGTAAAGGGCGGAGCTTATAACAATGATTGACAGGGAGCTAAGATGGAGGTGGCTCTCTCTATACTGACTGCCAGGTGTAAAGGGCGGAGCTTATAACAACGATTGACAGGGAGCTAAGATGGAGGTGGCTCTCTCTATACTGACTGCCAGGTGTAAAGGGCGGAGCTTATAACAACGATTGACAGGGAGCTAAGATGGAGGTGGCTCTCTTTATACTGACTGCCAGGAGTAAAGGGCGGAGCTTATAACAATGATTGACAGGGAGCTAAGATGGAAGTGGCTCTCTCTATACTGACTGCCAGGTGTAAAGGGCGGAGCTTATAACAATGATTGACAGGCAGCTAAGATGGAGGTGGCTCTCTCTTTACTGACTGCCAGGAGTAAAGGGCGGAGCTTATAACAATGAATGACAGGGAGCTAAGATGGAGGTGGCTCTCTCTATACTGACTGCCAGGAGTAAAGGGCGGAGCTTATAACAATGATTGACAGGCAGCTAAGATGGAGGTGGCTCTCTCTATACTGACTGCCAGGTGTAAAGGGCGGAGCTTATAACAATGATTGACAGGGAGCTAAGATGGAGGTTGCTCTCTATACTGACTGCCAGGTGTAAAGGGTGGAGCGTATAACAATGGCTGACAGGGAGCTAAGATGGAGGTGGCTCTCTCTATACTGACTGCCAGGTGTAAAGGGCGGGGCTTATAACAATGACTGACAGGCAGCTAAGATGGAGGTGGCTCTCTCTATACTGACTGCCAGGTGTAAAGGGCGGAGCTTATAACAACGATTGACAGGGAGCTAAGATGGAGGTGGCTCTCTCTATACTGACTGCCAGGTGTAAAGGGCGGAGCTTATAACAATGATTGACAGGGAGCTAAGATGGAGGTGGCTCTCTTTATACTGACTGCCAGGTGTAAAGGGCGGAGTTTATAACAACGATTGACAGGGAGCTAAGATGGAGGTGGCTCTCTTTATACTGACTGCCAGGAGTAAAGGGCGGAGCTTATAACAATGATTGACAGGGAGCTAAGATGGAAGTGGCTCTCTCTATACTGACTGCCAGGAGTAAAGGGCGGAGCTTATAACAATGAATGACAGGGAGCTAAGATGGAGGCGGCTCTCTCTATACTGACTGCCAGGAGTAAAGGGCGGAGCTTATAACAATGATTGACAGGCAGCTAAGATGGAGGTGGCTCTCTCTATACTGACTGCCAGGTGTAAATGGCGGAGCTTATAACAATGATTGACAGGGAGCTAAGATGGAGGCGGCTCTCTCTATACTGACTGCCAGGTGTAAAGGGCGGAGCTTATAACAACGATTGACAGGGAGCTAAGATGGAGGTGGCTCTCTTTATACTGACTGCCAGGAGTAAAGGGCGGAGCTTATAACAAAGATTGACAGGGAGCTAAGATGGAGGTGGCTCTCTTTATACTGACTGCCAGGTGTAAAGGGCGGAGCTTATAACAACGATTGACAGGGAGCTAAGATGGAGGTGGCTCTCTTTATACTGACTGCCAGGAGTAAAGGGCGGAGCTTATAACAATGATTGACAGGGAGCTAAGATGGAAGTGGCTCTCTCTATACTGACTGCCAGGAGTAAAGGGCGGAGCTTATAACAATGAATGACAGGGAGCTAAGATGGAGGCGGCTCTCTCTATACTGACTGCCAGGAGTAAAGGGCGGAGCTTATAACAATGATTGACAGGCAGCTAAGATGGAGGTGGCTCTCTCTATACTGACTGCCAGGTGCAATGGGCGGAGCTTATAACAATGATTGACATGGAGCTAAGATGGAGGGGGCTCTCTCTATACTGACTGCCAGGAGTAAAGGGCGGAGCTTATAACAATGATTGACAGGCAGCTAAGATGGAGGTGGCTCTCTCTATGCTGACTGCCAGGTGTAAAGGGCGGAGCTTATAACAATGATTGACAGGGAGCTAAGATGGAGGTGGCTCTCTCTATGCTGACTGCCAGGTGTAAATGGCGGAGCTTATAACAATGATTGACAGGGAGCTAAGATGGAGGTGGCTCTCTCTATACTGACTGCCAGGTGTAAATGGCGGAGCTTATAACAATGATTGACAGGGAGCTAAGATGGAGGCACCCAGTTACAGGATTAAGAGGTGTGGAATTCTACATTTAATTTTGTTCACAACTAAGAAAAACAAATGTGTTAAATTTAGGGATAATAAAACCTAGTATTAAAAATCCCGGGAAGTGACAATTTATAAGCAATGCTCCCATCATAATTCTATAATATGTTTTTATATATAAAGATACAAAGTGCATTGAGATGGAGCAAATTCTTATCTAACACAAGCTCAGTAATTAACAATGCATTCAAATGTATCAAACAGACAAGAATCGCACACTATGCTTTGCTGAGTAAAATGAACAGAAATCTTTTCGATCCTCGTGTCTTTTTAAGGACTTAGCATTTCTACAACAAACCCCTTAATTAAATGTATTTACGCCTTCACGGATTATGTGTTAAAACAGGATTATTCTCCTCGTTCTGAGAAGAGGCACTTTGACCAATTCAGGTTTTGCCACGATTTTGTGTCAGTCATTTCCATGTGCATAGTTAATCAGGATTTGATATTCCTCCTCCCGATTTGATCTGCTCAAATTCTATATAACTCAAACATTTCCCTCTATCCTTGACAGTATTAAATTATTTTTCATATTGTTATATATACATAAACATCTTCTGACCTGTTCCTATATCAGTGGACATGTTGGGATCCGTCTTTATTGGCTGTAATATGTTCAAATTCCGTGTTTGTCCAATGTTTCTCCCTCGTTTTCTGTAGATACTCTTTTGGTAAAAAATTTGCTTTAGCTTTTAGTACGAGTGTTAATAATTTTCACCCAGTGAAATATGTCACCCAGTTTTCACCCAACACCCATTTAAACGCCACCCTGTTTTGAAATCCTTACTTAAAGAAACATTCTCACTAGTATCAAATATCACGTCTACTTTGGCAAATAAACAAAGGGGAAGAGAAATGTGTTTGTTAATAAGCATCTAAGAAACCGAGAGAAAATGTCATTAATATATTTTTTTGTTGCGACTGTTTCAGAATCCAGCTTTTGTCTAGCTGAGGAAGTGTCAGCTTTTAAAATCTCAGGATAGAGTATCTACCAATTTATTTGGTGGTGAAATGCGTTATTCCATGATTATCTTGGGATAAAAGATTTTTGTTTGAGGATACAGTAGGGAAAAATCTCCAGTGGAAGAGAGTAGACGTTCAGGGGACTTTTATTTGCACCTACACACAGCATGTAAGTGATTATGCAACTTCAACTTGGCCACAATTTTTAAGTTTTATAGACTCCTGATAAATGCCACTTTGAAAGCAGCTCCGTTTAGGGACAAGACATTTTATTTTTTTCACCAAAAGCAATTCCATCTGTTTTTGCTGGGTTTAATCACATACAATCTCTTTATACAAGGCAGGTTACAAGGAACACATTATATCAACGCGACGTGCAGGTGTCGTCTAGTTATACAGCCCAAAGCCACCCATGTTTTTAAATTCTCCTTTTATTGTTTTATATACTCTATGATGGGATTGTTTTATTGGCTCCATGGTTACATTGGTCATAGAATATCAGAGACGCACGGTTATCCATTAATTACGCATGTCGTAGTTATTGGACTCTTTTTATGGAGCAGTGAGATTAGGCTTTACTTTCAGCTTCTAATGATGTAGCCAGGAAACAACTCTCACCCTGGAATCTTAAAGGAGACTTGAACCATGAGCTATTAAGGTGAAAGGGAGCTTAACTTTTCTTAAATGTTGGAGTCAAAGTCCAAACTTTGTGTGTGCTTGTTTGTGTGTGTGTGTGTGCTTGTTTGTGTGTGTGTGCTTGTTTGTGTGTGTGTGTGCTTGTTTGTGTGTGTGTGTGTCTGTCTGTGTGTAGACAATAAGCATTGTTGCAGCAGGGATTATATTGTGTTTTGAGATGTAACTGGACATCAATTTCCATTCACCTTCCCTTGTTGTACCGCCCTCTAATGGAAATCAATTATTGTCATCCGGTAGATATCTATTACCTGACATCTGCCCAGTAGATACAATCACCATGCATTGTTATGCTGCCATCTAGTGGACATCAATTAGATCACCTGGCATTGTTATTCTCCTATTTCCATTATCTAAAATGACTTTGCTTTGTTACACTGCCATCTAGTGGTCATTATTACAATCACAGATTTGAAGTGACATTTTATATTTAGGGTGATTCCTTTTTTATGTGTTATAGTTTTTTTTTTTCCTGTCTAAGACCTTTAAGGTTACTCTCCCATTTGGTCTGCTATTCGGTTATATTAGTTGATGATCTCCACTTAAATTTATAATATATTTATTTGGTGACACCCGGTTTGTCTGCACTATTCTGGTGGGTGACACCCACTTTACTAAAAATCGCCTGTGCATTGTGGGTGGCCCCCACTTCTGTTGTTTAAGGTTAACTATTTATAGGCTGACCCATTCTTTTACTGTCTGGTTAATTATTACTTAATTATTATTACCTGCGGGTATTCCCATGTTAATTCAGTTTTTGGTGACTCCAACTACTACTGAGTGATCCCATTTATGTTGGGTGAGCTCCAATATGGTGTGCATTGTAACGGAACCTTCCGTTAATGGACGCTTCCTAGCTTGCGCCGAGGACCACAAGCACCGCACTGGATACCACAACCACCGCAGACTCCACAACCGCCGTAGCTTAACTGGAGCCTCGCCGTCTTCCTTCCACCCTGGATCAGCTTCTGTCCTCCAGGACCGTGTGGGGAAGACCTCTCCTCCAGGAGAGCGTATCAGGAACAAGCTCTTAAAAGAGCTAAGTGAATCAAGCTCAGGGGAGTATGCAGAGCATAGCAATCCCCAGTGTGATTATAGCAGCTCCCTTCAATAACGAGACAAGACTACGTGTTGAGGGTCAAACAGGATCTCCTTTACGTGGCACCAAAGGGCCTTCTTTTATGCAGGTTTTCCCTACATAGGACCACCCACAGGGTTTTACAGAACAACCAATAACACACGTACATTACAGAAAACACTCCCAGCAATTACACACAAAATCCTCCCCCTCTGCCTGTGATATAATTATGGTACACAATGGGTTAACATAATTATCACAAGCAGGAAAAATACAGTTTTTATACATGTACTATAACTTTAAAACCACACATCCAATTACATATTATTAATCAGCATACTTGAAATATGAACATACTCAAAATTCATGCAAATCCTTCCATTAGTTCAAAAGTTAGTCGGAAGTCCTTTGTGACCGACCGCAGGCACATTTCCCTGCCCAAAACAGTTCCATAGATTTGGGCTGTGCGGTTGGTCAATTTCACACTGAAAAAATGACTAAGTCCCATCCGAACGTGCGTCCGAATCTTCGAACGGGACTTAGTCTCTGTGGCTGAAAACTCAGTGCAGGAGAAGGTAAGGGTCAGCTGTGTTCGTTGAAATGTGTAGCCCATTTCAGTTGCATGGATTTGTCTCCACATACCGCTGACCTCGTTCGAATGAACAAAGATGGCCGCCACCAGGTGTTCGTTTGTTGAATGGCGGGCAATTCGGCTGCATCCGAAGTGCCAATTTAAAGCTGCAGAACTGCTCCAATACAATTTAAAGGGGCAGCAAGAGTCTTTTAAAATCCAATCTGCTAAAATAGTCTTTAACAGGCAATATCTTCCAGGGGCCATAGTCTTAAAGGGACATTGTTCTCCAAAGTCACAATGTGCCCACTGGCGGTTCTTAAAGGGCCATACACAGACCAATAAAAGTCCATAAGCCCAAATGCTGATTTAAGAGGGTACAATCTCCCTGGGGCCATAGTCGCAGGGGAGGAGGCAGGCAAGCAGGCCTCTCCAGGACAACTATTTAGTTATATTTTACTAGGGTGCCTACTTTGCTCATTTAAGTAAGCAGGGCTGGACTGGGGATACGAAGCAAATCTATGCCAGCCCCATAAGTCATTGTGCTATGTAGGGTGTGTTTTTTTATATATATAAATACTGGGAAACTCCTTGCACACAGGCTCCAGTGGTATATACTTGCCGGGTGCTTAAGCCTGGGACTTTGGTATCCAGATTGTGAAAGAAACGGGAGCACTCACGGTCTTCACTTAAAATCTTCTTTTATTTGCAAGATTAATACATGGATCAACGTTTCAATCCCTAAGTGGGACTTTCTCCAGGATCAACATCATATGATACTGCCGTTTCTTTCACAATCTATATATACACCTTGTTCCAAATTATTATGCAAATTATATTCTTCTCATTTACCTAAATAATTGATGTAAATAACAGTCAGCATAATTCTCATGTTAGCAACTATTAAGAGTACAATTCAAATGTTATTGAACAAACCTAATGATAACAGTATTTTTTTTAAACATAAAAAACTTACAATGCACTGTTCCAAATTATTACAAACAGTAAGTTTCAAAACACGTTATAGGTTGTAAAGAACTGAAAATTGTCATTTGTTGTGTTTGCAGCATATTTACTGAAATCAAAAGCTATTTCAATCAAACTTATAACATCATTTTAACTTTTTAAACATTTTAACAGGTCACGTTACATTTTAAAATAGGACCCCTTATTTGATAGCAGCTTCACAGGTCTTGCATCCATTGAACTTGTGAGTTTTTGGACAGTTTCTGCTTGAATGTGTTTGCAAGATGTCAGAATAGCCTCCCAGAGCTGCTGTTTGGATGTAAACTGCCTCACACCCACATAGATCTTTTGCTTGAGGATGCTCCAAAGGTTCTCAATAGGATTGAGGTCAGGGGAGGATGGAGGCCACACCATGACTTTCTCTCCTTTTATCCCCATAGCAGCCATTGATGTTGAGGTATTCTGCTATCAAATAAGGGGTCCTATAAATATTATAGTTTTATTGTAGTTTTAATTACATGACATTATATTAAACACAAGAGACAAATATTTTCCCACCCTTTCTTTTTCCATGATACTAATTAACCTTTGGTACATCTGCCAGACTTTAAGAAAAAGGAATAAAAAAAAAAAAACAACAAAAACACTTTTCTTCTTATTCTCTTTCTTATTTATTCATTCTTCTTTCTTCAGTATTTGTTCCTTTCGGTTCTGATTTTTAACTTCTTTCCCTTCTCATTTCTCGCTTGCTTTTAATTCCTGCAAGGCAAATACCTCAATCTGTCCATCTTTTATTATCCGCAGATTGTTTGAATGCACCCAGGAATATTTTGTGTTTTGTTTCTCAGAATGTTTGTTACAGGAAAGAACTATCTTCTCTGTGACCTGGTGAAGAACGAAAGACCTTGGAATATAATTATATCTTTAAAATCTGCTTCGATGGTACTCTTTGCCCGACGCACACGTATGATTTCTTCTTTGAACTGGAATGACTTGCAATTTATTATCATATCTCTTGGGTATTTCTCTGGGACTGCGTGTGGCTTGAGTAATCGACTATATCTTTCGATGTTGTAATTACATTTAGGAACTTCTATTCTCAGTGTTTTCCTTAGCTTGTCTAGATATTCTGAAATTTTATCCTGTGTGACAAGTTATTATGTATTGAGCGATCTTCTATATCACCCAGCTTGGCTTCCATACTTCTCAGTTGGTTAGTCAACAGTATTTTCTTTTATTTAAGTATAGACTCTTGATGATTTGTTTATTGAAGAAAAAAGTTTGAGGCTTCTTTGTCTGTTTTTTGTTCCTTCTTTTTTCTTCTTTTCTAGTGGGTATTTTATCTGTGGGGTTTGTTGACATTTTGATTTCTGTTTGGGTTATTTTTATTGTAGTAGAGATTAAACACAAAGCCCACCAAAATTAATTGCACATAAAAATATTTTACAGTGAGCCAGTAAAAATCATAAAACAAAGTGCAATATGCAGTACAAACATGTAAACAGCTTAAAACATACCCATAACCACATGAAGCCTAGTATAAAGTGCTCAAACTTGAACGTCATAACACCCTCAGAGGTGATATGACAACATTATACAAATATATTCTGGGCTAATACAAACCATTATCTGGAAATCTATTCATAAACAGGGCTATACATAGGACACAAGGTCATGCATTTACGCTGGAAGAAAAAAATATTTAGTCTAAGGCAAAGGAAAGGCTTTTTTTTTTTTTTTACAGTAAGAGCAATAAGGATATGGAATTCACTGCCTGAAGAGGTGGTTTTATCAGAGTCCATACAGATGTTTAAACAGCAATTTGATAAATAATTGCAAAAACATAATATTCAGGGAGATAATTTCTAATTAGTGGGGTAATAGCTTTTTTTTCCTAGTTTGTTGCAAAATTGGAAACGCTTCAGACTGGGTTTTTTGCCTTCTTTTGGATCAACAGCAAAAACATATGTGAGGATGGCTGAACTTGATGGATGCATATCTCTTTTCAGCTATGTAACTATGTTTCCGGTACAGACTCAGCATTATTTAAAAGCCCCACATTCCAATTATGTGTCATGATATGTCTGTGGTTATTTACTAAAAGTGGAATTGTGGAGAACTTGCAATGACCCCAACAGGCAAGGAGGAAAATATTGTACATCTCATAATACAAATGATAGTGAAAACGCCTGGCATGGTTATTTACTAGAAGCTGGTGAGATATCTCAGTTGGTAAATTCCATGACTACAGAGCCTGTTCAAAAACACAAGATCCCAGGTTCAAATCCCAGCAGGGTCAACTCATCCTTTTGAGGTCCACAAATGAGTTCCATCAATCGGGTAATAATTACATCTATTATTATTCAGCTGCTGATTTGGTTATTTCCAAGAGTGTGTGCTGAAAAGTGCTTTGAGTCTAGATATTATAATTACTAAAGTAAGAACTTAAGGTGAATTTCAAATTTAAGGCAAGAGTGGCCAGAGTAGCCAAACTGAAATCATAGCTGACTTATTTTGAATGGTCACTTTAGTAAATGACTCTGTTGGTTTTACACTTTGTTGTGAATTTATATGACAATTTATACGTGTGTCTATGTATACATGACAGTGTGTCTATTGTGTGTTACAGAGTCCACGTACATGTGTCAGTAAAGTGTGTGTTTGTGTGAGTGTGTAATTATGTATGTGCTTGTGTGAACTAAAGTGTGGCCCGTACATTTTTCCTGCCCAGAACCCTTGGAAATGGTAAGGGCCCACCTACTCCAAGACAAAACCGAGGAACATAAGTAAACGGTACACATCAGACCACCTTACACCACCAGGAGTTTCCACTCCTCATCTCCTGTATCTTAACTTCAATTTGTAAAAACTGAGATTAATCACGGATGTCAAGCTCACCATCCAGTCTCTTACCATGTGTGCTGAGAATAATTAATAGAATGAAACAATATCTAGATAAAAAGAACTGAGTCCAGTAATCGAGGTAGGACAGTGACCTATTTGTGATCATATCTGGTCCAGTCTGTATACTGTGTAAGGTCTCAGATAGATCGTTAGATTGATAAACAAATACATAAAACACGGCTTTATTGAGTGATTGACAGACACATAGACAGTTAAATGTACAATATCTTCACATAGAACCCTGGAAAGGTTGTTTTCATCAGATGTATATATGACTAAAAGACAACTAGACTTATTTCCAAATTCTGGACTCACAACAGGATTTCACAATGGGAACGCATTAAAACATGCCCCAGCTTTGTCCCAAGCGTGTTAAATTGATAATGTCTGCAATTCAGAGACCGGAACGATATTTTAATTAAAAATTAAATCTGTAGTGGAGATAAATGTCTACATATATATTCACTTCTGTTAACCCTGTCAGTACCAGAGAGCCGGGCAGAGCCCTACATCTTGTTATTAACGTAAAGAATCCCAGCTAAATGTAACCTTTTATACGCAGTCTTTCACAATCACTACTCACGTCTATTCCTTTTTGTGTTTTGTTAAAATCAGCATACAGACACTATGTCATTCTACGAATATCTTACACTATCGCAGTTTTATGTTTTCTACACTTTGGATTTCTTTACGTAACATCAAATGATATTCCATTAAAACGTTAATTACAAAGTTTTGGCAGAAAGTGATCATTTGGAAAAGCAATCCAACGTACTTACAGTCACTGCTTTGGCAATTTTAGGTAAAAATTCTCTTCACCACAATTTAGCAGATTCCAGCGAAATTTCTTTGTCAAGAAATCATTATTAACTGTTTAGCAAATAATGGAATTGATTTACCAGTAATATTTCTTCAAATGATCACAATCTCTTAGAAAAACTTTCACAGTGACATATCTACGAAAATCACCAATAAAGTCCATATGGATATTTATAGATACATCGTTTAGCATTTTTTTTCTACCAGAGTTGAATATTTCGATTAGCGTTAAGATATTAAAGCTGAGCTGGATGTTCTGTTGAGAATATGCAAACACCAGGTGACCTTGATGACTCGATGATGCCTGTTGATTTTGGTGCCGCACAGCTGGCTAATATTTTACATGTTCTGCTGATTTCAACACTAATTCACAAAAACTGCGAACGTTGTTTAAAAGATGCCTACTCGCTCAAGGTCTTTTTACATAAACAGACACAATAGTCACCAGAACCACTTAATGTAGTCATGTGCGTCCGCAGAAATATTTACCCTATTTTTCTTTGTATTTTTACAGTGCGTATATAATGTGATAATCGCAACCCAAATACAAAGAAATAGTGCACATTTTATAGATGAAAAATCAAAAACCAACATAGGGAATTACTGTATAAATGAATATAAAAGTACATTTTCCAATTGGCCACTCACATTTTTGCTCAACACAATAGTGCCCAGTGTCAGGGTTCTCACCAGTTAGACAGACAGCCAGACGTGGTCGCTCCTGGAGTTCCCAACAGGGGACTTGAACCGGGGAACTTTTCAGTCCTAGTCCTGCTTTCTGCCTCTGAGCCACAGCAGCTTTACACAGAGACTACTGATTCCGGTCCTGTTCATCCTGGCATGGCTACTACACCGGGGGCTGCACCTTGACTTGGCTGTGTCTCACCTGACTCTGATCGGTCATCAGCAGGGTATTTAAACCCAGCCGCGCCCTGTGCTCAGGGTCAAGTCTTTGATCTTGTGTTCCTGTTTTGTACCAGTGTTCCTGTTTATCTACTTCGTATTATTGACCCCGGCTTCTGACTCGTTTATTCTGACCTCTGGCATCCTTTGACCTTGGCTATCCCTCGACATTCCTGCTGGTTCAGTCCTTGCCTGTCCTGCGTATTTGGTACTGCATCCTGCACAGGCCCACAGGCCAGGTGAATTCTTACCTGACCACCTCGGCCTGTGGCTATCTGCAAGGGTGAGCAACATATCTGTGCTACAGACTCCCAACTCAGGTAAGACCCTGACACCCAGTGAATGAATGTATCTTCCAATATCACAAACCTGTATTTGCTCTCTATATAAATAGAACATGATAGCAGATAGAGAAAAAAAAATATTCACTGACATTGAAATTAAAAACAGCAGGTGTAGTTAAAAGTATCACCACAAGTACTACGCATTTCGACCTTTTAGAGACTTCCTCAGGGTCCATTCAAGTGAACACAATGCAAAAAATATATACAAATCCTCCCTCCCCGGTAGTGTTCTTTTAAATCCCATTAAATTATTTTTTTAATTTTGATTGGTGCTCCTTTCTTCCAACTGCATTAATTCTCATGTTTCCAATCACCAAATTCCAGCCCCAATGACGTCATCATGCTCAAAGTGCAACCACGTCATCAGTTCCATCTACTGGTGGTGGGAGTTATCATGTCCTGCATAACAGGTCCCGGCCTGAAAGGCATCATCGTGCTTAGAACATGACGATGTTATGCGTTTCAAATGAGCGTTCCATCTGCTAAAACCGTGAGTTGTTGCTCGATGCGTTCCACTTCGTTGTTTGAAAAGTTCATACAAATTTAAATTCACTTGCTGCAGCACTGTAGGGATAATTGTGGGAACAGATTGCACCCACAGTACCAGATTGCACCCACAGCACTAACCACTGCACCTTATAAATGCCAGTAATTGTAATGGGCTCTGGAGGGGCCCATTGCTCTCTGATACCCAGCCCAAGTTGTCTCCTCTCACTTTATTTACTGCTGTGGCTGGCTGCTTTGACTGGCTGGCTGATGTGGCTCGCAGGCATCTGACTTTCACTACCAGGGGAGAGTTTGGTGTGCCACACATATAAGGCCAGTGCAAGCATGTTTGACTACTAGCTGTAATTAAATATTTGCCACCTCTTTACCCTAGGGGGGACAAGTGAAATATTAAAATCTTGATGTAGATACGTGATTTATCAAAGGTATGTATATTAAATATTAAATCTGTGCTTTTATTTTTTTTACATGTATGGCAATGTTTATTCTACAATCATTTTGACTACTATGAAGATGCATTTATTTGTCTGTTACTTTCCCATTGCCTCTTTGTGTGTCATTATTTCATTCCCCAGCCCCTCTATGTGTGTCATTGTCCACTTTTCCAGCCCCTCTGTGTGTGTCATTGTCCCCTTCTCTAGCCCCTCTGTGTGAGTCATTGTCCCATTCCCTAGCCCTCTGTGAGTCATTATCCGCTTCTCAGCCATTCTTTGTCATTGTCCCCTTCTCCAGCTCCTCTGTGTGCGTCATTGTCCCATTCCCTAGCCCCTCTGTGTGAGTCATTATCCGCTTATCAGCCATTCTTTGTCATTGTCCCCTTCTCCAGCTCCTCTGTGTGCGTCATTGTCCCCTTCTCTAGCCTCTCTGTGTGAGTCATTGTTCCATTCCCTAGCCCCTCTGTGTGAGTCATTATCCGCTTCTCAGCCCCTTCTCCAGGCCCCTCAGTGTTTGTCATTGTTCCCTTCACAGCCACTCTCTGTGTCATTGACTCCTCCCTCAGGCCCTTTTGTGTGCTCTTCTCTCTTCCCCCTTGCTCACCTGCTAACCTCTCTCCATGTAGTGTGGCCGAGCAGACCGTTGTAGAGGAGCTTCTGATCCTCTACATGGACTGACAAGAAGGTGTTTGGTGCTCTCACTGAGCACTACCTGTCAGACTGGATAGAGGATAAATATTAAGTGACTGGCGTGAGGGTGAGAGCTCTGCGCTCTCCTTCTGTCGGTAACCCGGATGTTGCGCCCCCAGGTCGGTGCACCCTAAGGTAGTGTCTGCCCTCAACACAGACATAGAAACGCATAGATCCCCCTGCCGCGGCCCATGAATGTTGTTTTCTGGTGTTATGGTAAAAAGCAAATATTACAAGTTTTAGAATGAAAAGTTATATTTCTTAAACTGTGTACTTTGTTTTTAAGAGATATTACAAACTGACAAGTTGCTAGAAATGGAACATATTGTTTTTAATACAATGTTTCTTTAATAAATTACCTCTTACCCATATTTAGTGATTATGGTGTTGAGACTTTAGGATGCCATCTTGTCCTAGGTTAGTGTAATTCCCCAAGTCAGGGAATTTCCCATGTCATGTGCACCCTTTCGTTTTAGTCTAAACATAGATACGGTGTTCCCATGTGAAATGACCAAGTTACGGCCTCGTATCTTTGCCAAGTTAAGGTAGGTCCTAAAATTACCTAATTGAACATCTGAGGTATAAATATGTGCACTTATTAATATTAGGACACAGAGGAGAGATTTTGGAGACAGAGATACTGTTCCATTTTATCATGACTGAGAGGTTGACTTGTTCAGGAGGGTATGTTATTGTATTTACTGATATTGCAAGCATATACTTTAATTTTATAAACTCTGCTATACATTATTGTAATGGATTTTATATGTGTATATTTATATTTAATAAAATAACTAAAAGATAAAACTTCCAAGACAATCCTTATTGTATATTGTATTCTCAATTATTTCTACATTTTAAATAGAGGAACTCTTACCAACTATATAATATTATGGCTAAGATATCTGTACGGTTAGCCCTGGTTAGCCCTGCTAAGTTCTATGCTTTATGGCGTTATAGTGATAAATATGGGAACCTGCTGCGGTTATACTGGGGTATGTAGTTCCTGCAGCCTAAGTATTGTTAGAAAAGGAAGTTACATTTAAAAAAAAAAGATTAATGCTTAAATCTATAAAATTTCAGAAACATATAATGTTCAATGTTAACAGTTACCATTATTTGACTGTTAAACATTTGATCTATTATTGTTCATGAAAATGATGTTACTGGGTTTAAAAATATCTTGGGACCAATGCAAGACTCAGTGGTGACAATTTCTGGCCCTACCCAACTCCCCACTACAAGCACCCCAGAATCCTCCACACCAGCCCCAACGGTCAGCATCTGTTGTCCCTTACTTAGAGCCAATTGATGGCATTGGCCTTTGGCCATCTTTTAGCCATATCCAGTTTTTCAAAAGTCATTATTGTAAGCGGAAATGTAATCTAAAAACAGACACAAATCATAATTTTATATAAAAACATGCACAAAGACACAAAAAAGACACAAATCTAAAAAACAATATACATTCATTGACTGAGCATATGCTCTATTAAAGGGATACTCCAGAAGTATATGTTTGGTGCACGGTGTAGGTTAGGATGCAGTTGGCTAGCTACGGTGCTTTCTTATATCTTTTAACTCATATATTTTTTTATAATTTTTAAGACAGTTCAGCTGTTCTGAAGATATGTTAACTAATCATATTGTACCAATAAACCAATATCTGCAAGCGTGCGCTCTATAAACTAATCATTACCTATTTCAGGAATGTTGTGAATTTATTGTTCTTCAGTAGATTCACTCTTACTTATCAGTAAGAATTTCTGTAATGTTCTAATTTTTTTATATTTAATCTTTAATTTTTTCTTTTTCTCTCTCTTTTACATTAAAAAAGGTTTTCACATAAAATATTACACGAAGGAAAAGATTACAACAAACATAAGATATATAATAAAACATTTATCGTTCAATAGAGTTCGCTAAAGTTTATCAATTTGTATAGAAAAGGGGGAATAAAGAGTTTTAAATATATACAATTAATCCTAAGAATCCACTTTATTTCATATTATCTCTTTCTTTGTATAAATAAATTCTTTAATGAATTTTCCTATCTTTCTTTAATTTTCCTTATCCCCCTTATTTTCTCTCTTCTTTTGTCTTATCGTTTCCCTTTCTTTTTTCATTTTCTCCTATTTCCTTCTACGCATACAGCCAAGTCTTACAATCATTCATAGGACAATACACAAAAAAAACAACATAACAAAACATAGCCTCTTGCTGAGAGTCAATCACGTATCACTTTTGAGAACCTAAAAGAGAGAGAATTAATATTCACTCTTTCTAATAGTCAGGTTCCCCTTAGCTGGATCCCTCTTGAAGTATAATTTTTAATGCTATTTAATGCAAAAATAGTTTTTGGTGATAAGTTCATTTAAGGAACTGTATAAATATAAATGGTATGGGACAATATTTTATTTATGTTTTAATGCTTTCTCTCATTTAATTTCAGCATTAATTTTCAGACTAACTATCAGACTAACAGAGAGATTTTAATATCCTTGTCGCCATCGGCATCCATTCTCAGCGCGGGATAAGACACATCTTGTATGGTCGGGGTATATTTCCCAAACCGCTGCTAGCTGGAGTGATATCTATGTCTTTTGGGTCCATCAGGGGCTTGCATTTGAAGGTTTGGAGAATTGTGGTAAAGAAAATAAACAGCTCCATCTGGGCCAATCCCTCTCCAAGGCAGATCCGCTTCCCTGAGGGTAGAAAGAGAGAAATGAAGAGATAAGTGGGGGCCTTGGGTAACCCATGTTATGTTTCTCGCATATAACATCGTTACCAGACCCTGCATGGGGAGATCTATAAAGTAATATCATCCATTTGCTGACTTCAAAACGATGAGTGTCACAATACAGAGTTATTTAGGTCACTACATTTCTAGACAGCAGAAATCGTACTCTGCAATTTAGAATGGCGTTTGTCAATACAGCGCAGGGTGCCGTGCGCTAGAAGTTTATTTATCTAGAGACTGAGGGGTGGGTTGCAGGTTTAACAGTGTCCTCTCCAAAGCTGATTTGGATAATAACTGTAATCCAGACATTATTCAGAATGATTAGAGAAAGTGCGTGGCATTGTGAGAACCGGGATCCATTAATGGAGAGTTTCCCAACCCTAATCTTTAGCTGCCATTACCTCCTTTAACTCTAAGAACTCCCTAACCCCAAATAAATCCTAACCCTAGAACAGTGAAAGCTTAGACCTACCTGCTGAAAAGGCCATGAAAGCTTCGTTCTTTTTGAAGGCTCCGTTCTCATCCAAGAAATGCGTTGGGTCAAAAGATGTGGGGTTTTTAAATTTTGTGGGGTCATATTGAGATGTACAAATTAGCGGCATGATATTTAGACCCTAGAAAGAACAATACATACATTGAAAGTAGACTTACAGTGGATGTTGTCTGCACTAAGAGAGCAATGCATTTATAGTATAATTATTTGTTAAATGACTGTGCAGGAGGACAGGACTCTGACATTTTGCATAGAGTTCAGAGAAAACATTGAATTCCTATAAATAAATAATAATATCGCCCATGCATATATGACAAAAGACTAGCAAAAAAATGTGTTGGCGTGTTTGTCTGTCTATCTCTCAAACAAATTACATAATATCACAGAAGTGTGTTTTGTCACACTATTCAATTCTAGGTTTGCATGCATATGCAAAATATTTTTAAATAGTTTATGCAGAACATGAGAATTGTGTGCCAGCAAACCTGCGCAATAATTATATTGTTAATTTACAGCACATCACAGGTATATTGACAGCAGAACAATAGAATTATGACCCAGAATAATGTGTAGGGTGTGTAACCTCCACAGCTAGAACAAGTTGTTTTGGAACGGTCATTAACTGATACGAAGCACATGCTTGCCAAGTAGGACTAAATGTCCTACTAAACACCTTGTTGACACTGAAATAACACAAAGTATCTTAAAATTATAGGAAGGATCAGAGATATCTGTGAAACGTATACATTTGTTGCTTTCCATTTCCTGTTGTAGAATTCATACCTCTGGCAAATCATAACCTCTAAATTTAATGTCACGTGTGACAGTGTGTGGGACACTCATGGGGACAATGTCTGCAAATCTCTGGATTTCGTAGATAACGGCTTCTGTATAAGGCATTTTACTTCGGTCATCCATGCACGGGCTTCTGTTTCTGCCAATGACTCGGTCTATCTCCTCCTGAACTTTTTCTTTTAAAAAAAACAATGATTTAGGATGCATATATGAACAGAATCAACATGTGAACATTCCACTAGGACTATGTGTCGCTAGAAAACACATTAACTAAGTGCAGGTAACGAGCCTCTACCACGAGAGGTTCCATCTCTTTAAAGGTCACCAAAGTGGTGGAACATTCAATAGGCCATGTAGTTACATATAGTTATATAGGCTAAAAATAGTGTGTCCATCATAATGTGTCCATCAAGCTCAGCCTTCCTCATATTTGTTTTTTGTTGTTGATCCAAAAGAAGGCAAAATTTTTTTCAACAAACTAGGGAAAAAAATCCCTCTTGACCCCAGAATGGCAGTCAGATTAATCTTTGGATCAAGCAGTTATTACCTACATTGAAAAATGATATCCTTAAATATTCTGTTTTTGCAAGTATGCATCTAGTAGCTGTTTAAACATCTGTATGGACTCTGATAAAACCACCTTTTCAGGCAGAGAATTCCATATCCTTATTGTTCTTACGGTAAAAACCCCTTTCCTTTGCTGTAGACTAAATCTTCTTTCTTCCAGGCTAAACACATGACCTATGTAAAGTTCTATTTGTGAATATATTTCCACACAGCGGCTTGTATTGGCCAATGGTCACGAATATATTTGTATAATGTTATCATATCCCCTCTGAGGTGACATTTTTCTAAACTAAATAGGTTTAAATGTGTTAACCTTTCTTCATATCTAAAATGTTCCATTCCTTTTATTAATTTTATAGCCCTTCTCTGCACTTTTTCTAGCGCCATGGTGCTATGTAGGCAGACAAAATAAACTTGTGGAGTAAAATTAAGATATCCTCTCAAGAGATGTTGAAAATCAAGAAACAAAGTCAATCACCTAGTAAGCAATAATAACACAATGATTTCTAGTGGATAAGAAGAAGTGTTTTGTTTAACAGATTTGTGTTCAAACTCAAGGAAATCGGTCTAGATGAAAATGCTTGTTCTTGGGTAGAACATTGGCTTAAAAAAAGAGTACAAAGTTGTCATTAATGGTAAATTTTCAAGCTGGACAGAGGTGGCAAGTGGTGTCCCTCAGGGGTCTGTTCTGGGACCCCTTCTATTTAACATGTTTGTAAATGATCTTGAAGACAGCATTGAAAGTCATGTTTCAGTGTTTGCAGATGACACAAAACTCTGTAAAATAATACAATGTGAGCAAGATATTACTTTGCTGCAGAGGGATTTAGATAGCCTGGGGGACTGGGCACTCAAATGGCCGATTAAATTTAATGTTGAAAAATGCAAAGTTATGCACTTCGGCTTAAATAATACACAAGCAACGTATACCCTTAATAGAATGTGAGGGCAGATAAGAACCATTCGGCCCATCTAGTCTGCCCAATTTTCTAAATACTTGGATAATGGAAGCGAATTAGGGATAACAACACACAAAAAGGACTTGGGAATTGTTATAGACAACAAACTATGCAACAATGTGCAATGTCAATCAGCAGTGGCCAAGGCCAGTAAGGTATTGTCATGCATGAAAAAGGGAATTCATTCTCGGGATGAGAATATAATTTTGCCTCTTTATAAATCACTGGTAAGACCACATATTGAATATGCTGTGCAATTTTTGCCACCTGTTCTAAAGAAGGATATTATGGCACTAGAAAAAGCGCAGAGGAGGGCTACAACATTAATAAAAGGAATGGAACATATCAGCTATGAAGAAAGGTTAACAAATTTAAACCTATTTAGTTTAGAAAAACGTCGCCTGTGAGGGGATATGATAACATTATACAAATATATTCGGGGCCAATACAAACCATTGTGCGGAAATTTATACACAAACTTTACATAGGACACAAGGTCATGCGTTTAGACTGGAAGAAAGAAGATTTCGTCTAAGGCAAAGGAAAGGTTTTTTTTTTACTGTAAGAATAATAAGGATGTGGAATTCTGTGCCTGAAGTGGTTTTATCAGAGTCCATACCGATGTTCAAACAGCTATTAGATGCATACTTGCAAAGACAGAATATTCAAGGATATAATCTTTCAATGTAGGGAATAACTGCTTGATCCAAGGATAAATCTGACTGCCATTCTGGGGTCAAGAAGATTTTTTTTTCCTAGCTTGTTGCAAAATTGGAAGTGCTTCAAACTGGTTTTTTTTTTTCCTTCTTTTGGATCAACAGCAAAAAACAAATGTGAGGCTGAACTTGATGGACACAACTCTCTTTTCAGCTATGTAACTATTTAACTATGTAATATAATTAACTTTATTATATATTATATTGCAAATGAAGCATGGGTCATGAACTGATTTCCAACTGAAAAATGTGTGTCCAAGCTATTGTCATGTGTATAATTTGGGTAAAGTAAAGAGCGACTTGTCTAAAATAACTTGTCAAGCCCTGGTTTATGGACCTCTATTAACAGCCTGTATACAACAGAAGGTCAGTTTGATCTGAACATTTCCTTATCTTATTGACAGTAAAGAGATCATTAAAGTAACTTGATTTTCATCAAATTACATGGCTAGCTTACCTTCCACCTCTGGATGTCTCAAGAGGATTCTGAAGCCATATCTCAAAGTTGACCCCACCGTTTCTGTGCCAGCAAAAAACACATTTACTGTAGTCTTCAGCATCGTCTCATAGTTAAAATGACTTTCTGGATTTTTCTTTTCCTGGAAATTTGGAATAGGAATTATTTTGACTTTCTTGATATGATTGCGATAACTGGGACAAAAAAGTAAGTTTCAGAATTTACTTAAAGGACCACTATAGGCACCCAGACCACTTCAGCTTAATGAAGTGGTCTGGGTGCCTGGTCCAGCTAGGGCTAACCCTTTTTTCTATAAACATAGCAGTTTCAGAGAAACTGCTATGTTTTATTTGGGTTAATCCAGCCTCTAGTGGCTCTCACTGACAGCCGCCAGAGGCGCTTGCGTGCTTCTCACTGTGAAAATCACAGTGAGAAGACGCCAGCGTCCATAGGAAAGCATTGTAAATGCTTTCCTATGAGACTGGCTGAATGCATGTGCGGCTCTTCCTCTCCATCCTCTCCATCCAGCCGGTGGGAGGGGGTCCCTGAGGGTGGGGGCACCCTCAGGGCACTATAGTGCCAGGAAAACTAGTTTGTTTTCCTGGCACTATAGGGGTCTTTTAAATCAATGGAGAGATTTCTGCTATTTTTTTAATCTCATCGCAACTTTTATAATACTTAAATATAACTAAATATAAAAGCGTAGTGGGAAAGGGGCAGTATGTTGACAGGCCAATGTTCCTGTCCTTAGGAGTGTTAGGCCCCCACACCCATGTTTGGCAAGAAAGAAAGGATTAACCCTTTTTTTCACTCACCTTGTTCCAGTGCCACAACTCCCTCGGAGCTGCTCAAGATGTCATGGAGGAGGCCATGGTTCAATCCAATGCTTCTCATAGAGGAATATTGGGGACCTAATGTGCATGCATGAATCAATGCTTTCACAAGGGGCTTTTTTTCAGTCAGCATTACGGAAACGCCTTTCGTGGCTGTCGTACTGACAGTCTCTAGAGGTGGGCTTATCCTATAATGTAAACATTGCAGTTTCTCGAAAACTACCATTTTACATTGCAGGGTTAGGAGGACAGGGGCACTGCTCCCAGACCACTTTATCGAGACAAAGTGGCCTGTGGGACTTCAGTGTGCCTTAAAGTGGAAGAAAGGTTTCAGAGAACAAGAGTCTAGAATACAAATGTTTCTATGTTCTTTTAATAGAAGTACCACGGGGAAATTGCTGGATTGAATCTTCCTCTGGTCAGTGGTGCAAACTATATTATGATGTATTTATGCATCATTCATACCTTGTTTTTGATCTTTACTCAGTGTAAAGTACAGTATTTGATTTGGGCTGACACAGTCTGTAATGTGGGTTGGCTCAGTCTGTATTATGGGTTGATAAAGTCTGTAATGTGGGTTTGCACAGTCTGTAATATGAGTTGGCACAGTCTGTAATATGAGTTTGCACAGTCTGTAATGTGGGTTGGCACATTCTGTAATATGGGTTGATACCATCAGTATTATGGGTTGGCACAGTCTGTAATATGAGTTGGAACAGTAATATGGGTTGATACCGTCGGTATCATGGGTTGACACAGTCTGTGATATGAGTTGGCACAGTCTGTAATGTGGGTTGGCACAGTCTGTAATGTGGGTTGGCACAGTCTGTAATGTGGGTTGGCACAGTCTGTAATGTGGGTTGGCACAGTCTGTAATGTGGGTTGGCACAGTCTGTAATGTGGGTTGGCACAGTCTGTAATGTGGGTTGGCACAATCTGTAATGTGGGTTAGCACAGCCTGTAATGTGGGTTAGCACAGCCTGTAATATGAGTTGGCACGGCCTGTAATGTGAGTAAATACAGTCTGTAATGTGGGTTGGCACAATCTCTATTGATCCAGTCTGTTGGCACATACCTGCTCGATTTTGATCAGGAAGCAATCAATGAAGTCTCGTGGGTTGTTTGGATCAAGCGTCTCCTTGTTCATTTTAAGCCGCTTAGCTACAAATGCTCCCAGTTTCACATAATTCTTGTAAATCTGTCTGTGTGGGCCCGGGATACACTGCATGATCTTGGGGAACACAAACAGCATCTGTGGGGGGAGGAGGGGGGACAACAGAAGACCTCAGATATACTTGTCAGCCGGGCAGTACATCACACTGTGACCGAACTTTCTTAAAACTCCCTAGTGCCAATAACTATGGGGGGTGGGGGTAATGTATTCACAATAGAAGAACTCACCATTGTTTAAATGTTGGGCATCAAGCACAGAGATAATGGAATATTCTTCTTATGACTTTCATGGTGAAGAAAAAACATTGCCCTACTTATCACTCTGGACTTTTTTTATAACTCTGTGTGTTTTTTTCTATTTTTTTTCTTCTTTTCTCTATGGTTTACATTTATTGCGAATTTAATTAACAGGATTGGTAAATGTAACTGTTAAATATGAGTTATGTTGAAATCTGTTTTTAGCCTCTTCTTATTTTGTGTCTGCATCCACTTTCTTTCAGTTAGATTGTAACGACATGGACCAATGTGCTGACGAGGATTCAAAAATCCTCACCTCGTGTGTCTGGTTATATCTTAATCTCTGTGTAAACCCATTGCTAAACTTTGTAAAATACCCTGAAGGAGGGCTCTATGTAAGAAATGTTAATTAAGTGACACCCAGGACTAATGATGATAATGTCGCAGACCTTGGCTAGAAGATATAGTATTGTGGCATCCATACCTTAATCTCATGGTGATAAAGATGGGCATGATACTCTTGAATTGACTTTGACTGTAGATATTGGGTTGACATGCAAATACATTAATCTTAAACGACGTGTCAGTGGGGTGGTTGAGGGTAGGGATTTTATAAGCAGAATATTAGTGTAGACAATGCGGGACATGATATGGGCAGATTAATAACGTTAAAAGTTTGGCTCACGGAAACATGATTGTGATGTCTTTTTCTTGGTGAAGGTGTGTGGTTTCTTGCCCACCTGTCCCCACGTGGAGCTCATTAGGTGCCAGCTGTTGTTGATGAGGTAGAGTAAATTAAGGAATTCCTTGTCCCTGTAGTCGAATCTGTCTCCAAACACCAGGGAGCAGATAATGTTTGATCCGGCTGAGCTGAAGCCGAAGGTTGGGTCAAAGGGCTTGCCTGCCAAGAGAGAGGACTATTGTTTGGTCTACAAGCTCCATCATCAGGCCCACTTCTTCTACATGTTCTCTCTGTGATCTAACTCCACGGATGACCGAAAGGTATATTGTTATCTGAGAAAATGTTAACAATATTGCTTATTTACAACAGATGAATATCTAAGTTTTGGCCTTTCCTGTCTTGCAAATAAACTAAAATTAAAGTATATCTATCCTCATGTACAACCTCCCTCACAAAAGAAACCATTGGACTATATTTATCTGGATAAAATAGAAGCATGTTTAGACAAAGATTTAGTCTGGAACAATCAGCGGTAACATTCCCTGGTTTTGTCAGTAATTGCTTTGAATTTTGCATATTGACATAATATTGCTGCCATTCCACATATCTACCACTATGAAAACCCCATTCATACCATCACTTTTTCTGAACTCTTCAATCAAATATAGTGCTTCCTCTTTTACTCGCTCCTCCAGGCTCCTCTTCCCCATCCCAAAATTCTTTAGGGTGGTAATTGCAAACCGCCGCAGCTGTCTCCACCTTTCACCCGTGCCATAGACAATCCCTGTATATAATGGGGTGATGGAAACTGTTAAGGAACATGTGGTGAATGTGGATGAATTTAAGACACAGGTGAGTGTGTGAGTAACATTGAGGTGAGTGTGTGCTCCTATTTCATACCATTTCCCTTGCTATACATCTGCACAGCAGGAAATTCTCCACGCCCGCTGAACTCCTCTGCGTTGTCAATGAGAGCTTCCTTCAGCACCTGATACCCGCACAGCACGACGGTGGGCCTGGAACCTAGGTAAAAGGTGTACACTGGGCCGTACTTCTTACTGAGCTGGTAAAGAGACCAGAAACTGAATGTCGGAACTAAACCATTACTACGTCATCACACACTACTACATCATCAAGCATTGCTACATCATCACACACTACTACATCATCACACACTGCTACATCATCACACACTGCTACATCATCACACACTGCTACATCATCACACACTGCTACATCATCACACACTGCTACATCATCACACACTGCTACATCATCACACACTGCTACATCATCACACACTGCTACATCATCACACACTGCTACATCATCACACACTGCTACATCATCACACACTGCTACATCATCACACACTGCTACATCATCACACACTGCTACATCATCACACACTGCTACATCATCACACACTGCTACATCATCACACACTGCTACATCATCACACACTGCTACATCATCACACACTGCTACATCATCACACACTGCTACATCATCACACACTGCTACATCATCACACACTGCTACATCATCACACACTGCTACATCATCACACACTGCTACATCATCACACACTGCTACATCATCACACACTGCTACATCATCACACACTGCTACATCATCACACACTGCTACATCATCACACACTGCTACATCATCACACACTGCTACATCATCACACACTGCTACATCATCACACACTGCTACATCATCACACACTGCTACATCATCACACACTGCTACATCATCACACACTGCTACATCATCACACACTGCTACATCATCACACACTGCTACATCATCACACACTGCTACATCATCACACACTGCTACATCATCACACACTGCTACATCATCACACACTGCTACATCATCACACACTGCTACATCATCACACACTGCTACATCATCACACACTGCTACATCATCACACACTGCTACATCATCACACACTGCTACATCATCACACACTGCTACATCATCACACACTGCTACATCATCACACACTGCTACATCATCACACACTGCTACATCATCACATTATTATTATTTTTTATAAATCTCCAAGTTCCGCAGCGCTGTACAATGGGTGGACTAACAGACACGTATTTGTAACCAGACAAGTTGGATGCACAGAAACAGAGGGATTGAGGGCAGTGGCGGAACCACCCTGCGGACCCCTGCGACTGCGGTGCCCGCCGCCATGTGTTGCGTCCCTGGCCCATGCTTTTAGGACCACCTGATGGAAATTAATTTCCAGGGGGCCCGATCAGCACTGTGGCACTCTAACAGCGCGACTGGGCCCCCTGAGATGACATCACAGCTGGAAGGAAGTTACTGCCCTGGTCACTTCCTCCCAGCAACCACCGGGAGCTGCGGGAACTCTGACTCCCATCAGGCTGAGCAACCACTGGTCCCAGGGAAGTCACCCTCCTGCACCTAAAGGTAGGAAACAGTGTTTTGTTTTAATGACAGTTTCAGGAGAGAACTCAGGGTGAGGGGATGGAAAGCTGTTCACAGTTTAATTGATTTGCTTTCATAAAGAAGTAAGTTTTCAAAGATTTTTTTGAAGGAGTGGAGAATGGGTGAAAGGGAGTTCCATAGGAATGGTGCAGCCACAAAGAAGTCATTAAGGTGAGCATCAGAGGTAGGAGTACAAACACAGGTTAGACGTAGGTCTCCGGCAGAGCATAGCGGCCTAGATATTTGTGTATTTGTGAAGATAAGTAGGTTGGAGCAGCATTGTGTAGAGATTTGTAAGCAAGTATCAGGATCTTAAATTGAGTCCTATATCTTACGGGAAGCCAATGTAGGCACAGATAAAAGGGGGAGGTGTGGGAGGTGCGGGCAGACAGGGAGATGAGCCTCGTCGCCGCATTCATTATAGACTGTAACGGAGCAAGTTGGGAACACGTAAGACCACTGAGAAGTGGATTACAGTAGTCAAGGCAAGAAAGGACAGCAGCATAGACAAGCACCTTTGCCGTATCAGGTGTTGAATAGGGTGTGATGCGCGCAATGTTTTTGACATGGACGCGGCAGGATTTGACGATTGGCTGGACATGAGGGGTGAAGGAGAGGTCAGAGTCAAAGAGAACACCTAGGCAGCGAGCCTTAGAGGGAGAGCCATTGACTTGGAGGGACAAGACAAGGGACTAGCAACACTTGAGGGAGGGAAGACCAGAAGTTCTGTTTTGGACAGGTTCAGTTTAAGGAAATGAGCAACCATCCAGTTGGAAATAGCAGAGAGGCAGTCAGAGACACAAGTCAAGAGGGGTGGTGAGAAATCAGGGGTGGGACAGATACATTTGCGTGTCATCCGCATAGAAGTGATACTGGAAGTCAAGTAGTGGCCATGGGATTTAGCAGTGATAAGATCATTGTATACTTTGATCACAGCTGTTTCAACAGAGTGAGGAGCGCGGAATCCATATTGATCGGGTCAAGCAGAGAGTTGGATTCGAGGAAGTCTGTCAATCTTGCATACACAACTCACTCAAGGGTCTTGGAGACAAACAGCAGTAGCGAGATAGGGCAGTAATTGGACGGGGAATTAGGGTCAAGGTTGGGCATTTTTCAGAATCGGGGTTACGGTTACATGTTTGAAGGGTAGAGGAAATGTGCCAGAGGAAAGGGAGAGATTTCATTTTTTTGTGAGAGGCAGAGCAAGAGAAGGAGACAAATTGCGGGTGAGATACAAGGGAATAGGATTGACTGAACATACTATTACATCATCACACACTACTACATCATCACACACTACACATCACATACTTACACAGCACAGTCCTTTTCGACTACACCATGCCAGGTATACACAGCAAACACACTACTACACCATGACATATATACACAGCAAACACACTACTACACCATGACATGTATACACAGCAAATACACTACTACACTACTACAGCAAACACACTACTACACCATGACATGTATACACAGCAAATACACTACTACACCATGACATGTATACACAGCAAATACACTACTACACTACTACTGCAAACACACTACTACACCATGACATGTATACACAGCAAACACACTACTACACCATGACATGTATACACAGCAAATACACTACTACACCATGACATGTATACACAGCAAATACACTACTACACTACTACTGCAAACACACTACTACACCATGACATGTATACACAGCAAACACACTACTACACTACTACAGCAAACACACTACTACACCATGACATGTATACACATCACCGGTACAGCGCTCGAAGTAGCAGTACCATGCTCCCCTCAGTGCCATGTTCCCCTCACACCCTGCTATACCATGAAATGTATTGCATTTAGACATAGTCCAATCACTGCGACAGCCTTTGAAACAGTTTTCATTCTTTAGACTTACATCAACCAAGCACTTGATTAGGTCGTTCATGTTGACCTGGTGCATGTTCCCTATGAAGGGCAGAGGAATGGGTCCGGGTGGCAGGTTCCCTCTGAGCTTTCCCCGGGCCAGAAATAGGACGCAGGTTATGATGAGAATGAGGAGAAGGACACTCGGATCCATGTTGAGACGGAGAACACTGGTCAGAGAGAGAGCTGGAAACCTGGAAACGTTGCTTTATATCACAGACTCTTCATGGCCTCATAAAACCTTTCATTACAGCATCAGCGTTGGCAAACACAATTTAGCTGCACAGATGTCACTGGGTCGATGGTCCTGGTACTTTGCCATAAAACTGCTGAGTGCCACTGAACTACAAAAATATCAGTTTAAAGGGACACTTAGACAATCCCGAGACAGCATCATAGTACCTCCCAATGGCCTTCTTTTCTAGGAGCTCCATGTTGTTAGTGTGTCTGAGTGTATAACAGAGCTCCACAGCAATAATACTCCCAGTAATGTGCCTGAGTGTATAACAGAGCTCCACAGCAATAATACTCCCAGTAATGTGTCTGAGTGTATAACAGAGCTCCACAGCAATAATACTCCCAGTAATGTGTCTGAGTGTATAACAGAGCTCCACAGCAATAATACTCCCAGTAATGTGTCTGAGTGTATAACAGAGCTCCACAGCAATAATACTCCCAGTAATGTGTCTCAGTGTATAACAGAGCTCCACAGCAATAATACTCCCAGTAATGTGTCTGAGTGTATAACAGAGCTCCACAGCAATAATACTCCCAGTAATGTCTGAGTGTATAACAGAGCTCCACAGCAATAATACTCCCAGTAATGTCTGAGTGTATAACAGAGCTCCACAGCAATAATACTCCCAGTAATGTGTCTGAGTGTATAACAGAGCTCCACAGCAATAATACTCCCAGTAATGTGTCTCAGTGTATAACAGAGCTCCACAGCAATAATACTCCCAGTAATGTGTCTGAGTGTATAACAGAGCTCCACAGCAATAATACTCCCAGTAATGTCTGAGTGTATAACAGAGCTCCACAGCAATAATACTCCCAGTAATGTGTCTGAGTGTATAACAGAGCTCCACAGCAATAATACTCCCAGTAATGTGTCTGAGTGTATAACAGAGCTCCACAGCAATAATACTCCCAGTAATGTGTCTCAGTGTATAACAGAGCTCCACAGCAATAATACTCCCAGTAATGTGTCTGAGTGTATAACAGAGCTCCACAGCAATAATACTCCCAGTAATGTGTCTGAGTGTATAACAAAGCTCCACAGCAATAATACTCCCAGTAATGTCTGAGTGTATAACAGAGCTCCACAGCAATAATACTCCCAGTAATGTGTCTGAGTGTATAACAGAGCTCCACAGCAATAATACTCCCAGTAATGTGTCTGGGTGTATAACAGAGCTCCACAGCAATAATACTCCCAGTAATGTGTCTGAGTGTATAACAGAGCCCCACAGCAATAATACTCCCAGTAATGTGTCTGGGTGTATAACAGAGCTCCACAGCAATAATACTCCCAGTAATGTGTCTGAGTGTATAACAGAGCCCCACAGCAATAATACTCCCAGTAATGTGCCTGAGTGTATAACAGAGCTCCACAGCAATAATACTCCCAGTAATGTGCCTGAGTGTATAACAGAGCTCCACAGCAATAATACTCCCAGTAATGTGTCTGAGTGTATAACAGAGCTCCACAGCAATAATACTCCCACTAATGTGTCTGAGTGTATAACAGAGCTCCACAGCAATAATACTCCCAGTAATGTGTCTGAGTGTATAACAGAGCCCCACAGCAATAATACTCCCAGTAATGTATCTGAGTGTATAACAGAGCTCCACAGCAATAATACTCCCAGTAATGTGTCTGAGTGTATAACAGAGCCCCACAGCAATAATACTCCCAGTAATGTGTCACAGAGCTCCACAGCAATAATACTCCCAGTAATGTGTCTGAGTGTATAACAGAGCTCCACAGCAATAATACTCCCAGTAATGTATCTGAGTGTATAACAGAGCTCCACAGCAATAATACTCCCAGTAATGTGTCACAGAGCTCCACAGCAATAATACTCCCAGTAATGTGTCTGAGTGTATAACAGAGCTCCACAGCAATAATACTCCCAGTAATGTGTCTGAGTGTATAACAGAGCTCCACAGCAATAATACTCCCAGTAATGTGTCTGAGTGTATAACAGAGCCCCGCAGCAATAATACTCCCAGTAATGTGTCACAGAGCTCCACAGCAATAATACTCCCAGTAATGTGTCTGAGTGTATAACAGAGCTCCACAGCAATAATACTCCCAGTAATGTGTCTGAGTGTATAACAGAGCTCCACAGCAATAATACTCCCAGTAATGTGTCACAGAGCTCCACAGCAATAATACCCCCAGTAATGTGTCTGAGTGTATAACAGAGCTCCACAGCAATAATACTCCCAGTAATGTGTCTGAGTGTATAACAGAGCCCCGCAGCAATAATACTCCCAGTAATGTGTCACAGAGCTCCACAGCAATAATACTCCCAGTAATGTGTCTGAGTGTATAACAGAGCTCCACAGCAATAATACTCCCAGTAATGTGTCTGAGTGTATAACAGAGCTCCACAGCAATAATACTCCCAGTAATGTGTCACAGAGCTCCACAGCAATAATACCCCCAGTAATGTGTCTGAGTGTATAACAGAGCTCCGCAGCAATAACACTCCCAGTAATGTGTCTGAGTGTATAACAGAGCTCCACAGTAATAATACTCCCAGTAATGTGTCTGAGTGTATAACAGAGCTCCACAGCAATAATACTCCCAGTAATGTGTCTGAGTGTATAACAGAGCTCCGCAGCAATAACACTCCCAGTAATGTGTCTGAGTGTATAACAGAGCTCCACAGTAATAATACTCCCAGTAATGTGTCTGAGTGTATAACAGAGCTCCACAGTAATAATACTCCCAGTAATGTGTCTGAGTGTATAACTAAGCTCCACAGCAATAATACTCCCCGTAATGTGGCTGAGTGTATAACTAAGCTCCACAGCAATAATACTCCCAGTAATGTGTCTGAGTGTATAACAGAGCTCCACAGTAATAATACTCCCAGTAATGTGTCTGAGTGTATAACAGAGCCCCACAGCAATAATACTCCCAGTAATGTGTCTGAGTGTATAACAGAGCCCCACAGCAATAATACTCCCAGTAATGTGTCTGAGTGTATAACAGAGCTCCACAGCAATAATACTCCCAGTAATGTGTCTGAGTGTATAACAGAGCCCCACAGCAATAATACTCCCAGTAATGTGTCTGAGTGTATAACAGAGCTCCACAGCAATAATACTCCCAGTAATGTGTCTGAGAGTATTACAGAGCTCCACAGCAATAATACTCCCAGTAATGTGTCTGAGTGTATAACAGAGCCCCACAGCAATAATACTCCCAGTAATGTGTCTGAGTGTATAACAGAGCTCCACAGCAATAATACTCCCAGTAATGTGTCTGAGTGTATAACAGAGCTCCACAGCAATAATACTCCCAGTAATGTGTCTGAGTGTATAACAGAGCCCCACAGCAATAATACTCCCAGTAATGTGTCACAGAGCTCCACAGCAATAATACCCCCAGTAATGTGTCTGAGTGTATAACAGAGCTCCGCAGCAATAACACTCCCAGTAATGTGTCTGAGTGTATAACAGAGCTCCACAGTAATAATACTCCAAGTAATGTGTCTGAGTGTATAACAGAGCTCCGCAGCAATAACACTCCCAGTAATGTGTCTGAGTGTATAACAGAGCTCCACAGTAATAATACTCCCAGTAATGTGTCTGAGTGTATAACAGAGCTCCACAGTAATAATACTCCAAGTAATGTGTCTGAGTGTATAACAGAGCCCCACAGCAATAATACTCCCAGTAATGTGTCTGAGTGTATAACAGAGCCCCACAGCAATAATACTCCCAGTAATGTGTCTGAGTGTATAACAGAGCTCCACAGCAATAATACTCCCAGTAATGTGTCTGAGAGTATTACAGAGCTCCACAGCAATAATACTCCCAGTAATGTGTCTGAGTGTATAACAGAGCTCCACAGCAATAATACTCCCAGTAATGTGTCTGAGTGTATAACAGAGCTCCACAGCAATAATACTCCCAGTAATGTGTCTGAGTGTATAACAGAGCTCCACAGCAATAATACTCCCAGTAATGTGTCTGAGTGTATAACAGAGCTCCACAGCAATAATACTCCCAGTAATGTGTCTGAGTGTATAACGGAGCTCCACAGCAATAATACTCCCAGTAATGTGTCTGAGTGTATAACAGAGCTCCACAGCAATAATACTCCCAGTAATGTGTCTGAGTGTATAACAGAGCTCCACAGCCATAATACTCCCAGTAATGTGTCTGAGTGTATAACAGAGCTCCACAGTAATAATACTCCCAGTAATGTGTCTGAGTGTATAACAGAGCTCCACAGCAATAATAATCCCAGTAATGTGTCTGAGTGTATAACAGAGCTCCACAGCAATAATAATCCCAGTAATGTGTCTGAGTGTATAACAGAGCTCCCCAGCAATAATACTCCCAGTAAAGTGTCTGAGTGTATAACAGAGCTCCACAGCCATAATACTCCCAGTAGTGTGCCTGAGTGTATAACAGAGCTCCACGGCAATAATACTCCCAGTAATGTGTCATATATAGTTACATAGTTACATAGTTACATAGCTGAAAAGAGACTTGCGTCCATCAAGTTCAGCCTTCCTCACGTATGTTGTTGCTGTTGATCCAAAAGAAGGCAAAAAACCCAGTCTGAAGCGCTTCCAATTTTGCAACAAACTAGGAAAAAATTCCTTCTTGACCCCAAAATAGCAGTCAGATGTCTCCTTGGATCAAGCAGCTGTTACCCCACTAATTAGAAATTAAATCCCCGTATGTTATGTTTTTGCAAGTATTTATCCAATTGCAGTTTAAACATCTGTATAGACTCTGACAAAACCACCTCTTCAGGAAAAGAATTCCATATCCTTATTGCTCTTACTGTAAAAAAAAAAACTTTTCTTTGCCTTAGATAAAATCTCCTTTCTTCAAGCCTAAATGTGTGACCTCGTGTCCTATGTATAGCCCTGTTTATGAATAGATTTCCAGATAATGGTTTGTACTGGCCCCAAATATATTTGTATAATGTTATCATATCCCCTCTCAGGCGCAGTTTTTCCAAACTAAAGAGATTTACATTTTTTAACCTTTCTTCATAACTAAAATGCTCCATTCCTTTTAACAATTTTGTAGCTTGTCTCTGCACTTTTTCTAGTGACATGATATATTTCTTTAGAACAGGTGCCCAAAATTGCACAGCATATTCAAGGTGTGGTCTTACCAGCGATTTATAAAGAGGCAAAATTATATTTTCATCTCGAGAATTTATGCCCCTATTTAAACATGACAAAACCTTACTGGCCTTAGCAACGGCAGATTGACATTGCATATTGCTACCTAATTTATTGTCTATAACAATTCCCAAATCCTTCTCGTGTGTGGTTATCCCTAGTTCACTACCATTAATGTGTCTGAGTGTATAACAGAGCTCCACAGCAATAATACTCCCAGTAATGTGCCTGAGTGAATAACAGAGCTCCACAGCCATAATACTCCCAGTAATGTGTCTGATTGTATACCAGAACTCCACAGCAATAATACTCCCAGTAATGTGTCTAAGTGTATAACAGAGCCCCACAGCAATAATGCTCCCAGTAATGTGTCTGGGCGTATAACAGAGCTCCACAGTAATAATACTCCCAGTAATGTGTCTGGGCGTATAACTGAGCTCCACAGCAATAATACTCCCAGTAATGTGTCTGAGTGTATAACTGAGCTCCACAGCAATAATACTCCCATTAACCCCTTAAGACCGCAGCCAAATGTACAAGTTGTGATCCAAAAAAAATGTAAACAAACCACAGAATTTTACTATATGTCTGTTCAACAATAATTTACCTCTTTCATACTAAGTGCACCCACACTTATTATATATCATTTTGTTCAGGGGAAACAGGGCTTTCATTTAATATCAAACATTCATGTATGGAACTCCATTTTATATGAATAAAATCTAAAAAACTTGAAAAAATTATGAAATCTTGTTATTTTTCAATTTCAGCATGGCAATTTAACTGTTAATGTCAGAATACTATTCGGTTTTCCTGCAATAAAACATACATATTTGTATTCAGAAATGTCTCACGAGTAAAACAGTACCCCCCATGTATAGGTTTTATGGGGTTTTGGAAAGTTACAGGGTCAAATATACGACTTGTCCATTATTTTATTTTCTGCATAGAAATTTGACAGATTGGTTTGAGTGACCTAGGTTGCCTTTTAGACCGTATGGCAGCCCAGAAATGAAAATTACCCCCATCATGGCATACCATTTGAAAAAGTAGACATCCCAGGGTATTCAAAATGGGGTATGGACAGTCTTTTGTAGTAGCCACTTGGGCACAAACCCTAGCCAAAGTTAGCGTTTTTTTTTGTGTTTTCTTTTTTTTACATAAAATCTGTACTTTCACTGATAATATTATTGTTAGTATATCGTTTACTGCCCTGAAACACTCCTAGTTCTGCTCAGTGATGTCTCACGAGCGCCATGGTACCCCCCATGTATAGGTTTTATGGGGTTTTGGAAAGTTTCAGGGTCATATATACGGCTTATCCATTTATGCTTTTTCACCTTGAAATTTGTCAGATTAGTTTGCAGTGTCCAGGCTGCCTTTGAGACCGTATGGCAGCCAAGAAATGAAAATTACCCCCATCATGGCATACCATTTGAAAAAGTAGACATCCCAGGGTATTCAAAATGGGGTATGCCCAGTCTTTTCTAGTAGCCACTTGGGCACAAACCCTAGCCAAATTTAGTGTTTGTTTGTTTTTTTTGCATTTTTCACATAAAATCTGTACTTTCACTGATAATATTATTGTTAGTATATAGTTTACTGCCCTGAAACACTCCTAGTTCTGCTCAGCGAGGTCTCACGAGCGCCATGGTACCCCCCATGTATAGGTTTTATGGGGTTTTGGAAAGTTTCAGGGTCATATATACGGCTTATCCATTTATGCTTTTTCACCTTGAAATTTGTCAGATTAGTTTGCAGTGTCCAGGCTGCCTTTGAGACCGTATGGCAGCCAAGAAATGAAAATTACCCCCATCATGGCATACCATTTGAAAAAGTAGACATCCCAGGGTATTCAAAATGGGGTATGCCCAGTCTTTTCTAGTAGCCACTTGGGCACAAACACTAGCCAAATTTAGTGTTTGTTTGTTTTTTTTGCATTTTTCACATAAAATCTGTACTTTCACTGATAATATTATTGTTAGTATATAGTTTACTGCCCTGAAACACTCCTAGTTCTGCTCAGTGAGGTCTCACGAGCGCCATGGTACCCCCCATGTATAGGTTTTATGGTGTTTTGGAAAGTTACACATATACACGGTCATATATACGGCTTATCCATTTAGGCTTTATTACATTGAAATTTGGCAAAGTGATTTTCTGGGCCTATATCGCATTTGAGAGAGCATGGCAGCCTGGGTAATAACATTTCCACTATTATGGCATACCATTTTCAAAAGTAGGCAACCCAGAGTATAAGAAATGGTGCATTGCAAGATGTTTGGTCTAACCACTTTATCAGAAATGAAGGGCCCACATAGGGGTTATAGCTTTATTTGTGCTTTTTCACGCACATGAACTCCATTTTCACAGGACATTTCATATTCCTGATATGAGTTATTGCAACAAAGCCTCACTATTTGTATTTAACATTGTCTCCTGAATGTAACAGTACCCCCATGTACTAGATTCTCTGTTTTGGGGGGGAAGTCATGGGGACAAAAATATTAGATGTCCTTTTCAAAGTTGGCAATTTAACAAAGTGATTTTCTGGGTCTATCTCGCCTTTGAGAGAGCATGGCAGCCTGGGTAATAACATTCCCACCGTTATGGCATACCATTTTCAAAAGTAGGCACCCCAGAGTATAACAAATGGCATAATTTGAGATGTTAGGTCTAGCCATTTTAACAGAAATGCTGGGCCCATGTAGTGATTTCTACTTTGATTTTTGTCTTTTTAATCAGATAAATAGCATTTTCACTGGAAATGTCATAATCCTGATATTAGTTAGTGCACTAGAGACTTAGTATTTTGATTTAACACTGTCTTTTGAATATAACAGTACCTACATGTACCATGTTTCCAGGTTTTTATTATATCACATGAATAGAACAGTACCCCACATACACTTTGATCTGAAGGCAGAGAGAGGCAGATAGATCTTTGATATCACATAGAGAGTCACTGTGCGAAAAGTTTGAGAAGTAAAAAAAACGAAAAAAAAAAAACTATTTTTTGTAACCCTTTCAGTGCTAATCACAGCATTAACCCTGTGATCAGTTTTTTATTGGGAAGTCACATTTCAAGTACTACAAATGTAGTATTTTGAGTTGTTTGGTGTAGCCACTTTAGAATGGCTAGCGTAAACAGGGACAGGCCAAGGTCAGGGGAATCCAGAATTCAGAGTAGTCGGTAAAACAAGCCAATGGGTTGGTACAGGCAGCTAACAAAGCGTAGTCAGGACAAGCCGAGGTCAGAAATCCAGGTAAATCAAGCAAACAAACTGCCAAAGTCCCATACAGAGTGATTCAGAAATTCAGCTCTGTATGGTAGACTTTGAAACAGTCTGTTATGCAGAGGGCGGGTAGAGATGGGCAGGTTGGACAATAAAAACTGGAGTCCTTTCGGACTCCTTTCTTGTAGCAAACACGGCACTTTTTTTGGGGAGCTTTTTTACTAGGGGTGGATGGGATTCGGGAAGGGAAGTGTTTGCCACAAAGTCTTTGGAGATCTCCTGATTCCAAAGTGGGATTGGGGGGCTGGGTAAATAACATACGGGACAAAATGCTTAATGTGAATTCGAGGAAAGGGCAGGGCCTACCTATGACCTCTTTTGTATAGAGGACATAGGCATTGAAAATTGCAATCTGGCTCACGTAGATTGCAATTTTCTTGTACCAGGTCCTAGTTTTTCGGTTCACCAGATAGGGCTGTATGCATTGGTCAGCCAAGTCTACTCCCCCCATAAACTTGCTGTAGTCTACAATGCACTTCGGCTTTTCCAGATGCTCAGTGCTACCTCTCACAGACACTGGCACTGTACTTTCGTCATGCATCGTAGACAGCATGTATACATCTTTCCTATCTCTGAAGCGAAGAGCAAGCAACTCATCCTGGCGGAGAGCTGAAGAGGAACCTCTACTGCTTCTGCCACTTGCCAGGGCTTGGGGGAAACCCCTGCGATTCTTCCTCACTGTGCCACAGGCTAGGGTTTCAAAACAATATAAATTTTTAAATAATTCTATACTGGTATAATAATTGTCAACCCATAGCCTATATCCCTTATTCAACAAGGGAAGGATTAGATCCCAAACAATCTTGCCACTTGTACCCACAGAATCAGGGCATCCTGGTGGGTCAAGATGGCTATCCTTCCCCTGGTAAATGCGAAACGCCCATGTGTAACCAGTACAGGATTCACATAATTTATAAAATTTAACGCCATATCGGGACCGCTTCGATGGAATATATTGCTTAAATAGCAGTCGACCTTTAAATTTCATAAGGGACTCGTCAATTGAAATATCTTTATCGGGGACATAATTTTCAGAAAATTTGTCTGACAGGAGTTGAATAAAGGGCCGAATTTTATATAGCCTGTCAAACAGTGGGTCGTTTCTAGGGGGACACAGCGAGTTATCATTAAAATGAAGGAATCGCAGCAGTTGCAGGTAGCGATCCCTCAACATAACCTCAGGGAAAAGAGGTGTAGCCAGGATACGTTGCTTGCTCCAGTAGGACCTGATACTGGGCTTTTTTACAATACCCATCATTAGGGTTAAAGCCCAAAACCGCTTCATCTCTGCGACATCCGTGGGTCTCCACATATTCCTGCGACCATGATGGGACCCCGGATGTGCAGAGAGATACTGCATAGCAAACAAATTCGTTTGCTGAGCCATGAGCTCAAATATATCGTCTGACATAAAGAGCTCAAAAAAACGAATTGGCTCGGAGTCGTCCACTGTTACAGTGATGCCAGGTGTAACAGTGAACGGCGGTATTTCTGGGGCCATCATATTTGGAGGCACCCAGTCTCCGCCTGGCATTGGGCTTGCTGAGCGTCCTCTTGTGAGTGGTGGTGGGGCACCATCACTTGAGGTCTCACTCAGAGGCTCAATGTCAGAGGCAGTGATAGTGTCACTGTCTTGCAGAGTGTCACTATCACTGCCTGCCAGAATGGCATACGCCTCCTCGGCTGAGTAGCGACGTGCCATTCTAGGGGGACAAATTAATTAATTTATATACTAAAGTGGGTAATTAATTATCTACCTGCCTAACACCTACTACCCGCCCTCAAAAAATAATATAAATGTACTGATCACAGTATAGGCAGCTGCAATCAGTACACTGAAAGGGTTATTTTCAGATCTATAAAAATAACCCTAAAAAAAAGTCAGTCTGATCAGAGAGCCCTCTGATCACAGTGATCACTGATACAGTACTGTACAGCAGATATACTGTACAGTATAGTGATCACGGCAGCGGGGAAAGGGTAATGGAGATTTGGGTTGCTGCGACTGACACAAAGGGTAAAAAAAAATTAGAAATAATTTTTTTTTGATCCAAAAAAATAATAATAAATAAATACCCTAATCAGGTTGATCACAGTAATATGCTGTGATCAGCACTGAAAGGGTTAAATAAAATATAAATTTTAAAACTTTGAAAAAAATTTTAAACTTTCTTTTTCCACAGGAGCTGCAAAAACCACGATCTCTCTGCCTCTCTCTCTCAGATCGAAGTGAGGTGAGGAGAGGGGCAGAGACAATGTGTCAGCCAGTGATCTGAGATCATTGGCTGACACATACTAACAGTGATCACAGTGACTGGCTGTCACTGTGATCACCTCCTACAGATCGCGGTAATTGGCCACAGGGGGATGCCTGGGAGGTACAGGCATGCCCCCCACCGCGATCTGTAGGGGGCTAATGGCTGCAGTTACATGTCAATGGGCTGACACATAGTAACACTGATCGCACTGACAGGCTATGGCAGCCTGTCAGTGTGATCAGACTGCAGCCTGACAGTTCAGATCGCGGTCACTGACCCCAGGGGGGCTGCCTGGGGGGCCAGGCATGTCCCCCGACCGCGATCTGCTGCAGAAGAATGCGGCCGGCTCCATGTGTCAGCCGATTTCAAATCGGCTGACACATGGTAAATACCGATCGCAGTGACAGCCTGTCACTGCGATCGGAAGCTGCAGACCGCGGTCCCCAGGCACAGGGGGGCTGCCTGGGGGGCCAGGCATGCCCCCCGACCGCGATCTGCAGCGGCCATGTTCCGCCGGCCACGTGGGGCTGAAGACCGCCCAGGACGTACTATGCCGTCCTGCGGCGTTTAGAGCCACCAAAATAAGGACGGCATAGTACGTCCTGCGGTCTTAAGGGGTTAATGTGTCTGAGTGTATAACTGAGCTCCACAGCAATAATACTCCCAGTAATATGCCTGAGTGTGTAACATAGCTCCACAGCAATAATACTCCCAGTAATGTGCCTGAGTGTGTAACATAGCTCCACAGCAATAATACTCCCAGTAATGTGCCTGAGTGTGTAACATAGCTCCACAGCAATAATACTCCCAGTAATGTGTCTTTAAATTACAATAACTGTGTTTAGAAATCAGTCTGTGATACATTAGATACATTGTTCTTATTATGAATTACATTTTAGTTGTATAAATTGTTATTAGTAAGTCACTGTTACAGGAGTTATTGAAGAACATTGCTTGAGGCTGCAAGTCTGTCCTGCTTTGTAACCGTCATAGTGCGATGACCAGCGATCAGCGCTCCTCCCGGTCCAGGGGGACTGCCTGTCTGCCCAGGCAGTCTCCCCACGGCAGATCAGGACCCCGTGGCCACGTGATCGCTCGATCACATGACCGCAATAGGTGCCTATGTATCTGCCTGCAGGGGGACTGTCTGTGCTGACAGGCAGTCTCCCTGCAAGTAGAAAATCACAAATAAAGTGTTAAAATAAAGTAATAAGTGTGAAAAAAAATATATAATGTCATGCTAAGTGTATTTGTATATTTATATATACGTATATTAATATAAAAATACACTTATATTTAAATTACACACGAATATATACAATATATATATATATAATAACTATATATATTGTGTGTATATATATATTATTAGAAATTATAAATAATATGTTAAGAAAAGTAAAAATAATTTTAATAATTAAAAAAAAGAATAAAATTACATATATATATATATATATATAACAGTATTTTGATATTAATATTATATATATATAAACTATACAATTTCTGGCACTCTTCCCAAATAATACATACCAGGTGCTTCTCTGTGCAAACAACTATAAACAAAGCAAAAAATGAGAGCACTCCATGGATTTGGTAAATCAAATTACTGTATTCAAATAGCACGCAAAAAAAAATCGACGTTTCGACCATCTAGCGGTCTTTATCAAGATGCTGTGGTATACAAAAACCTCAAATATACCCAATCACCAAGTGCTCCCTGTGTGTCAAATCTGCCATGTGAATGAAGCCACAAATCGCGGACCGCTGTGTCAATTGCCGTAAAGTAACGTGTGGGGAAATCACCATGTGTTGCCTAGAGACGGCGAAACTGTTTAACAACCAAATGTCAGAAGAGATTTAAAATCAATACGGAGGATAAATAAAATTGTATGTTGCATATGTATATTCCTAAATGCCTAAGCTACTACCTAACTGATCGTTTAGACAATAAAGTGAGCTGAGAATGACTAAAAAAATTGCTCATATCGGGACTCTGTTAGAGAATCTGGTGTATTGGCATATACAACCTAATACAGCCGACTCAAATCCTGCCTGGCTCCTTGCTAAGTTGGGGACCATGGCTACAGGACTATACGGACCACAGGGAAGAAATTTTAACTCAATTATCTGATACCCAGACATACACAAAGCTAACTTTTGACCCCACGAGCAAGATCAGCACCAAAATACAGGAGTGGATAACATTAGGAACAGCAGCAAATTGGCTGGATCACAGCACAGCGGAATATTTATTTAATATACATCCTAAAATTCCGACCCTTTACACACTCCCTAAGATACACAAGGACGCAAAGAAACCAACTGGGAGACCAATTGTATCCGCTCGAGGAGGTCTATTGGAACCTATAGCTAAATACGTGGATTTTTATTGTAAGTCCACAGTTTCCAGATTACCCACATGCCTAAGGGATACCCAAGACTTCCTTAACAAAATCACCAGCTGTGAATTAAACGACACACAGTACATCTTTGCAACGGCAGATGTAAAAAATTTGTACACGGTGATTCCTCACAATATGGGGGTGGATGCGATGCGAACACTGCTATCACAATCAGATGTCTATGAAGGTCCCCCCATTGAATTTTTGTTAGAAGGATTACAACTTACATTGAAAAACATTCTCATCGTTTTGAAAATAATTTTTACATTCAAGAGACAGGAACTGCGATGGGATCGGCCATAGCTCCAACATATGCTAATAGTTTTATGTATGCATATGAGAGCAGACACATTCTGTCCACATACAAGGAACATTTGATACAGTATCACAGGTTTGTGGACGACATCTTTATTTTATGGCAAGGCACGGCAACAGAATTGGAGAAGATGATTGAGGAAATGAACAATTTAAACTCTACCATTAAACTTACTTTGACGCACAGCACGGATAAGATCCAATTCTTGGATGTGGAGATATTCCGGAAGGATCGAAACATTGGATATCGATTATTTAGAAAACCCTCAGACCGCAATACGCTGCTACACGCCAATAGCGCTCATCCCAAAGCCTTAAAGGAGTCTTTACCTATTTCTCAATACTTAAGAGTGTATAGAAATAACTCAGATAAAAGCACATGTAAGACTCAACTAGAGGACATGACCCTATCCTTTGTGGAACGAGGATACACATATAAAGTGCTTCAAGAATGTCAAACAAAAGCAGAAAACATATTCAGGGGTATATCTACTAAACAACTTCAAAATCTGCCCAGAATCACGATCCCTTTATTATACCACGCGGAGAGCCAGAGATTTTCCCACAGGATCAAAGGTAGATGGGACATCTTATCCAGCGATAAAACACTTAACCCGATTTGTCTACAGAAACCAAGGGTTGCGTATTCACGCAACAGAAACTTGAAGGACATCTTAGTAAGAACAGATACACCGAGCCAATACAGTACACGAACATTGCATACCAAGAAAGGCTGCTTCAAGTGTTCAGGTTGTGTCACCTGTGGACACATGCTAACAGGCTCTTCCTTTGCACACCCTCACACAGGCAAAAGAATTCAGATCAAACATCGGTTAACCTGCATGAGCGACCATGTGGTATACCTCATTTCATGCCCGTGTGGCAAATATTATGTGGGAAAAACAGACCTCACAGTAAGGGATCGCATTCGCGGCCATAGATCAGGAATCATGACGGCGTACCGGGATGGGAAGACTGATAAACCTGTGGCAAAACACTTCCTAGAATTTCAACACCACTTACCCACGCTTAAGTTCACAATGATAGACCACATCCCACCGCTCATAAGAGGAGGCGACAGATCAAAGCTACTTTTACAAAGGGAAACCTTTTGGATCACACATTTGGACACGGTCCAACCGAAAGGATTAAACGAATACAACTCATTTAGTTGTTTTTTGGATATCCGTTGATCTCGCTGAGCATTAAATGACTTTGAAGGATACGCAAGACTTTGACTCAGGATTGAATGGCTATCTCACAACAAAGAGGAGACTGTGAATTATCTCTGTCTGATTTCCTGCCGCTGGGAGTTACAATATGCAGCTCCAAGAATGGGTTGTAGACTTCTAATGGGTGATTGGGGATATTATATACATTTCTGCATTATTTGTTCTTTGACAAATCCTTAGTGGTACAAGGTTCTCATAATAGGGCCCTTCCTCCTGTTGCCTGACTTCTTTCTTTTTTCTTCTACTACCTAGCATTCCTGGCTTGGAGGCTTAACTGGCATAGAGAGATTTAGAAGTATCACTGTTACAATCTCTCTATTCTATTTTTCTGACAGTGCATTCACATAGTTCACGAGGGCACATCACACTATAAGCTTATGTTTCAGCCGCACAGTTCTTTCATTCTTTATTGATTTTTTAACCTCTAGAGGTCTGGCAGTAAACACACTCTTCGTTACATTGATTACACACACACCGCAGATTGATCTTAGCTATAGGTTTCTCACATTCTCTTTTTACAGCTTCACCCATCCAGAATTTTCACTAGTTTGGGATTCACATACAGTTTGTTTGACACTCACAGTCTAGTATTCTCTGTAACTATTACAGTTCAGTATTTATTTCATCACACACACGCTGACCACTTTACACCATAATGGATCCCGGTAGATACATGGTCAGCATCACATACACTCATTCACTGTTATACGCTGGCAACTCTCATCATGCTAAGCCTGCCCATTTTTTTTTTGTAACTGATGCTTTTCCATTGTGGAGGTTTCTGATTTGGCAACACACATGGTTTTCCCAGCCATGGTCCCCAACTTAGCAAGGAGCCAGGCAGGATTTGAGTCGGCTGTATTAGGTTGTATATGTCCACAGTTGCCAATACACCAGATTCTCTAACAGAGTCCCGATATGAGCAATTTTTTTAGTCATTCTCAGCTCACTTTATTGTCTAAACGATCAGTTAGGTAGTAGCTTAGGCATTTAGGAATATACATATGCAACATACAATTTTATTTATCCTCCGTATTGATTTTAAATCTCTTCTGACATTTGGTTGTTAAACAGTTTCGCTGTCTCTAGGCAACACATGGTGATTTCCCCACACGTTACTTTATGGCAATTGAGATTTGACACACAGGGAGCACTTGGTGATTGGGTATATTTGAGGTTTTTGTATACCACAGCATCTTGATAAAGACCGCTAGACGGTCGAAATGTCGATTTTTTTTTTTTTTTTTTTTTTTTTTTTTTTTTTTGCGTGCTATTTAATACAGTAATTTGATTTACCAAATCCATGGAGTGCTTTCATTTTTTGCTTTGCTTTATATATATATATATATATATATATATATATATATATATATATATCTATATCTCTCAAAATACACTTAGAATGTAATGATATATCTATGTATTAATAAATATATAAATAAAAATAATACGAAATATAGATATGTCCATATACATAATTACATAAATAATTTCATAAATATACACGTAGACGTCAAATATATAAATATGTATATATATTAAAATTCTACGTGCATATTTATGTCATATTTTTACCTAATTAAGTAATTTTAATTATTGCAATTTGAGGGACATGCCTGACAACCCAGGCCGAAAGTCCAGACAATTTAATTTGCTAGCACTGTGTTTAACTTTCTATGACACCCTAAAACCTGTACATGGGGGTACTGTTTTACTCAGGAGACTTCGCTGAACACAAATATTAGTGTTTCAAAACAGTAAAACATATCACAGCGATGATATGGTCAGTGAAAGTGATTTTTTTTTTTTGCATTTTTCACACACAAATGGCACTTTCACTGATGATATTATTGCTGTGATACATTTTACTGTTCTGATACACTAATATTTGTGTTCAGCGAAGTCTCCTGTGTATAATAGTACCCCCATGATGGCATACCATTTGCAAAAGAAGACAACCCAATGTATTCCAAATGGGGTATGTTCAGCCTTTTTTAGTAGCCACTTAGTCACAAACACTTGCCAAAGTTAGCGTTTTTTTGCATTTTTAACACACACACACAAATATAAATGCTAACTTTGGCCAGTGTTTGTGACTAGGTGGCTACTAAAAATACTGAACATACCCCATATTGAATACTCTGGGTTGTCTACTTTAAAAAAATATGTACATGTGAGGTGTGATTCGGGGATTTATGACAGATAACGGTGTTACAATGTCACTATTGATAAATTTGAAATATATATATATTGAAACAGCAATTTCCTACTTGTATTTATAGGCCTCTAACTTGCAAAAATAAGCAATAAAGCATGTAAACACTGGTTTTTAAACTCGGGACAAAATTTTGAATCTATTTAGCAGTTTTTTTTCCATTAGCTTCTGTAGATAAGTAAAAGATTTTTCAAGTAAAAGTCCAATTTTTTTTTAATTTTTCACCATATTTTATAATTTTTTTAAAATAAAATATAGGACATGATACAAATAATGGTATGTAAAGAAAGCCCTTCTTGTCCTGAAAAAAACAATATATAATTTGTGTGGGAACCGTAAATGAGAGAGTGGAAAATTACAGCTAAACACAAACACCACAAAAGTGTTAAAACTGCTCTGGTCCTTAACGTACAACATCGCAAAAAGAGGCCGGTCCTTAAGGGGTTAATATTGATTTTGAAGTAAATTCTATCCTTTAAAGTCTTAACAGTTATATATTTTTTTAAATAATTTTTTGGTTATCTATCTGATTCTGGTTATATGGTTATCCCTATTTTATATATTTTTATTGATCTATATTTTTAAGTGTGTTTCTTATCACTTTTTATGTATATATGTATTTTTTATTCTATTTGTCTCTTCACTTCTATCGTTCTCTTATCATGATTGGTTCTATATTCCTAAACTCCTCTTTTTCTATTTTATTACCTTTTCTTGCTAGCATTTTAGCTAAGATTATATATTTGTTATATTATATGTTCGTTTTTTTTATTATATTTATCCCCCCTTTTCTATATATGTGCTCCTATGTGCTCCTATGGACTTTGCACATCTGAACATCGATCAGGCTCTGTTTCCCGATCGTGATAGAAGAATGATGCCGGACATGCCCAAAGCACCATTTTAACTCTGGGCAAAAGATACGTAATTGCACATAGATGCCCATCATCACTCACCGACACATCACTAAAGAAAATTCGTCATCGGAAGTTGACGTGCAGGCATGTTGGAGGAGGCAGGAATGGTAGCATAGCGAAGAAATATTTGAAAAGAACCATGGAATTTATATTATAAATATATATAAATAATAACAAAATTATGACCATATTAGGCAATGGGCGTTAGTTTGTAGTAACTAACACACCAGAGCCAACGTTTTTTAATTGTCTGTTAATTGGTTTAGACCTATATATTATTGTTCAGACAGTGTTGTCAGATATGCACCTGAGGAAGACCTGTAAAAGGTTGAAACATGTTGTGTTCTTTTAACACTGTTAATAAATATACTTTTTACTGATATCTGGTTCCTGAGTTCCTGTGTCCACTATCTGTTTCCTCAGTTCCTGTATGCATTATCTGGTTTCTGAGTTCCTGTATCCACTATCTGGTTCCTGTATCCACTATCTGGTTCCTGTATCCACTATCTGGTTCCTGTATCCACTATCTGGTTCCTGTATCCACTATCTGGTTCCTGTATCCACTATCTGGTTCCTGTATCCACTATCTGGTTCCTGTATCCACTATCTGGTTCCTGAGTTCCTGTATCCACTATCTGGTTCCTGAGTTCCCGTATCCACTATCTGGTTCCTGTATTCACTATCTGGTTCCTGAGTCCATGTATCCACTATCTGGTTCCTGTATCCACTATCTGGTTCCTGAGTTCCTGTATCCACTATCTGGTTCTTGAGTTCCTGTATCCACTATCTGGTTCCTGTATTCACTATCTGGTTCCTGAGTCCATGTATCCACTATCTGGTTCCTGAGTTCCTGTATCCACTATCTGGTTCCTGAGTTCCTGTATTCACTATCTGGTTCCTGAGTCCATGTATCCACTATCTGGTTCCTGAGTTCCTGTATTCACTATCTGGTTCCTGAGTTCCTGTATCCACTATCTGGTTCCTGAGTTCCTGTATCCACTATCTGGTTCCTGAGTTCCTGTATCCACTATCTGGTTCCTGAGTTCCTGTATCCACTATCTGGTTCCTGAGTTCCTGTATCCACTATCTGGTTCCTGTATCCACTATCTGGTTCCTGTATCCACTATCTGGTTCCTGTATCCACTATCTGGTTCCTGTATCCACTATCTGGTTCCTGTATCCACTATCTGGTTCCTGTATCCACTATCTGGTTCCTGTATCCACTATCTGGTTCCTGTATCCACTATCTGGTTCCTGTATCCACTATCTGGTTCCTGTATCCACTATCTGGTTCCTGTATCCACTATCTGGTTCCTGTATCCACTATCTGGTTCCTGTATCCACTATCTGGTTCCTGTATCCACTATCTGGTTCCTGTATCCACTATCTGGTTCCTGTATCCACTATCTGGTTCCTGTATCCACTATCTGGTTCCTGTATCCACTATCTGGTTCCTGTATCCACTCTCTGGTTCCTGTATCCACTCTCTGGTTCCTGTATCCACTCTCTGGTTCCTGTATCCACTCTCTGGTTCCTGTATCCACTCTCTGGTTCCTGTATCCACTCTCTGGTTCCTGTATCCACTCTCTGGTTCCTGTATCCACTCTCTGGTTCCTGTATCCACTCTCTGGTTCCTGAGTATCTGTGGAAGGAGGATCTAAAGCCCCTGGTGGGACCTGATTGCCAGTACATTTACTTAAAGGACCACTCTAGGCACCCAGACCACTTCAGCTTAATGAGGTGGTCTGGGTGCCAGGTCCTTCTAGGGTTAACCCATTTTTTCATAAACATAGCAGTTTCAGAGAAACTGCTATGTTTATGAATGGGTTAAGCCTTCCCCCTATGTCCTCTAGTGGCTGTCTCATTGACAGCCGCTAGAGGCGCTTGCGTGCTTCTCACTGTGATTTTCACAGTGAGAGCACGCCAGCGTCCATAGGAAAGCATTATGAATGCTTTCCTATGTGACCGGCTGAATGCGCGCGCAGCTCTTGCCGCGCGTGCGCATTCAGCCGACGGGGAGGAGAAGAGGCGGATCGGAGGAGGAGAGCAGGAGGAGATCTCTCCGCCCAGCGCTGGAAAAAGGTAAGTTTTAACCCCTTTCCCCTTTTCAGAGCCGGGCGGGAGGGGGTCCCTGAGGGTGGGGGCACCCTCAGGGCACTCTAGTGCCAGGAAAACGAGTATGCTTTCCTGGCACTAGAGTGGTCCTTTAATATTGAGAAAAAAGCGATAACAGTCAGAGACAGCTTCTAACAGACTCTATACTTGTGAGTTTTTCCAAGTTATATTCACACCACATGAAGTGTGTGTATTTCTTATTTTACAGGATGTACCTGTGACTGTACATTGTCAGACTTGTCTTACCAATTGATGCACAAACTAGCTTTTAAAGCTAATTACCTGTATAATGTGTTCTGAGTGCAAACTGCAAGTTAAACGCTATATTATTGAGTTTAAGTATGTGGCATAATTTGTATTTGTTGTCCCTGAGAGAAATGGTTTGGCCCCTACAGCAGTACCCTGGGCTGTGGATCCTCTGACGAGATGCACAAATGACTGTAAACGATGTAATAATTAACACAGAGCGGATACCGCATCTGCAGAGATAGTTTAAAGAGAACAAGGTGTTGAGGTTGGAGAAAGGTTGGATTAAACCGCCCCAGGATTTCATCTTTCCCTCAGAAAATTAGATTTGTCGACATGAACCTTAAATGACTCCATCGTCACCACATGGCTTACTGTGTTCACCTTTAAACAGACATTTATAGGCCATAAAAGCACTCTCACATAAACACACTAAATGGTATTCTGTATAAATGTCACATATTCACTCTGCATAGGGGTGAGGCTACATGAGGGAGTCATGTGATATTTCCTGGGGTCACCGGGTCTATGCCCCTGCTGCTCTCTGCTATTACAGACAAGGGGCAAAGGATACCATGCCAACATGGAGGCAGCAGACATAGATTTGGGCACCGTCAGGTGATGCAGAGGATGTTAGCACCACGGATAACCTGCTTCCATACTGGATACCACCTTCTATCTTTTAGAAGGCTACACAAGCGGAGACACAGTAGAGACATGGTCATTGGAAGGGGGCAGGGGAGGGGGCACGTACACTTCACTTCTACATTACTACCTGCCACCTGCACAAATACAGAAGCCAAGGGGGTGACATTCACATTTATTTGCAATGTGATGGTTATATCTCCTGCAGTAAAAATGGGTTAAACCAATAAAAAAAACGTTTTTTTTTTAAATTCTGACATAAATTTTACTGTTTCATGAGTCCAAAATATAAGGAGATGGAGTTTCCAGAGAGAGGGGGTGAAGTCCAATGATGTGGGTGGAGTCTGGTGCCCCACCATCTTTAACCTTCACCATTACATGTGTATTTGCGATGACTAGTCAGGTTAATGACCGTCTTGTACAGAGAAATTAGGGTCGTTTTTTGACAGCATGTACATGACATATGCATAGTCACTTTCTTGGCATATGCTTTGCATAACCCAGACCCCTCCGAAAAGACTCAGACACCTTATTTTGTGAAATATTATCATTGCTTTTATAATGTAAAATGATAAACACATAACATTTTAAGCTCATTTTCAACATATTAAACATAACATATCAACCCCAACTCCTTTACCAATTCTACCCAAGACAATGATTCACATCAACAATAATAGATACCACATTATAACATATGAAACATAAACCATTGCCACCGAGGGCATGATTTTCCAATTTTCACCATGTAGGGGTATACATACCGAGATAAACCCTACATACACCAAGTACCTTGCTACCAACACGCTCGAACCCACCAATACCAATTCTTACTTAACTATTCTTAGCAAACTAAAACTATCCTACAGATGAAAAACAACCTACCCCCCATCTTTTCTATCAATCCCCCTGCACCGTGACTTAACGGGAGCTAAAACAAAAGGAGGGAGGGTGAGAAAACAACAGGTAAGTGAGGATTAAATTAACATGGCCCCTAATCTGAAATGGGCCCTTTATACCCCTATAGCCAAAACCCCAACCCCCAATTTCTCTAGCAAATCACAAACACTACGAATGTTCTATGGCTGTCTGCTAGCAATGTCAAGGCCCATTCCCCTTAGCTGCTCTGCTCCAGGGGCAACACACTGCGGGTCCTGGAGATCTACGAGAGTTTAAGGCAATTTGATTGTTATTGACTTATTTAATACTGAAATTCAACTGAAACAAGAATTTTTGAAATTTTCCGGTTTACTTTGTTAATTGGGAGTAGCCAGAACTGACATGGCAAATTTGGGCCAAAAACAGCCGTGCTTTCTTTATTTTGCTTGATAGTTTTCCTTTACAGTTACATGTGGTTACTTACTCAATTCGGGACTGTAAAATCCAGGCGTTGTTCATGGAATTTAGTCCATGTACGGATTTTGTAAATCAGCCGGAAACTTAGACAGTTAGACAGATTTAAAGAAAGATCTGAACGGTCTGCCTGTTGGCAATGTTAGCAGCCAGTGAGCAAATAGTTAAAAGCATTCGGAAGTACGACAGTGGATTAAGTGGCGGCTGGCCAGGGCTCTCCAGGTAGCTGGCACATTAAAATATCAAGTAAATAAATTAATAAAAATACTACGGGGGTGTCACAATAATAATCATGAACTATTGTCACCGCTTAGCCCCCAGCCATGGATGATGGCCAGGAGCCATAATATTAATAATCAGTGCCCTCCCCAGCCCGAACCAATTGGGAGTGCGTGAGACCCTCATTATTTGCAATAGGCATGTCCACCCCCTTGTGTTCACCCTCAACCCTTCCCTTCCTAGGTGGCTCCAAGCTTATTGATTTAGTTCATTAACTTTTTTAGTGCGGTGGCTAGCTACCACATAATTAACCCTCACGCCACCAAGGTTTATTTTCTCACTATTTGCCCATTGGCTGCTAGTGCTGTCAATGGGAAAGAGAGTTCTTCAAATTATCAATTCAAAAAGCAGGAGAATAATATTGTATCAATGTGAATCCTGCTGGATGCATTCGGTTCATATTGGGTGGCCATGCGGTTATTGATAAATATCTGATTTCTATGCTTCATATTTGTTTGCCTGCAGATATGACTGATTCTCTGAACGCTTCCAAGCGAACAATACAGGGCTAGTCGGACGGCAAATGGCTTTAGTAAATCTACAAATTTATTATTATTGAATAACCCTTGTAGAGTTAAAGTGTACTTCCTTGCAAAAATAATGGGGAAAAGGTATGAATAAATGGGGGCCAATGGGGAAAGATAAATTGGGATAGAAGAGCAAATTTCAATTTTAGAATAGAATAACTCCTAATGGGCCGATACTCTGCTTGTTTGGAAGTTGTACATAATCTGCTGATATACTTGGTAGTGAAAACTGAAAAAAGCCCACAAAAATATGCAAACTAATGTTTGAAGGCTTAACAGCCACATACAGTAAGCAGAGATGACGGGCTGCAACGAGGCGTTTGTATTTTACAGGGCTTTGAAGGATGCTGTTACAACTTCAATGTACTCCTTGCACCATCTCTGCCTCCCCCCTCCGTGCATCAATTATTGATAAAATAGTAATATTTAAGGCGATTGCATGAAAAAGTCAGCAATGTTTATAAAAGGTATTTTAACTGATAACAAAGAATATATTTGAAAGAGTTTGGAGACACACAAGGAGTTTTTTTTCTTTTTCTTTTTTGTCAATCTTTCTTTTGTTGACTGTTAAAGGATCAAACAGTTTAAATAAAGCTGGTATGAAACACAATTTTAAATAAAGTAGCAATATAACATATTGTGATCAACTGTCAAATATGCAAAGTGCTTAGACCGTGAAACAGGTAGCTAGACACAAAGTGTTCGTTACTTAGGATATTGGAAAATAAAAACAAGTCGCAGAGATTGCCTATGGGCAGGGTAGGGGGAAGGATCAGCATTGGAACACCTATAGGTACCCCATAATGCTATCTGATATTGGTTTGTGGAAATGAAGAAAAGAAGGCACATACAGGAAAGAGGTTCTTCTGTAATAGTATAAAAACACATTTTTGGGGGCATCTCCAGGGCTTTGATGGCTTTGGTCCATATTGTCCAAAGAACCTAGTCCTGCTCAGCGTTACAATCAGTAGATTTATTTTTGAATGCATTAGGTTTTTGTGACTTAAATATAAAATTGAATGCAATTAGCGAGCAATGAAGCACAGCTGGTAAGGGTGGGGACAATTCCCAAATCCGCTTGTCTCTGGGGAAAGGTCAATTTCTTCTGTGGCCACCATGGACCTCAAGGTGAAGTTCTGCAGAATGGTGGTAAAAACCAGGAAGAGTTCCATCCGAGCCAAGCCCTCTCCAAGACAGATCCGCTTCCCTGGAACGGAGATTACATTATATTTGTACAGATCATAACTGGGTGTATTGAGTGTAAATTACTATAACTGTGTTTCCATCAAAGGGGATCCTGGTGTAAGTGTGTAACACTATAAGTGTGTCATTGTGTTACTAGGAAAGGGTGTGACAATGTTTCTATTTACAAAAATTAAAGTAAGGGTGCAAGAAATATCCATCAGGTTCAAGCCTGTTGTTGCTAAGATAAAAAACAAAAGTTTGTAGAAACAATTCCAAGTCCAGAACCATTTTACAAAGATACTGAAATATATTTTTACATGTCAGTCAATGGAAAGTCACAGAACATGTTGCTTATTACAAATGGCAGGATCGTGAGTGGTATATGTTAAGTGGTTAAACTGGTCTCCTGTAAAGTGTATATCATGATATCTGTATCTAATCCTAGGCACGTGTTAGAAGAATAACAGATACCTGATGAGAATGGCACAAATCCATCATTCTTGCAGAATTTGCCGTCGCTATCCAGGAAATGGCTTGGCTTGAATTCATGCGGATATTTAAACAGTTTGGGGTCCTGAAGCACTGAGCTGAGCACTGGGTAGATGGTGGTATCCTGAGAATTGGATGGAAAACAGACACATTGAACTGGCTATAACCTGACGTCACCACCCCATTAAATGAGTTATCTAATTAGAAGTTGTTATATACAGTGTATCTGTTTACATTAGAAAGAAAAAGTCCATACTAGAGTGTATACGAACAGTCTGTATCCACACGCTGGTTATTCCATTATAGATGGGAAGGATTTTCGGAGCAGTGCAATAAGAAAAATTTAAATTTTCTGAATGAAACAGAAAACACATAATATCTGTACTCAGATAATACGAATACTAACAACCTAGACTATCGGGACACATGTTATCATCTGCAGTTAAACCTCCTAATCTATAACCCACTTTCAATCATAAGGAATATAAAACAACTTTTCTGGAGCACGTTTGACAGCTGTACTGTATATTTTGTAATTTTCAAACAGAAAAAAAAAAAAACAATAAAAAACCCCAACCTGTTTGACTTAAATTCCACCTTTGAAATTTGTCTTGTCCACTCATTTCCATGTTTAAAAAAAATAAATAAAAAAGTACAAAATCAGGAGGTCACCTTTGGGATAAAATAATCTTTAAACTCAATATCTTGAGTCACTTTGTGTGGAATTCCAAGAGGTATGAGGTCAATGAACCTCTGGATCTCATGGATGACCGCGTCGGTGTACGGCATGCGAGAACGGTCTTCGATACACGGAGCTCTGTTTCTGCCAATGACCTGATCCAACTCCTGGTGAATCCGCTCTGATGGGAATGAAGATACCCAGGAAATGTTAATACTGAAATCTTATTTGGATACAGCTATTTGGATACAGATGATCTGCCATACATTCACACATTTTATACACATGTACAATAATGAATGTGAAGAGTACAGGCAGGTAAGTGATCTTATTAATGCAAATGTGAATGAAAATGTTATAGAGGGGAAAGAAAGCTCAGTATGTAAAACACCTCCTTAGTCTTCACTGCTGTAAATCCCTGTATCTTTCTGACTGATACACATTTATAACAGTGTTGCATATATTTCATAACATAATGAGACAAAATACTTAACATTACAGGACATTTCATCATTACAGGATATTTTGTTATTACAGGGGGCATTCCCTATTTGGAATACAGATCCCTTTGGTTGTCCCCAGACATTTTCTATGTTTACAAAACAAAATAAAAAGAAAAACATGCAAAACCACAAAAATACTACAATAAAAGCAATAATAATATAAAAGTGTCTCACTAAACACCCATAAAAATGCTAAGCACACACAATAATATACAAAAGTATTAAAAAAACACACCAAAAAGTGTATAAGCAATACAATACAACCTGGAAATAATATAACTGGAATAAATGCATACAATATAGGAGAGACATTCAACACAAGAGAGAAATGGGGTGCAGGTCTGTCTCCCCATAAGGGGTAACTCCAGAGACTCTCCTGCTCTCCTTCCCTCCTTCCCTTATAATAATGTGGTGTCGCCATGGTAATGAGGTTCCATAGAAGCTTTGCCAACCTATATGTGTCCCAGTGGGAGTCTTTAACCATCAAAGTCGGTGGCTTGTCCGGTGGGAACGCTACATAGACAATGTTTGCATTATTTGGGAAGGGAATCAGGAAAGTCTGGTTTCTTTTATTGACGCAGATTTTTTTTTTTTTTTAAGTATTAAAACTGAAATAATATTTATCACAAAAGCTGCACCTTACACTGTGTTAAAGCTCAAAAACACTATAAAAAATGCTCATTCAAAAGTACAGACAAAGAGTGCTTGTGCTAATATAACAATGATTTAGTGTGTAACACTGTGAACATATCACAATACATTGTGGAAATACTGCAAAGAGTTTGAACCCCACTTTATTTACATAGAATCCTCTGGGTTATATATCTTAGAAAAGAAACAATGTAATAGTATAGTCCTGATAAAACAGTGTTGGTAATATATGAATAGGGAGAGAAAACTCACAAACAGCTGCTCTAACTGTATGCACTCCCACAAATAGCGATGAGACTTGAAGCTGTAGATAACACTTTATTTAAATGTAAAATATAATGCTGCAGGCCTTGGATCACCCTCTCCTGTGTTATAAGCTGGATAGAAGTCCTGCAATCGACCGCCAGCTTCAGAAGATTGTTCGGACCTGGTACCGCTTCCCAGTTTCCGGGAGGTGGGTCTTCCAACAGACATGTTTTTAAGCTAACTGTGCCTTTATTACATATTGTGTGTTTCAATGTGCTTTTTAGGTATGCAAAATTTGACTTTTTGAGAAGGTAAGCCCTTTTGTAGTATTCCTGTGGATTTACCAGATATTAAACTGTTCCTCCCCAATCAAGCAAGGTTTTATTGCGACCTATCAGGGCCACTTATTTTGGTGAAATACGCCCATTTTCTGACTTTAAATGAGACTGGAGCAAGAAAGGGGTCCGATCCGAGGAAGCTGACATAATCGACGAAACGTGTCATCGCGTCCCTTACGTCAGGTCCCACCTCTGTTGGAAGCCTCACCACGATTAAAGATACGATAACAACAAAAAGATGGAAATAATCATCTATTAAAAACACAAGTAGATCCGAACAGTCTTTACACAGAAAAAAAAAACATACAACCAATAAATAACAACAGTAATTTTATTACTAAATTCACGTTCATGCAAAAAAGATAGAAAAAATATTAAAAAGAGATTGGCACCTCTTAAAAAAAGACGATGTGTTAGGTGGTATCACATTAATATGACCACAGTGTACCTCAAAACCAAAATTCCTATCCTTCCTGTAAATGGTCCAGCTTCATTGCCATACGCATAGCTAGGGTTGATCTTAATTGGAGAGTTGGCAAAAGGAATTTAGATTTATCTTCCAAAGAGGCACAGTGGATTTACAGTTTAAAAATCTCTCAGTCGGGTGTAAATTGAGATATGGATTTCATGGGTCTTATCTAACTGCTGCTTCCTTTTGTCAGGATCGGGACAGGGATCCAACACGCAAAGTACAAACAGGAGGTAGGTACGTATACCGGACCTTAGAATGGCTGGACTAACGTAAGGAGAAGCAAAGAATGGTCTAGAGACAAGCCGAGGTCGAGGGAACGAGAGAGCAGATAAGCGAGAGACAAGCCGAGTCAAAGGTTAATAGAGGTAAGCAGGATAGAACAAACAAGCCGGGTCAAAACCAAAGAGACAAATAGATAAGAAGAGCACTGAGTGACTAGACAAGCTAGAACCACGACAGGGCAATGAACAAATGCATAAAGCCCTAATTTATACCCTGGTTCTAGATAGGTAATCACGCCCCCGACGAGTCCTGATTCGTGGTCGGGACTTGATTGACAGGTCGGAACGGATTGTCGTCATGACGTCGGCTACTGAGCGCCGCGTCATAAAAGGAAGCGGGTCCCTCGCGGCCGGCGTGTAAACGGCCGAGAGAACTGCGAGGAACGAGTGAGTCAACCCCTCTGAGAGGATGAACGTCTAAGTATCTCACCTCCTCTGAGGTAGAGACAACAGGTACCCTGACAGTACCCCCCCTCTCAGAAACGCCCACCGGGCGGAAGGAACCGGGGCGAGATGGAAAACGAGAGTGAAAAGCCCTGCGGAGGCGAGGAGCATGCACATCCTCCTGAGGTACCCAAGTCCTCTCCTCAGGACCATATCCCTTCCAGTCAACAAGATATTGTAACCTCCCCCGAGAGATTCGAGAATCGAGGATGGAGTTGATCTCATACTCCTCCTGACCCTCAACCTGAACAGCGCGAGGAGAGGATACAGTGGAGGAAAACTTGTTACATACTAGAGGCTTCAACAAGGAAACATGAAAGGAGTTAGGAATGCGTAAGGCAGATGGAAGGGCCAGACGATACGCAACTGGGTTAATTCGAGTCAGAACCCTGTAAGGGCCAATGTAACGAGGGGCGAATTTCATAGAAGGAACCTTCAAGCGAATGTTTCTGGTACTCAGCCATACCCTATCACCTGGAACAAAAACCGGAGCCGCCCTTCTACGCTTAGCGTGTTTCTTGAACAACGCGGAATTATGCAGGAGAATTTGTCGAGTTTGATCCCACAACTTCCTCAAATTGGCAACATGAACATCAACCGACAGTACCCCTTGGGAAGGAGAAACCGAGGGAAGAATGGAAGGATGAAAGCCATAATTCATGAAAAAGGGGCTAGAACGAGTAGAATCACAAACGAGATTGTTGTGTGCAAACTCCGCCCAAGGAATCAGACCGACCCAATCGTCCTGGTGTTCGGAAACAAAACAACGCAAATATTGTTCAATCTTTTGGTTGGTGCGTTCAGCAGCTCCATTAGACTGGGGATGATAGGCAGAAGAGAAATTCAATTTGATGCCCAGTTGAGAACAGAAGGATTTCCAAAAACGGGAAACAAATTGGGAACCTCTATCAGAAACAATTTCGGAGGGTATCCCATGTAAACGAAAAATCTCTCTCGCGAATATCTCAGCCAATTCGGGAGAAGATGGCAGTTTAGGTAAGGGCACAAAATGAGCCATCTTAGTAAACCTGTCAACCACCGTGAGGATAACAGTCTGTTTTTTAGAAACAGGCAAATCGACAATGAAGTCCATAGCCAGACAGGACCACGGTCTCTCGGGAATTTCCAAGGGATGCAAAAGCCCACATGGAAGCGTATGAGGTTGTTTAGTCTTCATACAGACCTCACATGCTCCGACGAAATCCCTAATATCCTTACGTAGTGAAGGCCACCAGAAATCTTTGGAAATCAAGGCACACGTCTTGCGGATGCCAGGATGCCCAGCCACCTTACTGTTGTGAAAGCACTGTAACAGTTCCAGTTGGAGTTCAGGAGGAACGAAATACCTTGCCCCAGGACCCTGTCTAGGAGCCAGATGCTGTAACTTCATGATCTCGGCAAGCAACGGAGAATGAATCCTGAGACTCGTGTTGGCGATAATATTGCACTTGGGAACTATAGAAGACAAAACCGCCTCAGATATAGTAGAAGGTTCATGTTGGCGAGACAAAGCATCGGCTTTAGAGTTCTTAGAACCAGGTCTATAAGTGAGCACGTAATTGAAATGAGTGAGGAACAAGGACCAACGAGCTTGCCTGGCGGACAAGCGCTTGGCCTCCCCAATATAGGACAAGTTCTTGTGATCCGTCAAAATAGTAACAGGATGCAAGGTCCCTTCCAAAAAATGTCTCCACTCCTTTAAAGCCATGATGACCGCTAGTAGTTCCCTGTCACCAATGTCATATCTGCTTTCAGGCCCAGATAATTTCTTGGAAAAAAAACCACATGGATGTAACGGTTTATCCACACCTAACCTTTGAGACAAGATAGCGCCTAAACCTGTCTCTGAGGCGTCTACCTCGAGTAGAAAAGGCAAAGTCGTATCAGGGTGAACTAAAATTGGTGCAGAAGCAAAAAGTTCCTTGAGTGTCTTGAAAGCAACGAGAGCTTCAGTAGACCAAGTCTTAGTGTCAACCCCCTGTCTGGTCATATTGGTAATAGGAGCAATAATAGAAGAGTATCCTTTAATGAAACGCCTATAATAATTGGAGAATCCAATAAACCTCTGAATGGCTTTGAGACCCCTGGGTAATGGCCAATCTAAAATAGACTGGAGTTTATCCGGATCCATTTTAAACCCGTCCCCAGAAATCACGTAACCAAGAAAGTTTATCTGAGATTGGTCAAAACTACATTTCTCCAATTTGCAGTACAACCCATGTTGTAGAAGTTTGCGCAATACCCTTCTGACTTGTCTGTGGTGGGTCTCAATTTCTCTAGAGTGTATTAGTATATCATCCAAATATACAATAACGCAATCCTGTTGAAATTCCCTAAGAACTTCATTGATCAGGTCCTGAAATACTGCCGGTGCATTACAGAGCCCAAAAGGCATTACCGTGTACTCATAGTGCCCATATCTAGAGAAACTTAGGTGCGAGCGTTTCCCGGGCGATTAGGACAATTAAGGCATAGGTGCCCTCTTACTCCACAATACATACACAACCCCTCCCTTCTCCTGTACTGTCTCTCTTCTTCTGAGAGGCGAGTATTGCCTATCTGCATAGGTTCTGGAAAAGCTGAGGTTGTGGATTCAGGACTTTGAAATGAGGGAGCTAGTTTAAAGGAAGGTCTACGGGTTCTATCTCGAGTGTTCTGCCTCTCTCTTAAACGTTCATCAATACGAGAAATAAAAGAAATTAAATCCTCCAAATTTTCAGGAAGCTCTCTTGTAGCAACCTCGTCTAGAATTTCATCTGATAATCCGTTTAAAAATACGTCTATATAAGCCTGTTCATTCCACTTAACTTCTGCCACCAAGGACCTGAACTCTAGTGCATAATCCACAAGGGTTCGGTTATCTTGTCTAAGGTGCAACAATAATCTAGCTGCATTGACCTTTCTACCTGGAGGGTCAAAAGTTCTTCTAAAAGCAGCGACAAAGGCATTATAATTATAGACTAACGGGTTATCATTCTCCCACAATGGATTGGCCCATCTCAGAGCCTTATCAATGAGTAGTGTGATAATGAATCCAACCTTCGCCCTATCTGTAGGGTAGGAGCGGGGTTGTAATTCGAAATGAATACCTATCTGGTTTAAAAAACCACGACACTTATCCGGAGAGCCACCATAACGTACAGGAGGAGTAATACGGGAAGAAGCACCTACTGTGGCTACCTCTAGACCTGAACTTACAGGGGAGATGGATGTAGTACGCATCTCTTCTGGTTGATTATTAGAACGAGATAATAAAGCCTGCAGCGCTAGAGCCATCTGATCCATTCTATGATCCATGGCCTCAAATCTAGAGTCGGAAGAACCAACCTGAGTGTTTGTACCTGCAGGATCCATTTGCCCTGTCGTAATGTCAGGATCGGGACAGGGATCCAACACGCAAAGTACAAACAGGAGGTAGGTACGTATACCGGACCTTAGAATGGCCGGACTAACGTAAGGAGAAGCAAAGAATGGTCTAGAGACAAGCCGAGGTCGAGGGAACGAGAGAGCAGATAAGCGAGAGACAAGCCGAGTCAAAGGGTAATAGAGGTAAGCAGGATAGAACAAACAAGCCGGGTCAAAACCAAAGAGACAAATAGATAACAAGAGCACTGAGTGACTAGAAAAGCTAGAACCACGACAGGGCAATGAACAAATGCATAAAGCCCTAATTTATACCCTGGTTCTAGATAGGTAATCACGCCCCCGACGAGTCCTGATTCGTGGTCGGGACTTGATTGACAGGTCGGAACGGATTGTCGTCATGACGTCGGCTACTGAGCGCCGCGTCATAAAAGGAAGCGGGTCCCTCGCGGCCGGCGTGTAAACGGCCGAGAGAACTGCGAGGAACGAGTGAGTCAACCCCTCTGAGAGGATGAACGTCTAAGTATCTCACCTCCTCTGAGGTAGAGACAACAGGTACCCTGACACCTTTATTGTCAATATGTCTCTGGGTTTTATTTGTTGGAAGACTGTTGTAATTTTGATGTTCACATTTCGCATTGATCCCTTTTTTTCTCTTTCATTCTTGGTGTCCTATTAAATTGTGTTTGTATTCATCTTTAGAACATGCCAACATATTGTCTTTCTCCTTTCCTTTCGTTTTACATATATTTAAAAAAAAAAAAAATTATATTTATTTACATTTTCATTTCCTTTTTTGATCTTTTTTGTTTTTTTCTTCCATATATTATATTGTTATCTTTTATTACATTTCTTTAAATTATTTTTATTTGTTATATGTTTTTTAATATGATGGAAGAACATATCATCATGGCATTCCCTGTATTGAGAATATATTTTGTTCAATATTACTCTGTTTTATAATTTATGATTGCTATATTTACGGAATGATGTTGTGCCATTGTACCAATGGAACACAGAGGTCATCTCATGGTGGAATGTATCACTAAGCCAGGACGTAAGTATAAGGTGAAACACAAACGTGGTCGTAACGATGGGGCAGAACCAGAAGAGGCCCATGCGTTCTATCTTGACACGCAGACTGGAATATAGAAATCTGTTTAGCAATCACATCTCCCTATATTTACTGTACCGGACATTGCGCTTATTACATCCCTGAAGAAGTCCAGGATTCGGACAGAGTGTGTTGAATGCAGACAGTTTTTATTTTTAAATGTTATTATTTGTTTTACGACTTTTGCTGCCTTGTTTGCAGCTATTTCCAGTTCTTCATTTTCCATCTGCCTGGGAAGGATTTCTACTTTGATCCACTGATAATGGAGATGGACTGTTTTTTATTCTACCTCTTGGAAGTGCATTTACCTTTTAAACACTGTTAAATGTGCATTATTGCACTATGTGTGGCCTCTCTTCTTTTAAGTTGTAAGACCTTTGACACAACCTCAAGATCTAAATGGGCTTTAGATACCTACCTCTGGACTTAACCCATTGAGGAGATAGACCTGCACCCCATTTCCATCTTGTGAGTCACTCTTTTCCCCCCTCCCTGTGTTCCCTTCTCCTTACATATTGCAGGATTGTGTGGTATTTCTCTCAGATTGTTTGCATTTATTCCAGTTAAATTATTTCCAGGTTGTATTTTATATCTTATACACTTCTTTGGTATTTTTGTATTCAATTAGAGTTCCCCTTTTATACGTTTGTGTATTATTTTGTGTTTATATCTTTTTTTCCTTTCTGTTGTTCTTTGTTTTGTATATACCTTGTTTTGTCACCATTAGTGATGTCCTGAACGGTTCGCTGGTGAATACTTCCTGGTGAACATAGCATGTTCGCGTTCGCCCTGGATGGCGAACATATGCGATGTTCGGTCCGCCCCCTATTCGTCATCATTGAGTAAACTTTGACCCTGTAACTCACAGTCAGCAGACACATTCCAGCCAATCAGCAGCAGACCCTCCCTCCCAGACCCTCCCACCTCCTAGACAGCATATAATTTAGAATAATTCTGAAGCTGCATTCATTTTTTTTGTATTATTATTATTATTATTTTTTGTGTTTGTGTTTGTGTTTATTATACATTATCCTCCATAGCCAGTAACCTGTGTTTATTATACATTATCCTCCCATAGCCAGTAACCTGTGTTTATTATACATTATCCTCCCATAGCCAGTAACCTGTGTTTATTATACATTATCCCCCCATAGCCAGTAACCTGTGTTTATTATACATTATCCCCATAGCCAGTAACCTGTGTTTATTATACATTATCCCCCCATAGCCAGTAACCTGTGTTTATTATACATTATCCCCCCATAGCCAGTAACCTGTGTTTATTATACATTATCCCCCCATAGCCAGTAACCTGTGTTTATTATACATTATCCCCCCAAAGCCAGTAACCTGTGTTTATTATACATTATCCCCCCATAGCCAGTAACCTGTGTTTATTATACATTATCCCCCATAGCCAGTAACCTGTGTTTATTATACATTATCCCCCCATAGTCAGTAACCTGTGTTTATTATACATTATCCCCCATAGCCAGTAACCTGTGTTTATTATACATTATCCTCCCATAGCCAGTAACCTGTGTTTATTATACATTATCCTCCCCGTAGCCAGTAACCTGTGTTTATTATACATTATCCTCCCATAGCCAGTAACCTGTGTTTATTATACATTATCCCCATAGCCAGTAACCTGTGTTTATTATACATTATCCCCCATAGCCAGTAACTTGTGTTTATTATACATTATCCCTACCATAGCCAGTAACCTGTGTTTATTATACATTATCCTCCCCGTAGCCAGTAACCTGTGTTTATTATACATTATCCCCCATAGACAGTAACCTGTGTTTATTATACATTATCCCCATAGCCAGTAACCTGTGTTTATTATACATTATCCCCCATAGCCAGTAACTTGTGTTTATTATACATTATCCCTACCATAGCCAGTAACCTGTGTTTATTATACATTATCCTTCCCATAGCCAGTAACCTGTGTTTATTATACATTATCCTCCCATAGCCAGTAACCTGTGTTTATTATACATTATCCTCCCATAGCCAGTAACCTGTGTTTATTATACATTATCCCCCCATAGCCAGTAACCTGTGTTTATTATACATTATCCTCCCATAGCAGTAACCTGTGTTTATTATACATTATCCCCCCATAGCCAGTAACCTGTGTTTATTATACATTATCCTCCCATAGCAGTAACCTGTGTTTATTATACATTATCCTCCCATAGCAGTAACCTGTGCTTATTATACATTATCTCCCCCATAGCCAGTAACCTGTGTTTATTATACATTATCCCCCCATAGCCAGTAACCTGTGCTTATTATTATTTATTATTTATTATCGCCATTTATATAGCGCCAACAGATTCCGTAGCGCTTTACAATATTATGAGAGGGGGAATTTAACTATAAATAGGACAATTACAAATAAACTTACAGGAACAATAGGTTGAAGAGGACCCTGCTCAAACGAGCTTACATTCTATAGGAGGTGGGGTGTAAAACACATTAGGACAGGAATTTACAATCAAATAAGGTGCGCTGCCCTTTAGGAGAGGGCAAGAGACAGGTATGTGAGGTAAGGGTTAGTCTTGGAGGCCATAAGCTTTCCTAAAGATATGGGTTTTAAGGCACTTCTTAAAAGATGCAAGACTAGGGGAGAGTCTGATGGCGGTAGGCAGGCTATTCCATAGGAAGGGAGCCGCCCGTGAGAAGTCCTGCAAGCGCGAGTTGGCCGTACGAGTGCGGACAACGGACAGGAGGTGGTCATGGGCAGAACGGAGAGACCGAGAAGGGACATACCTATGGATCTGTGAGGAGATATAAGAGGGGCTAGAGTTGTTCAGTGCTTTATAGGTGTGAGTTAGTACCTTGAATTGACTCCTATAGCATACAGGAAGCCAATGTAAGGACTGGCAGAGGGGTGAGGTGTGAGAGAAACGACTAGAGAGGAAAATCAGTCTAGCAGCAGCGTTCATTACGGACTGTAGGGGTGCAGTACGGCTTTTGGGAAGACCAATCAGGAGAGGGTTACAATAATCCATGCGGGAGCATGGACAAGCTCCTTGGTAGTATCTGGTGCAAGAAAGGGGCGGATGCAGGCTATGTTTTTCAGATGGAATCTACAGGATTTGGCAACATGCTGGATGTGAGGCTCAAAGGTGAGACCAGAGTCAAGTATGACGCCAAGACAGCGCGCTTGCAAGGATGGACTGATGTTGGTACCACAAACTTGGAGGGAGAGCGAAAGAGGAGGATCAGTATTAGGAGGAGGAAAGACAAGGAGCTCAGTTTTTGAGAAATTATCCCCCCACAACCAGTAACCTGTGTTCATTATACATTATCCCCCACAACCAGTAACCTGTGTTTATTATACATTATCCCCCCATAGCCAGTAACCTGTGTTTATTATACATTATCCTCCCATAGCCAGTAACCTGTGTTTATTATACATTATCCCCCATAGCCAGTAACCTGTGTTTATTATACATTATCCTCCCATAGCCAGTAACCTGTGTTTATTATACATTATCCCCCCATAGCCAGTAACCTGTGTTTATTATACATTACCCCCCCATAGCCAGTAACCTAAAGATTACTTAGTATTAGTAAATAATATGCCCCTACTCGCTATACCGCGAGTAGGGGCATGTCTAGTAAGCAGTGAGCAGCATGTGGCTGCTCACTGTGAAAAAAACACATCTAATAACCTCCCCCGCCTTGCGCGGCTGGTGGGGGCCCCATAAATAACAATAAGTGGGGGGACCTACTGTCCTCCCCACCTGGCCCGCACCCCTGAGCGGTGGGTGGGGGCCCTAAATAAAGATAGGGGGGGACGACCTACTGTCCTCCAAAAATTCCAAAGAACTTTCCCACGCTGTGTAAAATGACACAGAGCACTGTGATTGGATGGTTTTCAAGCCATCCAATCACAGTGCGCTGTGTCATTTTACACAGCGTGGGAAAATTCCAAAGAACTTTCCCACGCTGTGTAAAATGACAAAGAGCACTCTGATTGGCTTAAACCCACCAATCAGAGTGTTCTTAGCCTAATTGCAGGGTGGGGCAAGGCTTTATAAGTCTGTGCGGAGCCCTCCATGGGTGAAGATGGATAATTTTTTTGCGCTCAGGTTTTTTATTTTTTCGTCAGATTTTTTTTTTGCGCTCGGGTTTTTTATTTTATTTTAAGTTCGTCATTTTGGCCGTTTATTTGGCCTTTTTTGGGGCTGAAAAATGAAGATTTTAGAAAAAAGAAGACGTCAAATGGTAAGTTTCATTTTTTTTTACAGGTTAGTTATTTAATTCCCCCCTCACTATTTTTAGGGTGAGGGGGGTAGGTAGCGGATAGTTTGATTTGGGTGTGGGGGAGGGGTGACTAGGGGCTTTGGACCCCTAGTCACCTTGATTGGGGGGGGGGATTTTCATTTAGGGCCCCCATCCGCCGCTCAGGGGTGGGGGCCAGGGGGGACAGTAGGTCCCCCAGTTATTGTTTTTTTAGGGCCCCCACCCACCGCTCAGGGGTGGGGGCCGGGGGGAAGACAGTAGGTCCCCCCCCCTTTATTTAGGGCCCCCACCCACCGCTCAGGGGTGGGGGCCGAGTGGGATGCCGGGGAGGACAGTAGGCCCCCCTTATTGTTTTTTTAGGGCCCCCACCCACCGCTCAGGGGTGGGGGCCGGGGAGGAGGATGGTAGGTCTCCCCCCACAACTGTTATCTAGGGCCCCCACCCACCGCTCAGGGGTGGGGGCCGGGGAGGACAGTAGGTCCCCCCTTATTGTTTTTTTAGGGCCCCCACCCACCGCTCAGGGGGCCGGGGGGGAGGATGGTAGGTCCCCCCCCCACCATTCTTATCTAGGGCCCCCCTATCTTTATTTAGGGCCCCCACCCACTGCTCAGGGGTGGGGGCCGGGGGGAGGACAGTAGGTGCCCCCCTATCTTTATTTAGGGCCCCCACCCACCGCTCAGGGTGGGGGCCAGGGGGGAGGACAGTAGGTCCCCCCCTATCTTTATTTAGGGCCACCACCCACCACTCAGGGGTGGGGGCCGGGGGCGAGGACAGTAGGTCCCCCCCACAATTCTTATCTAGGGCCCCTACCCACCGCTCAGGGGTGGGGGCCGGAGGGGAGGATAGTAGGCCCCCCCCTATCTTTATTTAGGGCCCCCATCTTTATTTAGGGCCCCTATCTTTATTTAGGGCCCCCACCCACCGCTCAGGGGTGGGGGCTGGGGGGGAGGAAAGTAGGTTCCCCCCCCTTATTGTTATTTAGTAGGTCCCCCCCTTATTTTACGTGCTTTAAAGCACATTATTACAAACAATTTAGGAATATTAGGTGATTTATGCCTTTTATGGATTAAAACCAGACTCTGCATCAACTGTGTAATTTTCCATGGGAGTTTTGCCATGGATCCCCCTCCAGCATGCCACAGTCCAGGTGTTAGTCCCCTTGAAACAACTTTTCCATCACTATTGTGGCCAGAAAGAGTCCCTGTGTGTTTTAAAATCCGCCTGCCCATTCGCGAACATTTGCGGAAGTTCGCGTTTGCGAACGGAAAATTTTATGTTCGCGACATCACTAGTCACCATCCAAATTTATAAAATGAGACCCAAGTTTGACTGTTTGCACTGTAAAAATGGTACAGATGCCCCTTAACTTACCTTCTACATCGGGATGCTTGAGAAGGATAAGCAGGCCATAGCACAGAGTAATACTGACTGTTTCTGTGCCAGCTACAAACATATCGAAGGTCGTATTTACAAGAGCATCCATGTCAAAGTGAGTGTTTGGTTTATCCTTCTCCTAGAGTAACAGAGTAATAGTTAACATGAACTGTTTATAAACATAGTCACATATAACATAGTAATCTAGGCTGATACAAGACTCCATCGAGTTCCACACCTTTTACATATCCTTCTGTCAATGAGCCTCAAGAAGTCAGAGAAAACCAAAACAAACGGTTTGAAACCAATTTGAATTATGGCACAAACAGGGAAAAATAAACCTTGTTACATAAATGTCAATCATCACTTACCTCCTGGTTAGCACCTACTGTGATTATTGTATTGCATTCTATATTATCAGCGTGGCATTCTATAACATCACACACTGCATTCTATTCTATCAGCACGGCATTCTATAACATCACACACTGCATTCTATTCTATCAGCACGGCATTCTATTCTATCAGCATGGCATTCTATTCTATCAGCATGGCATTCTATTCTATCAGCATGGCATTCTATTCTATCAGCATGGCATTCTACAACATCACACACTGCACTCTATTCTATCAGCATGGCATTCTATAACCTCACACACTGCATTCTATTCTATCAGCATGGCATTCTATAACACCACACACTGCATTCTAGTCTGCCCAATTTTCTAAATACTTTCATTAGTCCCTGGCCTTATCTTATAGTTAGGATAGCCTTATGCCTATCCCACGCATGCTTAAACTCCCTCACTGTGTTAACCTCTACCACTTCAGCTGGAAGGCTATTCCATGCATCCACTACCCTCTCAGTAAAGTAATACTTCCTGATATTATTTTTAAACCTTTGTCCCTCTAATTTAAGACTATGTCCTCTTGTTGTGGTAGTTTTTCTTCTTTTAAATATAGTCTCCTCCTTTACTGTGTTGATTCCCTTTATGTATTTAAATGTTTCTATCATATCCCCCCCGTTTCGTCTTTCCTCTGAATATTCAATTATGTCAGCATGGCATTCTATAGCATTTCACACTGCATTCTATTCGATCAGCACGGCATTCTATAACATTCAACACTGCATTCAATTATATCAGCACGGCATTCTATAGAATTTCATACTGCAATCTATTATTTTATTATCTCATTCTATAATATCCACTACATTATATCTATATGATCTTTCAGAGTTATTCAATAATCACCGGATTTTGTCCGGATGGACTAATACAGTTAAAATGGCCAAACTGGCGTTGCAATACTTTTATTTACTGAAACCAATGGAATATCCACCAACCCATGTCTAATATTTAGAACCCCCACTTGTCACTCACAGTTGAGGGCTGGGACAATAGATTTCCTCCTTTAAATATTATAATAGAAATCCTCATCCACCGACAATAAATAGGTGCTGAGGAATGGACATTAGGCCCCCTGGTTAATAAGTAACTCCCACCCACTGACCATGACTGGGGTGCACCGAGGGCTCTTTGTCCCCCATGATATGGGGCGTTGCTTGTGAATGGGCAGTTTAAAGCCTATACAGTAATATAGTTATATATTTTTTATTTTTACTTTTACCATGTGGCAGCTGGCTACCAAGCCCCGGGCAGATGGTTAACACTTGCCGAGCCAAGGGTTTTTAACTATTTTAAAACAGTTTGTATTTTTTTTTTTTTTTTTTAAACGGTCATGGATTTGAAGCATGTGGGTCTGGATTTTGGACATCTGACAGAGTTCGGTCTTGGTGTCTGAATTTATTGCATTCAGTCCGAAGCCTGAATTGCAAAATCCGGACATTGGTAAGTAGTGTGATCAAAGTCCAGATTTTCAGTTTAAATGGCCCTGTACGCAGCCAGATGGATTTGTCCAATTATATATGGGGCTATTCAGACCTTGAATGAATGAAAGTATCTAACCCTGTGTGTAGGTTTGCTTTTGAAGACAAGATTTGGGAATATCAGATCATGAATGGTTGAGCTGGAGGAAGCTGCTCCTTCTAACAGTTAAGAGAACAGTTCATCTAGTGCGGAAGGGAGGTAAGGCAAAACACATTGTGGTGGTCAGGGACTATTATTGAGTAGACAGGGTAATCTGCTGCTCTGATCACATCAACAAGACAGTTTGCTGTCTCCCAGGTGCTCAATTTCAGCATGTTGCTGACAGAGTGGATGGATTTTCGAGAGTGGCTGGAGATGACCTGGATGTCATGGTCCATATTAGAACCAATGGCATTATCAGCGAAAAATAGAGGGTCCTGAAGAATGATTCCAGGGAATTAAGAAAAAAAATAATGACAAGGACCTCTAAGATGATATTTTCTGAGATATTACCTGTGCCATGCACTACATGGGAAAGACAGCGGGAGATTAGGTCAATTTGTGGCCAAGGTCTTGGTGTAGGAATGATGGTTTTTAAAGCTCTCTGCTCATATGGCACTTGGTTACATTTTTTATAACCCTGGTGATGGAAGATGGTTTGCTGTGCTGGGGGTTGGGGTGGATGTGGGGGACTAAACAGTTGAAGCAGACTTTAATCTAAGAATAAGGGGGAGAGACATTGAAGGTTATACAATTTAGATAGAACAGCAAAGAGGTGGGGATTAGAAGAGACGAACTGGAGTTAAAATGCTGCTGGCAGTAATTTACTTAATGCATGCAATAAACCATTTTGTTATGATAATGGAATAGTAAAACATCTAAACTTTTAATAGATCACATGAATGTCTCTCTATTTACTAGACTCACTTGCTCCATCTTTATAAGGAAAGAGTCGATGAAGTCTCTGGGAGAAGTTGGATCCAGGGTCTCTTCATGCATTTTGATTCTTTCAGCAATAAATTCCTGAACCTGATCAACTGCTTTGAAGAATTTGTTGTGGGGCCCCGGTAGCTTCTCCATTAATTTTGGATACACATTGTACATCTGTAATGAATAACATCTTGAAAAATGCCTGGTATATTCTGGAGTAACAGATTTAGACAAAATATGAAGGCAATTTGCCTTAGCTAACATATTCTGCAGAGCTAAATAGAATGGGGATAATTGTAGGTGCTCAAATGAGCTTACAATCTACTCTGATGTGCCACAATATTAAAACCACTGACGTTGTTAAAATGGCACCTGTCAGAACACACAGTGCATCACAGTTTGCTGCGTATGGGGCTGTGTAGCTGCAGAATTCCCATGGTGACCCATGTCCACCACTGTAAGCATCTTTAACGGGGACATGAGTGTCAGAACTGGACTATGGAGCAGTGGAAGAAGGTTGCCTGTTCTGATGAGCCACATTAATCAGCCAGTGCGTGTGCGTTGCTTACTTGGGAAAAAGAAGCAGGATGCAATATAGGAAGAAGGCAGGTGGAGGTAGCATTATGCTTTGTGTAATGTAGCGCTGGGAAAGCTTATGCCCTGTTGTTGCAGCCACGTATACCTCTTTATATTCCCTGATGGCAGGGACCTCTTTCAGCAGGATAATGCAACCTGTCACACTGCAAAATTGTTCAGGAATGGTTTGAGGAACATGACAAAGTGTTCATGGTGTTGCCTTGGCCTCCAATTTCAGCATCTGTGGGATGTGCTGGAACAAGTAATCTGATCCATGGAGGCCCGCCTCGCAACTTGCAGGACTTAGATAATCTGCTGCTAATGTCTTGATGCCAGGTACCACCGGACACGTTCAGAGGTCTTGTGGAGTCCATGCCTCGACGCAGCATAACTGTTTAGGCAGCACGAGGGGGGACTACGTGATTTTAGGCAGGTAGTTCTAATGTTGTGGCAGATCAGGGCATAGAGATTTAATTCTACAGTTTTCAGATTTTTATTCTTTATATCCCACCTATATTTAAGGAGGTTATATTTTAATCAGGGCTAACTCAGCATTTTATCTATCAAAGGTCAATAAACTGAGTACTATTAAGCAAGGTAATAATTACAATTAGACCTCGGAAACTAAAAGCTAGAATGTATATTTCCTGGTAAAATAATTCAATTTATTAAAAAGGCATGTTTAGTTAATGGGGCAGTCCCATGTAGGAGCAAAGTGACCTAATGACAGTGACATGTTTAATGGGTTAAAGGGACAGTCCCATGTAGGAACAAAGTGACCTAATGACAGTGACATGTTTAATGGGTTAAAGGGACAGTCCCATGTAGGAGCAAAGTAACCTAATGACAGTGACATGTTTAATGGGTTGAAGGGACAGTCCCATGTAGGAGCAAAGTGACCTAATGACAGCGACATGTTTAAGGGGTTGAAGGGACAGTCCCATGTAGGAGCAAAGTGACCTAATGACAGTGACATGTTTAATGGGTTAAAGGGACAGTCCCATGTAGGAGCAAAGTGACCTAATGACTGTGACATGTTTAATGGGTTAAAGGGACAGTCCCATGTAGGAGCAAAGTGACCTAATGACAGTGACATGTTTAATGGGTTAAAGGGACAGTCCCATGTAGGAGCAAAGTGACCTAATGACAGCGACATGTTTAATGGGTTAAAGGGACAGTCCCATGTAGGAGCAAAATGACCTAATGACAGCGACATGTTTCATGGGTTAAAGGGACAGTCCCATGTAGGAGCAAAGTGACCTAATGACAGTGACATGCTTAATGGGATAAAGGGACAGTCCCATGTAGGACCATAATGACCTAATGACAGGGACATGTTTATTGGGTTAAAGGGACAGTCCCATGTAGGAAAAAAGTGACCTAATGACAGCGATATGTTTAATGAGTTAAAGGGACAGTCCCATGTAGGAGCAAAGTGACCTAATGACAGCGACATGTTTAATGGGTTAAAGGGACAGTGCCATGTAAGAGAAAGGTGACCTAATGACAGTGACATGTTTAATGGGTTAAAGAGACAGTCCCATGTAGGAGCAAAGTGACCTAATGACAGTGACATGTTTAATGGGTAAAATGGACAGTCCCATGTAGGAGCAAAGTGACCTAATGACAGTGACACGTTTTATAGGTTAAAGGGACAGTCCCATGTAGGAGCAAAGTGACCTAATGACAGTGACATGTTTAATGGGTTAAAGGGACAGTCCCATGTAGGAGCAAAGTGACCTAATGACAGTGACATGTTTAATGGGTTAAAGGGACAGTCCCATGTAGGAACAAAGTGACCTAATGACAGTGACATGTTTAATGGGTTAAAGGGACAGTCCCATGTAGGAGCAAAGTGACCTAATGACAGTGACATGTTTAATGGGTTAAAGAAACAGTCCCCTGTAGGAGCATCGTGACCTAATGACAGCGACATGTTTAATGGGTTAAATGGACAGTCCCATGTAGGAGCAAAGTGACCTAATGACAGTGACATGTTTAATGGGTTAAAAGGACAGTCCCATGTAGGAGCAAAGTGACCTAATGACAGTGACATGTTTAATGGGTTAAAGGGACAGTCCCATGTAGGAGCAAAGTGACCTAATGACAGTGACATGTTTAATGGGTTAAAGAGACAGTCCCATGTAGGAGCAAAGTGACCTAATGACAGTGACATGTTTAATGGGTTAAAGGGACAGTCCCATGTAGGAGCAAAGTGACCTAATGACAGTGACATGTTTAATAAGTTAAAGGGACAGTCCCATGTAGGAGCAAAGTGACCTAATGACAGTGACATGTTTAATGGGTTAAAGGGACAGTCCCATGTAGGAACACAGTGACCTAATGACAGTGACATGTTTAATGGGTTAAATGGACAGTCCCATGTAGGAGCAAAGTGACCTAATGACAGTGACATGTTTAATGGGTTAAAGAGACAGTCCCATGTAGGAGCAAAGTGACCTAATGACAGCGACATGTTTAATGGGTTAAATGGACAGTCCCATGTAGGAGCAAAGTGACCTAATGACAGTGACATGTTTAATGGGTTAAAGGGACAGTCCCATGCAGGAGCAAAGTGACCTAATGACAGCGACATGTTTAATGGGTTAAAGGGACAGTCCCATGCAGGAGTAAAGTTAATGATTAATCCCCCTTAGGTTTATTATGTGAAAACCAAAAATGATTAGTCCTTACCTGTCCCCAAAAAGAATTTGCATTTATAAACATTATACATATTAGATTTAATAGTCTGAGGAAATTCTCGTTTTCATATTCAAATCGCTTTCCAAAAACAACCGAACAAATCACATTAGACACAGTTCTGCTGAAATAAAATTTGGGATCCTGGGGCTGACCTGGTGAAGCAGAAAGAAAGAAGATAAAACTTGATGTTATTCATGCAATGTTTTCAATTTTTTCCTCTCAAATGGGGTTTTTAAAGCTTTTTACACATTTATAATTTGCTTACAGTTGATAATTTCAGCCAGTAACGAGCAATGATTGACATAACAGACTTCTTTTAAAATGGCAGCTTCCTCCCAGCTTACATTGTGCGGGAAGGCAGAGCGTAGGCAGTTAGGAGAGTCAGCTGCTAGACCAATGCCCATCAGCCTCAGCCACCTTCTTGCACCCAAAAAGTAAGAAACAGGAGGGTGGCTAGAAAAGTACGTGTATGTGTGTGTCAGTATGTATATCTGTGTGCCAGAATGTGTGTCAGTTTGTGTCTGTGTCAGTATGTTTATCTGTGTGTCAATATGTATGTGTGTCTGTGTGTCAATATGTGTGTCTGTGTGTCAATATGTGTGTGTGTGTGTGTGTCAGTATGTATATCTATGTGTCAGTATGTATGTGTGTGTAAGTATGTATGTATGTGTTACTATGTATGTCTGTGTGTCAGTATGTGTGTTTGTGTGCCAGTATGTGTGTTTGTGTGCAAGTATATGTGTTTGTGTGCAAGTATATGTGTTTGTCTGTCAGTATGTATGTGTGTGTGTCATTATGTATGTCTGTGTGTTAGCATGTAAGTGTGTGTCTGTGTGTCAGTATGTGTGTCAGTATGTATGTGTGTGTGTGTCAGTATGTATGTCTGTGTGTGTTAGTATGCATGTGTGTGTGTGTGTCTGTGTGTCAGTATGCATGTGTGTGTGTCAGTATGTATGTCTGTGTGTCAGTATGTATGTGTTGTGAGGATATTTATGGGGTGATAAATATTAAAATAATATTTTCATAAAAATTAGCAAATTAATTTAATAATTTTTAGTATATAAAAAATGGATATATTGGCACTGTTTCCCCGATTAATTATTTAAAGCTGAGAATTACCCACTATTTTAATTCTCTTAGATCCTAGAGGAAGTTTCACTAGAAGATTGTATCTCACACATTAATCACAAATTAATTATAAAAATATAATTTATCGTACCAATAATAATAAAAATAATATATGTAACATGCGTGACAATAATCAGTGAATATTTAGGTATAACAAAAGTATACAATATGGCAGTGGTTTAACAGAATATAGAAAGATAAAAGCAATAGTTATATGTAGTGATGTACCGAACGGTTCGCTGGTGAATAGTTACTGGCGAACATAGCGTGTTCGCGTTCACCACGGTGGGCGAACATATGCGCGGTTCGATCCGCCCCCTATTCATCATCATTGAGTAAACTTTGACCCTGTGCCTCACAGTCAGCAGACACATTCCAGCCAATCAGCAGCAGACCCTCCCTTCCAGACCCTCCCACCTCCTGGACAGCATCCATTTTAGATTCATTCTGAAGCTGCATTCTTAGATAGAGGAGGGAAAGTGTAGCTGCTGCTCATTTGATAGGGAAATGGATAGCTAGGCTAGTGTATTCAGTGTCCACTACAGTCCTGAAGGACTCATCTGATCTCTGCTGTAAGGACAGCACCCCAAAAAGCCCTTTTTAGGGCTAGAACATCAGTCTGCTTTTTTTTCCTGTGTAATGTAATTGCAGTTGCCTGCCTGCCAGCTTCTGTGTCAGGCTCACAGTGGATACTATGCCCACTTGCCCAGTGCCACCACTCATATCTGGTGTCACAATAGCTTGCATTTAAAAACAATTTTGTTTTCACTGTAATAGATTGAATAGCAGTTAGTTGTCTGCAAGCGTCTGTGTGTCAGGCCTACAGCGTGTACCCTGCCAACCTCTGCCAGTGCACAGTGCCACTCTTATCTGGTGTCGCAATAGATTGCATTTAAAAACCCAAAAACTTTTTTCACTGTTATAGATTGAATAGCAGTTAGTTGACTTCAAGCGTGTGTGTCAGGCCTACAGCGTGTACTCTGCCAACCTCTGCCAGTGCACAGTGCCACTCATATCTGGTGTCACAATAGCGTGCATTTAAAAACCCCAAAACTTTTTCCACTGTTATAGATTGAATAGCAGTTAGTTGTCTTCAAGTGGGTGTGTCAGGCCTACAGCGTGTACTCTGCCAACCTCTGGCAGTGCACAGTGCCACTCATATTTGGTCTGGTTTCACAATAGCGTGCATTTAAAAACCCAAAAACTTTTTTCACTGTTATAGATTGAATAGCAGTTAGTTGTCTGCATGCGTCTGTGTGTCAGGCCAACAGCGTGTACTCTGCCAGCCTCTGCCATTGCACAGTGCCACTCATATCTGGTGTCACAATAGCGTGCATTTAAAACCAAAAATATTTTTTCACTGTTATAGATTGAATAGCAGTTAGTTGTCCTCAAGCGGGTGTCAGGCCTACAGCGTGTACTCTGCCAACCTCTGCCAGTGCACATTGCCACTCATATCTGGTGTCACAATAGCATGCATTTAAAAACCCAAAAACTTTTTTTCACCGTAATAGATTGAATAGCAGTTAGTTGTCTGCAAGCGTCTGTGTGTCAGGCCAACAGCGTGTACTCTGCCAACCTCTGCCAGTGCACAGTGCCACTCATATCTGGTGTCACAATAGCGTGCATTTAAAAACATTTTTTTTTCACTGTTATAGATTGAATAGCAGTTAGTTGTCTTCAAGCGGGTGTGTCAGGCCTACAGCGTGTACTCTGCCAACCTCTGCCAGTGCACAGTGCCACTCTTATCTGGTGTCGCAATAGATTGCATTTAAAATCCCCAAAACTTTTTTTTTCACTGTAATAGATTGAATAGCAGCTAGTTGTCTGAAACCGTCTGTGTGTCAGGCCAACAGCGTGTACTCTGCCAACCTCTGCCAGTGCACAGTGCCACTCATATCTGGTGTCACAATAGCGTGCATTTAAAACCAAACAACTTTTTTCACTGTTATAGATTGAATAGCAGTTAGTTGTCTTCAAGCGTGTGTGTCAGGCCTACAGCGTGTACTCTGCCAACCTCTGCCAGTGCGCAGTGCCACTCATATCTGGTGTCACAATAGCGTGCATTTAAAACCAAACAACTTTTTTCACTGTTATAGATTGAATAGCAGTTAGTTGACTTCAAGCGTGTGTGTCAGGCCTACAGCGTGTACTCTGCCAACCTCTGCCAGTGCACAGTGCCACTCATATCTGGTGTCACAATAGCGTGCATTTAAAAACCCCAAAACTTTTTCCACTGTTATAGATTGAATAGCAGTTAGTTGTCTTCAAGTGGGTGTGTCAGGCCTACAGCGTGTACTCTGCCAACCTCTGGCAGTGCACAGTGCCACTCATATTTGGTCTGGTTTCACAATAGCGTGCATTTAAAAACCCAAAAACTTTTTTCACTGTTATAGATTGAATAGCAGTTAGTTGTCTGCATGCGTCTGTGTGTCAGGCCAACAGCGTGTACTCTGCCAGCCTCTGCCATTGCACAGTGCCACTCATATCTGGTGTCACAATAGCGTGCATTTAAAACCAAAAATATTTTTTCACTGTTATAGATTGAATAGCAGTTAGTTGTCCTCAAGCGGGTGTCAGGCCTACAGCGTGTACTCTGCCAACCTCTGCCAGTGCACATTGCCACTCATATCTGGTGTCACAATAGCATGCATTTAAAAACCCAAAAACTTTTTTTCACCGTAATAGATTGAATAGCAGTTAGTTGTCTGCAAGCGTCTGTGTGTCAGGCCAACAGCGTGTACTCTGCCAACCTCTGCCAGTGCACAGTGCCACTCTTATCTGGTGTCGCAATAGATTGCATTTAAAATCCCCAAAACTTTTTTTTTCACTGTAATAGATTGAATAGCAGCTAGTTGTCTGAAACCGTCTGTGTGTCAGGCCAACAGCGTGTACTCTGCCAACCTCTGCCAGTGCACAGTGCCACTCATATCTGGTGTCACAATAGCGTGCATTTAAAACCAAACAACTTTTTTCACTGTTATAGATTGAATAGCAGTTAGTTGTCTTCAAGCGTGTGTGTCAGGCCTACAGCGTGTACTCTGCCAACCTCTGCCAGTGCGCAGTGCCACTCATATCTGGTGTCACAATAGCGTGCATTTAAAACCAAACAACTTTTTTCACTGTTATAGATTGAATAGCAGTTAGTTGACTTCAAGCGTGTGTGTCAGGCCTACAGCGTGTACTCTGCCAACCTCTGCCAGTGCACAGTGCCACTCATATCTGGTGTCACAATAGCGTGCATTTAAAAACCCCAAAACTTTTTCCACTGTTATAGATTGAATAGCAGTTAGTTGTCTTCAAGTGGGTGTGTCAGGCCTACAGCGTGTACTCTGCCAACCTCTGGCAGTGCACAGTGCCACTCATATTTGGTCTGGTTTCACAATAGCGTGCATTTAAAAACCCAAAAACTTTTTTCACTGTTATAGATTGAATAGCAGTTAGTTGTCTGCATGCGTCTGTGTGTCAGGCCAACAGCGTGTACTCTGCCAGCCTCTGCCATTGCACAGTGCCACTCATATCTGGTGTCACAATAGCGTGCATTTAAAACCAAAAATATTTTTTCACTGTTATAGATTGAATAGCAGTTAGTTGTCCTCAAGCGGGTGTCAGGCCTACAGCGTGTACTCTGCCAACCTCTGCCAGTGCACATTGCCACTCATATCTGGTGTCACAATAGCATGCATTTAAAAACCCAAAAACTTTTTTTCACCGTAATAGATTGAATAGCAGTTAGTTGTCTGCAAGCGTCTGTGTGTCAGGCCAACAGCGTGTACTCTGCCAACCTCTGCCAGTGCACAGTGCCACTCATATCTGGTGTCACAATAGCGTGCATTTAAAAACATTTTTTTTTCACTGTTATAGATTGAATAGCAGTTAGTTGTCTTCAAGCGGGTGTGTTAGGCCTACAGCGTGTACTCTGCCAACCTCTGCCAGTGCACAATGCCACTCTTATCTGGTGTCGCAATAGATTGCATTTAAAATCCCCAAAACTTTTTTTTTCACTGTAATAGATTGAATAGCAGCTAGTTGTCTGAAACCGTCTGTGTGTCAGGCCAACAGCGTGTACTCTGCCAACCTCTGCCAGTGCACAGTGCCACTCATATCTGGTGTCACAATAGCGTGCATTTAAAACCAAACAACTTTTTTCACTGTTATAGATTGAATAGCAGTTAGTTGTCTTCAAGCGTGTGTGTCAGGCCTACAGCGTGTACTCTGCCAACCTCTGCCAGTGCACAGTGCCACTCATATCTGGTGTCACAATAGCGTGCATTTAAAAACCCCAAAACTTTTTTCACTGTTATAGATTGAATAGCAGTTAGTTGTCTTCAAGCGGGTGTGTCAGGCCTACAGCGTGTACTCTGACAACCTCTGCCAGTGCACAGTGCCACTCATATCTGGTGTCACAATAGCGTGCATTTAAAAACCCCAAAACGTTTTTTTCACTGTAATAGATTGAAAAGCAGTTAGTTGTCTGCAAGCGTCTGTGTGTCAGGCCAACAGTGTGTACTCTGCTAACCTCTGCCAGTGCACAGTGCCACTCATATCTGTTGTCACAATAGCGTGCATTTAAAACCAAAAAACTTTTTTCACTGTTATAGATTGAATAGCAATTAGTTGTCTTCAAGCGTGTGTGTCAGGCCTACAGCGTGTACTCTGCCAACCTTTGCCAGTGCACAGTGTCACTCATATCTGGTGTCACAATAGCGTGCATTTAAAAACCCCAAAACTTTCCTCACTGTTATAGATTGAATAACAGTTAGTTGTCTTCAAGCGGGTGTCAGGCTTACATCGTGTACTCTGCCAACCTCTGCCAGTGCAGAGTGCTACTCATATCTGGTCTGGTGTCACAATAGCGTGCATTTAAAACCAAAAAACTTTTTTCAATGTTATAGATTGAATAGCAGTTAGTTGTCTTCAAGCAGGTGTGTCAGGCCTACAGCGTGTACTCTGCCAACCTCTGCCAGTGCACAGTGCCACTCATATCTGGTCTGGTGTCACAATAGCGTGCATTTAAAAACCCCAAAACTTTTTTCACTGTTATAGATTGAATAGCAGTTAGTTGTCTTCAAGCGGGTGTCAGGCCTACAGCGTGTACTCTGCCAACCTCTGCCAGTGCACATTGCCACTCATATCTGGTGTCACAAAAGCGTGCATTTAAAACCAAAATACTTTTTTCACTGTTATAGATTGAATAGCAGTTAGTTGTCTTCAAGCGGGTGTGTCAGGCCTACAGCGTGTACTCTGCCAACCTCTGCCACTGCACAGTGCCATTCATATCTGGTCTCACAGTAGCTTGCATGCATAGCACCACTAATCCAAAAAAAAATGACAGGCAGAGGCAGGCCACCCCGCAGGGGCCATCGTGGTCGTGGTGCTGTGATTCCCTTTTGCCCTAGAAAAATGGCCAGTTTTCAGAGGCCACGTACCCTGAACTTGAAAAGTTCTGAGGACATAGTTGACTGGCTAACACAGGACACCCAATCTTCTACAGCTTCCGCTCAGAACCTTGATGCACCATCCTCCTCCAGCTTACCTTCGGGCACCTCTCAAGATACCAGTCATCCGCCTGCCGCCACCCCAACACAAGCACCACAGCCGCTTCACTTTATCTGTCAGAGGAGTTATTTACACATCCGTTTGAAGAAATGAGTGATGTGCAACCATTATTGCCAGAGGATGTAGATAACAGGGATATGTCTCAGTCAGGCAGCATTACACACATGGACGTACGGTGTGATGATGATGATGTTGTACCCGCTGCTGCTTCCTTTGCTGATTTGTCAGATACAAGTGAAGCGGTTGATGATGACGATGCGTCCATGGATGTCACGTGGGTGCCCGCTCGGCAAGAAGAAGAACAGGGCGAAAGTTCAGATGGGGAGACAGAGAGGAGGAGGAGACGAGTTGGAAGCAGGGGGAGGGCGTCGCAAGGAGCTAGTGGCACAGTCAGACAGAATGCATCCGCACCCGGGGTCAGCCCGACAGCACGCCAATCAACGCATGCTGTGTCCACCACCAGAATGCCGTCATTGCAGAGCTCAGCAGTGTGGAAGTTTTTTTGTGTGTCTGCCTCTGACAACAGCGATGCCATTTGCAACCTGTGCCAAAGGAAACTGAGTCGTGGGAGGTCCAACACCCACCTAGGTACAACTGCTTTGCGTAGGCACAAGATCGCACATCACAAACGCCTATGGGATCAACACATGAATACAAGCAGCACACAAACTCAAAGCCGCCATCCTCCTCCTGGTCCAGCATCTTCAGCCACATAAACCACTGCTGTCCTCCTTGCCCCCTCTCAACCATCTGCCACTCCATCTCTCGCCTTGAGCAGTTCCCGCTCATCTGCCCAAAGTCAGGTGTCTGTCAAGGACATGTTTGAGCGCAAGAAGCCAATGTCAGAAAGTCACCCCCTTGCCCAGCGTCTGACAGCTGGCTTGTCTGAACTATTAGCTCGCCAGCTTTTACCATACAAGCGTTCAAAAATTTTGTAGCTATTGGGACACCGCAGTGGAAGGTACCCTGACGAAATTTATTTTCACAAAAGGCAATCCCCAACCTGTACTCGATTGTGCAAAAGGAAGTAATGGCATGTATGGCACACAGTGGCAAGGGTCCATTTGACCACTGATACCTGGTCTGCAAAGCATGGTCAGGGTAGGTATATCACCTACACTGCGCATTGGGTAAACCTGCTGATGGCTGCCAAGCATGGAATGCGTTGCTCTGCAGTGGAGTTGGTGACACCGCCACGACTTGCAGGCAGGCCTGCTGCCACCTCCTCTACTCCTCCTACTCCATCCTCTTCCATAACCTCCTCGGCTGAGTCCTCTTCTGCTGCTGAGTCTTGCTCCACATCAACGGCACCCCCCCCAGCTCCCCAGGTACTGTTCCACATCCCGGATACAGCAGTGTCACGCAGTCTTGGGTTTGACTTGCTTGAAAGCAGAGAGTCACACCGGACAAGCACTCCTGTCCGCCCTGAACGCACAGGTGGAAAAGTGGCTGACTTCGCAGCAACTGGAGATCAGCAAAGTGGTTTGTGACAACGGAACAAATTTGTTGGCGGCATTGAAGTTGGGCAAGTTGACACATGTGTCGTGCATGGCACATGTGTGTAATCTGATCGTACAACGCTTTGTGCATAAGTACACAGGCTTACAGGACGTCCTGAAGCAGGCCAGGAAGGTGTGTGGCCATTTCAGGCGTTCCTACACGGCCATGGCGCACTTTGCAGATATCCAGTGGCGAAACAACATGCCAGTGAGGCGCTTGATTTGCAACAGCCCGACACGTTGGAATTCAACACTCCTAATGTTCGACCGCCTGCTCCAACAAGAAAAAGCTGTTAATGAATATTAGTATGACCGGGGTGCTAGGACAGCCTCTGGGGAGCTGGGAATTTTTTTGCCACGTTACTGGACGCTCATGCGCAATGCCTGTAGGCTCATGCGTCCTTTTGAGGAGGTGACAAACCTAGTCAGTCGCACCGAAGGCACCATAATGTGTCAATCATCAACATCATACCATTTGTTTTCTTCCTGGAGCGTGCCCAGCGCAGAGTGCTGGATCAGGCCGTAGATGAGCGTGAAGAGGAAGAGGAAGAGTTGTGGTCACCATCACCACCAGAAACAGCCTTATCAGCATCGCTTGCTGGACCTGCGGGAATGCTGGAAGAGGATTGTGAGGAAGAGGAGTCAGAGGAGGAATGTGGCTTTGAGGAGGAGGAGGAAGACCAACCACAACAGGCATCCCAGGGTGCTTGTTGTCACCTATCTGGTATCCGTGGTGTTGTACGTGGCTGGGGGGAAGAACATACCTTCATTGAGATCACTGAGGAGGAGGAATGGGAAATGAGTAGCTCGGCATCCAACCGTATGCAAATGGGGTCTTTCATGCTGTCGTGCCTGTTGAGGGACCCTCGTATAAAAAGACTGAAGGAGAACGACCTGTACTGGGTGTCAACGCTACTAGACCCCCGGTATAAGCAGAAAGTGGCTGAAATGTTACCAAATTACAACAAGTCGGAAAGGATGCAGCATTTGCAAAATAAATAAAAAAGTATGCTTTACACAGCGTATAAGGGTGATGTCACAGCACAAAGGGAATCTAACAGGGGAAGAGGTGAAAGTAATCCTCCTCCTCCCACGACCACGCCGGCAAGGACAGGACGCTTTAAAGACGTGTTGTTTATGGAGGACATGCGGAGCTTTTTAAGTCCTACGCATCGCCACAGCCCTTCGGGATCCACCCTCAGAGAACGACTCGACCGACAGGTAGCAGACTACCTCGCCTTAACCGCAGATATCGACACTCTGAGTAGCGTCAAACCCCTTTACTACTGGGTGTGCAGGCTTGACCTGTGGCCTGAGCTATCCCAATTTGTGATAGAACTTCTGGCCTGCCCTGCTTCAAGTGTCCTGTCAGAAAGGACCTTCAGTGCAGCAGGAGGTATTGTCACTGAGAAGAGAAGTCGCCTAGGTCAAAAAAGTCTAGATTACCTCACCTTTATTAAGATGAATGAGGGATGGATCTCGAAGGGACTGACAGTGGGCGATACATTCGACTACAAAAGGCCTAATGAGATGAGCTGCCTTTGGCTAAAAATGGTCCACACGCTGCTGTATTTTAGCTCTGAATGCCGGTTGACTTGCATGACTCATCCGCCACCAACTAGGGTTCAAGCCTTAATGTTTTAGGGCACTTTCTGCCTGGGAAACAAACATCATTTTTTCTAGCCGCTGCTACAGCAGCGGCTGCAACAATACCTTATTTTTCAGGCATGTGAACATGCCTAATTTTTCGGGCCTCTGGTGCTGCACTGTGGCTTCAAAAACCAAACCAAAAAAAAGGCACATAACAGGGATTAAACTATACTATAGGAATAGTACTACTTAACACACCACTCCTATCTGGTGGCACATTAGATTGCACGCGCAGTGCCCCAAATTTGAAGTAGGAGGACTGACCAAGCATCTTTTTCCATCTCCCGGATCCTAAAATCGATGCCATATACACGTCCCCTGATAGGGCGCCAGCTCGTTATTCTCTTGGGTGCCAGCTCGTTATTCTCTTTTTCACTTCACTAGGGACACTTTACTGCACTATGGGCACTTAGACCCACTCTTTGTCTTGCACACTGTTATTCATAGCCAGCATCTGTGATGGGAAATCAGGCAGTCATCTAAACGTTTAGATTGAGCTTTAGCTTAGAACACCCTTGAAGGTGTTTAAGGAGATTAGGGCTAGTTTAGAGGATTCTTCTTAGACCTCTCTGAGTCTTTATAGCCCTTCTACCTATCCAGCATTTCTGGAAACTAGCTAAGAGAAAGGGTGGCTGTGTGTCTGTGATACATTTAACTTTATATCACCTTATTGACACTTTTTATGACAGGTCTCCATACTCTCTGCCTATACCCATCTATTTAGAGGGAATTTCCTTGCCCCTGGCAATATTATATAATAGGTAATAGTATTACCATTATTACACAATTAGCCACTATAGGGGAATGAGTATAGTATCCCTTTGTTATTTATAAATGATACAATAAAGACTTTTGTCCATTACTCAATTTACTTTAACAAAGGGTACTAACCATGGTATTAGGAAGCATTACTCTGCTTTCCATTTCTCCCTCTATTATACACCTATGCTCACTAGGATATGTAGGTATCACTTTATTATAGTTGTCTAACCTTTTCCTATGCCAGTTTTAGATCTCCTTCTTGGGAGATTTTTTCTTTTTTCAGTTTATTAGCATACCTGGGTACAAGCCCTTGGTGGGGCTGGCACCACCACCTGACCACATTTCCTCATTTCTTCCACTCATACCGCTTTTTCCATCTTTGAAGGGGTTTGGCAAAACAAGGAAATAGTCCTCTACTCGTAACAGGGATTAAACTGATAAGAATAGTACTACTTAACACACCTTATAATAACGCAGAGAGGGGAGTCTGAAGAAGAGGAGTCAGAGGAGGCTTTGTGGAGGTGGAAGACCAAACACAGCAGGCATCCCAGGGGGCTTGTTGTCACCTTTCGGGGACCCTTGGTGTTGTACGTGGCTGGGTGGAGGAAGAGACCTTCAATGACATCAGTGAGGACAAGGAACGGACATAGCTAGCTTGGTATCCAACCTTGTGCAAATGGGGAGTTTGCGGTTGTGCAAATGGACTGTTTGCGGTTGTTTGCGGTGCGTTAAACAGGGAGTTTGGTCTGTCACTGTGAAGCGGGCGTAACCCTTACACTACCTGATCGATACAACATCATACAGTAGGTCCCCCCCCTCATTATTTTTATGGCCCCCACCCACCGCTCACGGGTGGGCGGGCAGAAGGACAGTAGGTCCCCCCATTGTGATTTATGGCCCCCACCCACCACGCAGGGGTGGGGGCCGGGGGGGAGGACAGTAGGTCCCCCCCCTTATCCTTATTTACTTAATATTCCCCTGTATAACAATGTTTGGCATTTAGTGAATATTCCCTATTCTGCTCTGTGTCAGTATGTATCAGGGTCTCTGAGGACAGGTGTCAATCCATATCTGCCAAGTGACCCTATGTAGGAGGAACTGTCCCTATTCTGCTCTGTGTCAGTGTGTATCAGGGCCTTGAGGACAGGTGTCAATCCATATCTGCCAAGTGACCCTATGTAGAGGGAACAGTCCCTATTCTGCTCTGTCAGTGTGTATCAGGGTCTCTGAGGACAGGTGTCAATCCATATGTCAAGGTGTCAATATGTCATATGTCAGGTGTCAATCCATATCCATTGTGATTTAGGAATGTTAGGTGATTTATGCCCTTTATGGATTAAAACCAGACTCTGCATCAACTGTGTAATTTTCCATGTGAGTTTTGCCATGGATCCCTCTCCGGCATGCCACAGTCCAGGTGTTAGTCCCCTTTAAACAACTTTTCCATCACTTTTGTGGCCAGAAAGAGTCCCTGTGGGTTTTAAAATTCGCCTACCCATCGAAGTCTATGGCGGTTCGCCCGGTTCGCCGGTTCGCGAACATTTGCGGAAGTTCGCGTTCGACATTCGCCAACCGAAAATGTTATGTTCGTGACATCACTAGTTATATGCAACAGTTGTCAACAAGTTTTACGATAGGACACTGCTTAGAAACCAACATAACACAGCATTTCACAGCAGCACAGCGTAAAGCAATACAAACTTTGTCTGACAGTCAAATCACACTGAATTAACTCATTCACTGCTACCTACAATCCTCATAGGCAAGATATGCTATTATATTGGGATTTTACAACTACAATAATTCTCATACCAGATCATTCACCATTCCTGTGTCCATCCAATAAGAATAATTCTAACCAGATTTTACATTTACAGAATTTTAACTTTCCTAATTAATATTCACTATTTCTAAATTACGTAAGCTAATATATCTGGATAATTGACTGGTATTCTATTTTTAAAGTTAAAAGTAATATAAAGTTCATTGATCCACCTGCAGGAATGGAATTCCGAATTCTATATATTATTAACGAATCCTGACTCCTTAAATGTTGGAATCACCAGCTTTTATCCAAGTATATTCTGCCTTTTAGTAAAATCAATTAATGTAATGTAATTAAATTAGATAAAACCAGCATAATTACCAGTTAGGTTGTAGATTTTCTATCAGATGTGTAGATATGTCCCAGGAATTTTGAATTCAAGTATGATGTATAGAGAATTGTATGGAAAAAGAAGAATTCTGAAATTGTGTTAGTTGAAAAAGTATAAAGAGTTAGGTGTGTCCAGCTTTGGCTCCAGATGTCAGAGTGTCCAAGAGAGTGTTTGAGAGTCTGAAAGTGGGAGTCTTAAGTCCAGTCCAAGAGTCAGACTGCCTGTCAGTTCCAGAGAGTGTTTCAGAGTGTCCCCTCTTTCCTTTGTCCTTACTTTTTAAAGCAGAAATTCTTTGCACGTTACTAGTTAATAGTAACATATACCGAACTATGGGCGTGCCTTCCCTACAGACTATCATCTAGATTTTGGTCAGTAGATGGCGCAATTACATCACAGAAAATTCTTGCCAGGGGGTCCATTTACCTTTTTGTATAATGGGTTAACTGTATTTTGTGATGCGTTTTACATCATTTTTGTTATCTCTTATGGCTACTATTCGTCACAGAAGCTGTCATCTTCAAAGCAATTTGGTTCACTTCTACGAGATATAGTGTCTGCCGTTTCGGTCGTAAAATTAGATTTGACACCTCCTAACCTTAATTTCACCCTTTTCTTACAATGGAACTAGTAATATTCCGTAAAAATTTTTTTTAGAAAGTAAAATTAATTGCTTAATGTTATCTGTCATTTGGTGTTTGGTTTTCTTGGGTGAAACTGTAGTTAAGATTACACATATACACCCTGTTCCAAATTATTATGCAAATTCTATTTACGTGTCACAAAGATTAAATATTTAGTTTTTCAGTTTAACTCTCATGTTCTAACTCTAAGTAAGTAATATTTGGTGGGTTTTTATTATTGATTTGCCTGGGGGACCAAGGCACCCCATTTATAAATTGTCTTGGTGGTGGCAGCGTTAAAATAGTAGTAGTTATAATATTATGTTTAAGTGTGGGTGGTGTTAAGGGGGATTTTGTCATTATTTCCGGTCTAGTGCAGACAAATAGTGAACTTTAACCCTTTCGCCACCACAACTACGTCAAGCACACTCTTGAAGTAGGGTCCATTCGTGACAGGCCTGATTAACTAAGCTGTGCATTGTACCTTTTCGTTTTTTCATTTCAGTATGTGTGTTTGTGTGTCAGCATGTATGTGTGTCAGTATGTACGTCTGTGTGTCAGTCAAATCAGTTAGAGTTTGTGTCTAAAACTGGTGTGCATATAAAAATGCAAAAAACAAACAAAACAGAAGGCGCCAGACACCATTGTTAGCCGATTTGATTGCCATTTGATTGCCAATCGGTAATCCCGCTTTGATATTGATCCACTTGGACGAAGATGTTTTCATATATGGGAAAAGATAAAATAACTAATCGTGTTGTAGTAAGCACATTTATTACAGAATAAATGAGAATAAAAACACTCTCAAGAATGACTGCACAAATACAAAAAGTTGGGTAAATAACATTATTTTTTGTCGTGAACTGACGACTACCTGCACTTATTCTATCTCTGATGTTTTGTCTGTTTTTTACATTTGGGATACGGTGTAATAACGTTAGTTATGGTTGCCGATAAAGTTAATTTGCGATTCATTGTGGTCTAAACAAGCACAATCGGAGGTCTCAGACAAAGATTTACAATGGTTTTGAGAACCGACATGTAAAATCTAAATAAAGTTATTTTGCGTTTAGCACATGGATAGCACATATGTGTCCTGCGACCCCAGACGTGCAAGCATCATTGTAAATAAGTGCCTAGATGTGCAAATGTGGGATCACAAAGGCACGAAGAAACAGGTTATTTCAACGTTATAGCGGAAGGTAGAAGACAACTCCTGAGAAAGTCCAAAGATTGAAGGGAAGAAATGTTTATATCTGTTCTTCCCTCCTAATCAGGCCAGGTCCAGGGAGTAGCTTTGCTCAGAGCTGCCGTAGATGCAATTGTTGCCATGGTGATGAATGCCTGTCTGAGCGCGGCCTAGCTGGTAGACACTTGCTGTACACAGCGGAACACCGGGACCATGTCTAACCAGGAGCTGAGGAGTAAGGGCTGCTAGGTTATAACGGCTTCTAGCACCCCATGTCACCCTGCCGGACACTCCCCATCACAACAACATTATTCCCCCTGTAGCGGCACCCCGGTGTAGTAGGGGTTTACGCCGCTGAGAAGGTGTCCTTTCCCCCAAGCACGAAGTCAGCTAAAGCATAACAGGTTCCCCATAATTACGACATCCAAGTAATAGTCATCCCCTCCAAGCACGAGACGAGACTCTGTGTTGAGGGTCAAAGTAGGAATAATGTTTATTCTGCAACTCGGGCTTTTATGCCGTCCAACAACTCCTCCCCGTATCCGGAGGAGATAATACATTTACAGTGGGAGTCACTCCCACTGTACCGAGCAGAATATTATACAAAAATTACAGGTTTAATAACACACACAATATATAACGAAAATACAATGTGCTACGTGTATTAGGGAACGGAGATTTAGGGGAACAATATACGTGAAAATCCCCTAGATCGGTTGGGCCGTTCGCTAGATACACGTTCGCACCATTTACTCAGGAACCATATAACATAAACAAAAACTCTCTCTTGGATCCGGTGTCTCTATTTCGGTACTTTGGATCTGTCGACCAGTATGGGCGTACGTTACCGGTAAGGTTGAAATTCGTCGTGTGGAAAGTTCGTGATTGTTCGGTCATTAGTCCATGCGGTCAAAATGGCCGCGACCCATTGTTCTTTCCACGTGGCGGCGTGTACCGTACGGATCCACAAGTACCCGAAATCCACAATAATCCAAATACAACGACAATTCTCCGAGATGGTATCTGTCACTCCCAAAAGGGGTTTGTCACACGGCTCCCTCCTAGTGGTACACTCCGGCAGACCTGGCTTGATCCTTTCGGATTAACTTAGGGATGACCGGAATTTACTTATCCGGAGAATTGTCAAGTTGTCGAGACAGCCCATCGGCGTTGCCATTTAGCTTACCGGGTCGATAGCTGATGGTGAAATTGTACGTTTGCAGGGCCAAGCTCCATCTTAGCAATCGGCCATTGTCTCCTGCGACCCGGTTAAGCCATACCAATGGGTTGTGATCGGTTACCAAGGAAAATTCTTGTCCATATAGATAGGGAGTTAGTTTTTTCAATGCCCATACCAGGGCCAGGCACTCTTTCTCTACGGCCGCATAACTCACTTCCCTCGGTAACAACTTTCGGCTGAGGTATGCGACCGGATGCTCTTTTCCATCTTCCCCGATTTGGCTCAGCACAGCCCCCAGTCCATACATGGAAGCGTCTGTATGTACAAGGAAACGTTTGTTAGGTACTGGGGCAGCCAAGACAGGAGCATTAACAAGAGCATGTTTGAGGGATTGGAATGCGGCTTCGCAAGCGGGAGACCACAGGACCTGTCTGGGTAAATTCTTTTTGGTCAAGTCAGTCAAGGGCTTGGCTACCGTACTATAATCAGGGACAAAGCGCCTATAATACCCGGCGGTCCCTAAGAAGGCCAATACCTGGGTCTTGGTATTAGGTGTGGGCCAGTTCGCTACTGCTTCAACCTTGGCAGGCTCCGGCCTCTGGTTTCCACACCCTACCCGGTGTCCCAGGTATTGGACCTCGGCCATTCCTAAATGGCATTTCTCGGGTTTTAGTGTCAGGCCCGCGGCCCGAATCTTATCTAGTACTACCCCTACGTGGACTAAATGTTCTTCCCAAGACTCACTGTAGATCGCAATGTCATCCAGGTATGCACACGCAAACTCCTGGAAGCCATCGAGGAGCCGATCCACCATTCGCTGGAACGTAGCCGGGGCATTTTTCATCCCGAATGGCATGACCTTAAATTGGTATAAGCCAAACGGGGTGACAAATGCCGACTTGGGGACGGCATCCTCGGCCAGGGGAATCTGCCAATAACCCTTGCAGAGGTCTATGGTAGAGAGATAGTTACCCCTGGCTATGCGATCTAATAATTTGTCTACCCGGGGCATGGGGTAAGCGTCAGTGGTAGTCTTTTCATTCAGTCGCCTGAAGTCGACGCAGAACCGAGTGGTTCCATCTTTCTTGGGGACTAGGACTACGGGAGAGGCCCAGGGACTGTCTGATGGCTCAATGACCCCCAGCTGGGTCATTTCCCGTATTTCCTTTAGCATCCCGTCCCGGACGGCTTCCGGAATACGGTAAGGGGGTTGTCGGAGGGGGGCCTGTCCTGGGGTTTCTACTTTGTGCATGGCCAGGGTGGTGTATCCGGGCTCCTGGGAGAAGGTACTCTGTTTTTCCCATAGGAGCTGTCTAGCTTGCTCTAGCTCCGTAGGGTTCAGTCGCTCTCCCAGCTTCACTAGGCTAACTGGGTCGGGGTGAGTCTCCCTTTCTAGCAGGTCAGGTAGGGGTAAATTTTCGGGGTCATCCGTAGCTGGGGCACAAACAGCGTTAATATCTTCCTGTCGCTCTTGGTATTCCTTCAACATGTTCACATGAAAGGATCGTTGGATCCTTTCATCTGCACAGCTGGCAATAAGGTAGGTGGTATCACAGAGTTGGGCTAGAACCTTGTAAGGACCCTGCCACGCAGCTTGCAGTTTGTTGTCCTTTACCGGTTTTAGCACCAATACCTTCTGCCCTATGTGGAATAGTCGTTGCCGGGCACCCCTATCGTACCATCGTTTCTGTCGCCCCTGGGCCGCCTGGAGATTCTCCCTTACCAATAGGGAGAGTTGCTCCATGCGGTCCCGGAGTTCCAGGACATATGGCACAATAGGCGTCCCTGCCTGTTCGGTTTCTCCTTCCCAGTGGTCCCGAATGAGATCGAGGGGTCCTCGCACCCTCCTCCCATACAATAACTCAAAGGGGGAAAAACCCGTAGATTCTTGGGGGACCTCCCTATACGCAAATAACAGGTGGGGTAAGAATCTCTCCCAGTCTCTGCAACCGTCCGTAAAGGTCCTCAACATTTGTTTGAGAGTCCCATTAAAGCGCTCACAGAGACCGTTAGTTTGGGGGTGGTACGGGGAACTGAGCAGGGGTTTAATGTGGCACACTTTCCATAACTGCTGTGTGAGTACGGCAGTGAACTGGGTTCCCTGGTCGGATAGGATTTCTTTAGGGAACCCCACCCGAGTGAATATCTTAACCAAGGCATCGGCTACCGTCTCAGCTTCAATATTCGGCAGGGGTACTGCCTCGGGGTACCGGGTCCCATAGTCCACCACAGTAAGAATTTACTTCTTACCGGACGGGCTAGGTCGCGCTAGGGGGCCTACAATGTCGACGGCGACCCTATAGAAAGGTTCCCCAATGATCGGCATCGACATTAATTTAGCCTTCGGGCGATCTCCCCTCTTACCCACCCGTTGGCAAGTGTCACAGGTTCTGCAATATTGTCGCACGTCCCGGTTAAACCCTGGCCAGAAGAAATTCTGGGTAATCCTATGGCCCGTGCGACGTACTCCTAAATGGCCAGCTAAGGGTATATCGTGATATCCTCATGATTTCTTGCCTGTATTTTTTCGGTAGCACTAGTTGCTTCTGCGGGACGGGGTTTTTACCTGCTGCGGGCTCCTGGGGGATCCTATACAGTCTATCCCCCACCCACTCGTAGCTTTCCCCATCTGTCCCCGGTTCCCCTTTATCTGCCTTATCCCTATACTTCCGTAGAGTGACGTCTTCCCGCGTCTCCCTCCCAAAAGTCTCAGGGGTATCCCAGTCTAAGGGGGTCTGTCCTAAGGTCACAGTCGGAGGGTTAGATCTTACCTGGGTCTCCGCGACCGGCGGGCCGATTCCAATAGCACGAGCCTGAGCCCGGGTGGTGACAGGGCAGGCTCCAGCAGGGCCTTGAGGGGCAAAAGCGGACAACAGCGGGGCTAAATCATTTCCCAAGAGTACTTCTGATACCGGAGAAACTGACGGAAGCCAAGCACAGAGAGATGGACACAGGTTTCTTCAGGAAGGAAGAGATTCTTTATTGGATCACCGATCGGGACTCAGAGGGACTAGCGTCACCAAAATACAGCAAAGTCTGAGTCCTGAATACATAGAGTACATTCCTTATATAGCACTGTAGCTCCTCCCACAATTAACTACACCCACACATACCCTTAACCTATTTAATGAATAGAGTCTAAACTCATCCATCCGGTCTAACCACGTGGCTCATCTGATACAAAGGAGAGGGACGCGTAATTCCAGTTCTTACATTCCTGCACCTGGTCAGTACAGTGATGACAGTATCTTAGCTACGTGTAATTAACTAACTGATACTACAAACACATATACATACATATGCCTTGTGGCAATCTTAGCCTGCTAAACTTGTATTTTACTGGAATTACATCACATTCCCCCCTTTGATGCCTCTGATATTTCACAATTACTTGAGGCATCACTTAACCTTGGTTTGCATATACCTCAGGTTACCATGAACCAGACCAGACTTTTCTTATGATGTGAATCTTTTCAACACTCATCTTCCTGCATAGTTTCTCCCTGATCTAAAGCCTTATACTTATATATGGCCATTATCTGTGCAGCAGCCTTCCTCTCTGCTATAGTTCCTATCAGGCTTTGCACAGACCTAACTACTAAGGGTATAAGACACGGCAGGAGTAGACACAACATTAAAATTAGTAGGACTCCACCTACCACTGCCTTAAGCCCTCCAAACCACTCATACCAGCTACCAAACCAACTACTTGGATTATACCCTTTCCATACCTGAGTAGGCACATGCGCTAGTTTAACCATATGGCTAGTAAGCTCAGCTATTGCTTGCCCTTCGTCATCTATTTGAAGACAGCAATTGCTTAGGTTAAACTTCCCACATACACCTCCCTCTACTGCCAAAAGGTAATCCAAGGCTAATCTATTTTGGTATACTGCTGTCCTCATCCTGGTGTTATGCTTCGCTAGAAGATTGAGCGCTTGTGATGTTTCATTAGTGATAATCTCAACCACCGCCTGTAACCTTAAAATACGGTTGAGCATATAAATAGGGGTTCTATAACCAAAGGTACCATCCTCAGCCCACGTGGCTGGCCCATAATAATCTATGATACGCTGGGGAGGCCATTCATTATCTTCCCAGGTGCCTATCTCTATGGGTCCCCTTTTCTTCCTATGATTCACATCATACACTTTAACACCTAAAGTCTCACCTGTTTCAATCGGTAACAAGAAGAAGGATGGTTTGAGCATACCTAACACACATGCCCCTTCCCAGTCCTGTGGCAACTCCGAATAGGCTTTCTTACCACAGATCCAGTACAAATTTGCTGGGGCTCTCCAGGTAGATGTGATGGATAGATCAAACCCCACGTCCTTTAAATTGGCATATCTAGCAAACGGGTTAGATGGTTCTGAGACATTTGAAGCCGACCACCAAGTTGTATTCTTTGTATCATCATCATAAGCTTTTTGCCCTAGACAAGTTAATTCTCCTACAGAAGTATTATACATCATTCCTTTCCTTGCTATGCAAACATAACCTATGATGGAGGTCTTTAATCTCCACTCAGATTTACCTCTAACACTCATCTGATAATCGGCTTGTGAAGATATTAATTGTTGAACTGCCTCAGAACCGGACATTACCTCCTTTGCTTCCTAAGGCCATTGGTCTCCCATGTTAGTACCTCCACACACATAGCAGTTGGTAACATTAAGACTACCGGCAATACTTTCAGCTAGATCAATGAACAGGTTTTTAGCATTATGGGGGATCTTATTATCTATACTCATCTCTTCGTAAAAGGAATGGTATACTTGATGAGTCTGGGAGGATACCGTATCAGTCTCTATCCCTATAAATAATATTGTCCCAGGGTCTAAACCCGTCCCGTATATTTGAAACCCAAATAAATTACCATATTTATCTAAGAACTTGTCGGGGTTATTTATAAGAATATGGACTGGATTGCATTCCATAGACTTACAGTATGGATTGGTAGGCAACTTAGTAACAATCATGTCTTTGTCTACTGTCTGTCCCCAAGTCGCCCACCCCACACAAGACCAATATGGACAAAAGTTATAGTCTTTATTTGGGCATCTAGGACTCACATATTTATTTTTGCTACTGGGACAAATATATTTATCGTTAGACCCATACGTCCTCTCCCATCTAAGATCCCCACATACATTCCACGGCTTTCTACCACTCGATATCGCTTTACACGCATCAAATAGCAGAACACCCGAAGAATGTACGGATTCTAACACCGTTTTATTAATTAGGGTCCCCTGAGGATCTCCATTCCTGAGAGTCAACCAAATTGTACGAGGTTGATACTCCGGACTGAAGCACTTAGGTTCTCCTACTCCTAAATGGCACACACTATAATCTATATTTAAGTATCTACATCTCGATACATCTCCTTTACACTCGTATTGTGAATGCCAAATTAGGGTTTGGGAAATATGGTTACCTGTTCTCGTAGTCTTAATGCATACCTCACAGCTAGGAGTGTCGGTACCTCTACCTTCCTGAATATAAAAACACATGTAAATAAACACAATCAAAAGCACATCTTTCGCCGTCATCCTCAGTCTTCGTCCGTGCGATGGAACCTCAGCTTCCAGGATGTGAGGGCTGCAGGGAATGGAGTTCTGCTCGTCTTCACAGGTGTCCCTTCGAGACTTTCCTGGCTTATACACTATGTGATGGTAAGCGGACAGGCTTTATTATGGCCTTCTCACTCACACCTGTAACAATAAAATTTGTAATCCACAATAATTCCTCGTTACTCCGACTGAGTAGTACGTTTTAACCGGATCTTGCAGGGATTCTCTGGATCTGCTGTAACTTGCCAAGAATCGACTGCTGCTGGTTTAACCCTGGAGTGATGTATCCACGGAGTCACTTCTGCTACTTTTATTGCTGTAGGGGTAGACAAAAGAACAACATAAGGACCTCTCCACTTGGGCCCTAACGGTACAGTATTCCACTCTTTAATCCACACTTGGTCTCCTGGATGGTAACTATGAACAGGGGGATAAATATTCACAGGTAATCTATCTTGTACCCATTTCTGTACCTCCTCCATAGTTTTACCCAACTCTACAACCTGCTGCCGAGTAATTCCTTCTCCCAACTGACTCAAGTCCCCCCTTAAGTTACCAAGTACGGGAGGTGGTCGCCCATACATGATTTCAAAAGGAGAGAGGCCCATCCTTCTGGTAGGGGTACTGCGGATTCGCAATAAAGCTATGGGTAAGAGAACGTTCCACTTAAGTTGGGTTTCCTGACACATTTTAGCCAACTGGTTCTTTATAGTTCTATTCATTCTCTCTACCTTACCAGAACTCTGGGGTCTATATGCAGTATGAAGCCTCCACTTTATACCAAGCATATGAGTCAGTTGTTGTAGGCACTGATGAACAAAAGCTGGACCATTGTCCGATCCTATAGAACAGGGTAGTCCATATCGGGGTATTATTTCTCGTAGCAGGAATCTCACAACTTCTCCTGCTTTCTCTGTACGAGTAGGACATGCTTCTACCCAGCCTGAATAGGTGCACACAATTACCAGCAGGTAACGATGTCCACCCGACTTAGGCATCACTGTAAAGTCTATTTGTAGATCGGACATGGGGAGTCCCCCCATAAACTGGACTCCTGGTGGCTTTACTGGTCCTTGTCTTGCATTATTTTTAGCACACGTTACACATCTACGTACAATGGCCTGAGTCAAGTTGGACAATCTTGGTATGTAGAAATGTTTTCTAAGAGATTCTTCAGTACTGTCTCTCCCAGAATGTGTCCCGTTATGATAGTTTTGGACAATTTCTACTGCTAGTGATGCTGGTATAACTATTCTTCCATCTTCTAGCTGATACCACTTGTTCTCCAAATACTTTCCCGGTTCAGTCTTTAACCACTCCTCTTCTTGAGCTGTATAAACTGGAGTCCATTGGGACAGTGGAGTTGGTATAAGAGCAGCTATATGCCCCACATACTCCTGTCTTCCTGATTCAGCAGCACGCTTAGCTGCACTATCTGCCATCCGATTTCCCTTGGTTACATCACCATCACCTCTCAGATGTGCTCGACAATGAATAATACCGACTTCTTTCGGCTCCCACACTGCTTCCAATAGTTGTAGGATTTCAGCTGCGTACTTGATTTCTTTGCCCTCTGAATTCAGTAGTCCTCTTTCTTTATACAAAGCTCCGTGGGCATGAGTGGTTAAAAACGCATACTTAGAGTCCGTATAGATATTCACTCTTAAACCTTCAGCCAATTGTAACGCTCGTGTCAGTGCTATCAATTCTGCCTTTTGTGCTGATGTTCCTTTCGCCAGTGGCCGAGCTTCTATCACCTTGTCTATGGTTGTTACTGCATATCCTGCATAGCGGATCCCTTCTTTCACATAACTACTGCCGTCTGTATAATATTGAACATCGGGGTTCTGGATGGAAAAATCACGAAGATCTGGTCTACTTGAGAATACTTCATCCATTACTTCCAGACAATCATGTTGACTTTCAGTAGGTTGTGGCAAAAGGGTAGCTGGATTTAAGGTGTTTACAGTCTCTAAATGCACTCTTGGGTTTTCACACAACATTGCTTGATACTTGGTCATACGGCTGTTACTAAACCAATGATTTCCTTTGTAATCCAACAACGTCTGTACTGTATGTGGGACTCGTACATAAAGTTCTTGACCCAGAGTGAGTTTATCGGCTTCAGCTACTAGCAGGGCGGCTGCAGCTACGGCTCTTAGACAAGGTGGAAGTCCGCTGGCCACTGCATCCAATTGTTTAGACATGTAGGCAACAGGTCTTTGCCATGATCCCAAGTACTGTGTCAATACTCCCACAGCCATTCTTCTTTGCTCGTGTACATACAGGTAGAATGGTCGTGTGTGATCAGGTAGACCTAATGCTGGGGCACTCATCAAAGCCTTCTTCACATCTTCAAATGCCGTTTGCTGTTCTTGGGTCCATAGGAAGGGGTCGTGCTCTGTACCTTTGATAGCTGCGTACAGAGGTTTTGCCAGTATCGCATAGCTGGGAATCCATATCCTACAGAAGCCTGCTGCCCCCAAGAATTCTCGCACTTGTCTTCTATTCTTGGGTATTGGTATTTGGCAGACAGCCTCTTTTCTCTCTGGCCCCATAATTCTTTGACCTTCAGAGATATGGAACCCCAGATACTTGACAGTTGGCAAACACAACTGAGCCTTCTTTCTAGACACCTTGTATCCTGCCTTCCAGAGAATGTGTAGTAGATCGTGCGTTGCTTGCTGACAGATTTCTTTTGTAACTGCTGCTATCAACAAGTCATCTACATATTGTAACAATACACACTCTCCTGGGATGGACTCGAAATCCAATAGATCTTGACTTAGGGCTGAACCAAATAGGGTAGGTGAATTTTTAAACCCTTGGGGCAGTCTTGTCCAAGTCATTTGGCGTTTTGAGCCCGTTACAGCGTTCTCCCATTGGAAAGCAAAAATACATTGACTTTCTGCGGCAATTCGGAGGCAAAAGAAGGCATCTTTGAGGTCTAAAACTGTGAAGTAAGTAGCCCCGCCCGGAATTAAAGCAAGCAGGTTATATGGATTGGGTACAACTGGATGTATACTAACAACCGCATCATTGACTGCTCTTAAGTCCTGCACAGGTCGATACTCATCTGTGCCGGGCTTTTGAACAGGCAGCAATGGGGTGTTCCAGGGGGAAGTACAGAATTTTAGGATACCATACCGTATGAACTTATCCAGGTAGGATTGTATGTTCTTCTTAGCCTTCTGCGGGATGTGATATTGTCTCAGGCTCACTGGATAAACCCCATGTTTAAGTTCAATTTTTATAGGTGGAATATTGCGGGCCAGTCCTGGTGGGTTGTTCTCTGCCCAAACTCCTGGTATGTTAAATAATGTCTCATCACTCCTAGGGTTTTGGCTAGTCAACACTGTATAAAGTCGCCACTCTTCTTCCTTTGGTACGGATAAAGTCATAATACCTGAAGGTCCATTAAACTTTAAAGATGTTGTTCCATCTGGTAGGAACGTAATCTGCGCTTGTAATTTGGATAGCATATCACGTCCCAGCAATTGGACTGGACATTCAGGCATATAAAGGAATTGGTGTTTTACTACGTGGCCTCCCAATGTACAGAGTCGACTTTTAAGAACCGGTTTTTCAGCACTTCTTCCAGTTGCTCCTATCACAGTAATAGTCCTTCCAGATGGAGGAGCAACTAGATTAGTCACCACTGAATGTTCAGCACCAGTGTCGATCATGAACGCACTCCTTTTCCCCCCTATTGATACATCGACCATAGGCTCCGCTCGACCAAGGGGGATGGAGCCCGGTCGGTATCAATAGTCCTCCATGACCGTGTCAGCCAATCCTACGAAGTCCCTACCTTCTCTATCGCGGGACCTTTGCGCTGCTGGAATATATCTGTCTTCCCTAACACTTCCTCTGTTCCCATTACTCCCTCTATAACCATTACTCCCTCCGGGGCCTCCTCTACCTCTCGCTCTGCCTCTAAAGTTTCCGTAGCCTGCCCTGGGTAGGACCCTCTCGTACTGCTCTCTTTGCGGACATTCGTTCCTCCAATGCCCTTCTTCCTTGCAATACGCGCACTGATCCCTACTCAAAGGCTCCCTACTCCATCTATTATTGCCTCTATCTGGGCCCCGTTTATCTACGCCTGCGATCGCTACCGCTAGCATATCAGCCTTTTTACGCATCTTGCGCTCCTCCTCTTTCTTGCTTTCTGTTTCCCTATTCATATACACCTTATTAGCTACCTCCATTAGTTGGGTGATTGACATACCTGCAAACCCTTCTAGCTTTTGTAGCTTGCGCTTAATATCTCCGTAAGCTTGGCTGACAAAGGCGGAGTTCACCATTCGGGAATTGTCTGCGTCTTCCGGATTAAAGGGGGTGTACAAGCGGTACGCCTCCAATAATCGGTCATAAAAGACACTGGGCGCTTCATCGCTTTTCTGAATCACCTCAACTGTCTTTGACATATTAATAGCCTTCTTTCCTCCGGCTTTCATGCCAGCAATTATAGCGTCTCTATAGGCTCTGAGTTGAACCATATCAGCACCATTTACGTTCCAATCGGGATCAGTGTTGGGATAATGTGTTGCGGCCCATGCTGCTGGATTAGCTTGGTTCAAAGCACGGGCTCTATCTTCTAATGCTTTAATGGCTGCTTGATTTATTCTTGTCCTTTCCTCATTGTTAAATAAAGTCATTAGTAACTGCTGGCAATCAGCCCATGTCGGATTATGCGTCTGTACTATTGAGGTGAACAGATCAGTCATGGCTTGTGGTTTCTCAGTATACGAGGAATTATGGGTCTTCCAGTTTAAAAGGTCGGTAGTGGTGAAAGGGACATATACGAAGACAGGGTCAGCGTGTGCCATTTGACCTGCGGCATCGATATAAGCTGACCCGGGATTTAAGCGAAGAGGCATCTGATAGTGCTTTAATTGTTGGGCACCAGTCAACTGTCGGGTTTGGATGGGGCTACGTAGGGAAGCGTCAGTCATGGGTTCCGGTCGGGGAGAGATAGGGTATGGGGATGTGGGAGGTTGGTTTTGGGAAAAGGTAGTGAATAGAACACTTCGGGCCGAGCTAGATGAAGCTTGACCGGAAGTCTGAAGTGGCGCCAAATCAGGATATTCATTTTTAATGGAGGTTGGTCTATCTGGTTCCGGAAGGGGGGATTTAGTACGAGGGGGGGTGGATCCTGCACTGGAGGAGGAAGCGGAAGTGGATGGGGGTAGTGAGGGAAGGGTTACAGGACTTCCTGCGTTTGCGTCACTTCTTCTTAACGGAAAGTAAGGGGGCGGCAAAGGGATCTCGGACTCAGGGGGCGTGTCCAAAATGGGCCTAACACCAGTCCTAGTGGACGAACAAGTCCTAGCTACCATGAGGCGACACTGCTCCTCGTGGCATGTCCGGAGCCATTTTGGCGAGTCATTTACGGCCTGTCTCCAACAATCAATATAAGGAAACTGGCCGTAAAGTTCAGGCCTACCTGATACAGCCACGTGTAAGCGCTGTACCAGAGTTGGATCCAAACTGCCACGTGGCGGCCATGCCGCAACCAAAGTAGGCCACTCCCTAGTGCACAAAGTGACCAAACGTACAGGAGACATCTTTACCCCAAAATCACAAACTTTGAATCCCTTTTTAAAATTCTTAACCATACATCCTAAGGGATCCGGAATCGTTGACTGCGACGCACCCATATTTAACAGTGGAACGTTGTCGACAACGATTACTATACACGCGTACTATTCAACAGTCACACCCGTTTCCTCTGGCAACAGCACCACGTGGTACGGTTATCAAGTGAAACGTACACCATAACAATAAACACTCAGGGAATTCCCGTACACACACAGCTGCTACACCAGTCACTATATAATCAATATTATGCCCTTTGGCGTAACTACACAGTCACCCACGCTATAATTCTCTATATACGAATTACCCGTCTATAACACACCCAGTAACATCGTCTTTTACAAATAGCGGTTACAGTACGGTTAGCATAGGTCAAAGCACAAGTTAAGGTCACAATACAATTATTAGTGGTTATGGTGTTAAAACATGCAATGGACGACAATGATTAGTACTTATTATACAATGTCAGTAAATATACAGGGTTATGGTACCGTGCACTATAATACAGCAACACACTATTAACACTCTCGCTAGACGGCTGAGCTCGCGCTATCTAACAAGATATACACTTTACTAAACAATCGTTAACACATTTACAATTCCCAACTAAACTATTGGCCAGTACCTTGAATGGACTACCTAAAACTATATACACCCGTTTTGGTTAGCCACACTGCCCAATCACCACATATACATAGCGAGCTAGAGATCCGAATTTACACAGGCGCCTCTTAGTCGCACTATACAACGAGCTAGAGATCCGAATTTACACAGGCGCCTCTTAGTCGTACTATCAAAAGTCTAGTGGGTTCCAAATTTACACGCCTTCCCACTTAGCCCAGATAGGATGAGAACTAGCGAACCGAATTTACACAGGCGCCGCTTAGTCTCCCGGTCCCTCCGACCTAGCGAACGTAATATACACCCTAGAACGCTAGTCTAGACAAGACACCGGTGTCCGGCTAGGGCTATCTTACACCAGGACCCCGCCTGACTAACCAAATCAAACGGTCTGACTAAAGAGCGTTCGATCGAGCGGTGCGCCTTCGCTCCTTCCCTCCGACAGAGGGGGCAGATACAGATTCAAAAACCCCTTTGGGCCTACCGCACAATCGGTATACCCCTAGCGGGTCCTGCCGTCTAAAACAGCAGTTATCTTACCTCCTCGTTCCTGAACCTGAGTTCACACTCATCGACGGGGACACCCCAGCACTTCTTACGTAGAGGCCGATGATCTCCTGGACAACAGACCAGTGGCGCCGAGACGAAGGGAGGTCCACGCAGAAGTTCAGGGGTGCAGCCGTAGAGAACGTGGGCAAAGATAGACCGTCTCACGCCTCTGCCTCTCAGCTACCGTTGAACGATGAGCTTCCCGGCCAATGCACCAAATGATACCGGAGAAACTGACGGAAGCCAAGCACAGAGAGATGGACACAGGTTTCTTCAGGAAGGAAGAGATTCTTTATTGGATCACCGATCGGGACTCAGAGGGACTAGCGTCACCAAAATACAGCAAAGTCTGAGTCCTGAATACATAGAGTACATTCCTTATATAGCACTGTAGCTCCTCCCACAATTAACTACACCCACACATACCCTTAACCTATTTAATGAATAGAGTCTAAACTCATCCATCCGGTCTAACCACGTGGCTCATCTGATACAAAGGAGAGGGACGCGTAATTCCAGTTCTTACATTCCTGCACCTGGTCAGTACAGTGATGACAGTATCTTAGCTACGTGTAATTAACTAACTGATACTACAAACACATATACATACATATGCCTTGTGGCAATCTTAGCCTGCTAAACTTGTATTTTACTGGAATTACATCACACTTCCGCTGGTAGTCCTTTCATCAGGCCCACATTCACTTGGCCAGCTCCCACCCCCCAGTCCAAATGCACTCGGGCCGTGGGAAGACGATGCACCGCACCCCCGGCCACTCTGACGGCCACCGTTTGGCCAGTGTGTTCTTTTTCTGGGACCAGGTCATGTTGGATCAAGGTTAGGGTGGCCCCAGTGTCTCGTAATCCACTGACAACTTGTCCATTCACTCGGACTGTTTGTCGGTGATGTTGACGGTTGTCTACGGCAGCCGCATATAGGGGGTTGGCCTCGTGCAAAATTTCCCATTGCTCTTCCCCCAGGGGCTGGGCTTCAATGCAATGGGCCCCTGAGGTAAAGGGCCGGGTGTTCCCTTCAGCGGGCTTCCTCCAAGAAGCTTGTCGAGCTGGATCTAGTGGGCATTTGTCTCTCAGGTGGCCCACCTGTTGGCACCTATGGCACCGCCGGCGGTCCGGGACACTGGACTGGGCGAAGCGGGAGGGGGTGTTGTAGCTAGGTTGATTAGCGGAGGTGGTTGGAGTAGGGCCGACGGGGCGGCTTTCTACTCGGGGAGCTGCCTTTTGGACCGAGGGGTCGGGTTTGCGGGCGTCTGCATACTCGTCAGCCAGCCGGGCGGCTTCGGGTAGGGTAAGTGGTCGCCTATCCCGAATCCACTCCCTGAGCTCCTTGTCCACCTTTTCAAAAAAATGCTCCAACAAAAACAATTGTAATACCTCCTCCGCGGTGGTAGCTTGGCACCCATCCATCCAGTGGCCAGCCGTGCGTTGTAGTCGGCAGGCCCATTCGGTGTAGGAGTCACCGGTTTGCTTTCGGGATTCCCGGAAGCGTCTCCGATATGCTTCGGGGGTTACTGCATATCGGGACAATAGAGCTTCCTTGACCAATCGATAATTTCCCACCTCATGGTCCGGGATCGCCCGGAAAGCATCACTGGCTCGTCCGGATAATTTGCCAGACAAAATTTTAACCCACTCCTCGGAGGGTACTTTATGTAGGGCACATTGATGCTCAAAATCCGCTAAGTATTGGTCAATCTCCCCCTCTGTTTCTACGAAATTTTTAAAAGCGGCAAAGTGTACTTTCCTCTTTTCCTTGGGAGTTTGAAAAGTCCCAGCAATTGGACTGGCGCTGGTTGAAGTCTGGCGCCGGTTGGCATCGACCGCCGCAATTACTTGGGTCACGATCCTAGGTGAGGGGTTTGGTCCGTAGTGAGCCAGCCTTACCCTCACCTCGTGGTCGAATCGTTCATCTTCCGGGGTTCGGACCAAGGCGATCTCCGGTTCTGGGTTTGGTTCGACACCCAGTTCGCCATTCTGTTCAGCTAAGTCCAATGCGACCAATTCTGCCAAAATGTCTCTTTTCTTTTTGTTGCGAGCCGAACGACCACGGCTCTCCAACAAGTCTTTTAGGGTAGATCGTTTCAACCTTCCGTAGTAGGCCTCCATCCTGATTGCTCTCGGTAGCTGTCCTTCTGGGGTGAAAGAACGATCCCGCCGCTGCCACCAATTGTAGCAGCACCCCGGTGTAGTAGGGGTTTACGCCGCTGAGAAGGTGTCCTTTCCCCCAAGCACGAAGTCAGCTAAAGCATAACAGGTTCCCCATAATTACGACATCCAAGTAATAGTCATCCCCTCCAAGCACGAGACGAGACTCTGTGTTGAGGGTCAAAGTAGGAATAATGTTTATTCTGCAACTCGGCTTTTATGCCGTACAACAACTCCTCCCCGTATCCGGAGGAGATAATACATTTACAGTGGGAGTCACTCCCACTGTACCGAGCAGAATATTATACAAAAATTACAGGTTTAATAACACACACAATATATAACGAAAATACAATGTGCTACGTGTATTAGGGAACGGAGATTTAGGGGAACAATATACGTGAAAATCCCCTAGATCGGTTGGGCCGTTCGCTAGATACACGTTCGCACCATTTACTCAGGAACCATATAACATAAACAAAAACTCTCTCTTGGATCCGGTGTCTCTATTTCGGTACTTTGGATCTGTCGACCAGTATGGGCGTACGTTACCGGTAAGGTTGAAATTCGTCGTGTGGGAAGTTCGTGATTGTTCGGTCATTAATTAGTCCATGCGGTCAAAATGGCCGCGACCCATTGTTCTTTCCACGTGGCAGCGTGTACCGTACGGATCCACAAGTACCCGAAATCCACAATAATCCAAATACAACGACAATTCTCCGAGATGGTATCTGTCACTCCCAAAAGGGGTTTGTCACACCCCCTATTATACACACACTGCTCACTACTTAATGACTAAAAATGCTATCTCCCCAGATTTGTGGGGGCTCCAACAGCCCCCAGCCCCTCCATATGTCTCATTAACCCTACTACCAAGGAGCTTGTCCATGCTCTAGTAATTTCCCGCATGGATTATTGTAACCCTCTCCTGATTGGTCTTCCCAAAAGCCGTACTGCACCCCTCTTTGATTGTTGCACTGGGGCTCAGTAATTCCTAGTTATGCCCCAGCCTGTAAGCGAAATATAATGTAACAAAATGAAAACATACTAAAAACATTTGTAGAGTACTTGAACGGTCCTCTTAGAGGGAACTTAATGAAACACACACTAAAATGTCCATATGGAACAACAGATTAATGAGACACCTGCTACCTATTCAAAAGATCAATGTTTGCTGTCTGTAACCTTCAGCCTGCAACGTAGTTAAAAATCTTGCAAGAAAAATTAGTTTTATAATTATGTGAACTGTGATAATGGTCTATCGAGTTTGACATCTAAAAATGTCTGACACATTTGGAGTCTGACACATTTATATACTCTGCAAAAGTACCAATTTCATTAGATTTAGCAAACCAAAGCCCGTCAGCAGGTCTGTAGCGTTTGCAAGCAGTTTTTTCATTTGTCTCCAAAGAAACTATGCAGGAAAAAATACAGACATGATTTCTTTGAAGGTGTTGCTGCTATATTGTTAAAAAAAAAAGAACTACGAGAACGTTAATGTGTGTTCCTTAAACTCATTAAAATTTTATTGTTGTACAATTTCATCGTGCAAGACTGACAGTGTATATTGGTCAATATATCTTTATGGCTTGGTTTTCATGAAGCGCCTGTAATTATACGTTTAGGAAGATACATGGTCTGGAGAGTTTCTTTTCTGGGGACAGATAAAACTAGTGGGGCACTTTTAAGACAATTTGGAACTTTAATAAATAAATCTTGTTACACCCCCACCCACCAACCGGTCCTGTTACTTCCAGGTTTAGTTAGCTTATCTGCACTGAATTCAAAAGGCAGCAATTGTCCAGGGTAGCTAACTTGCGCAGACTTCTCATTGAGCTGCATTGGGAAGTCTGTGATTGGACAGCCACAGAAAGCGTGGGCGGGGTTAGAAGGGGAGGGCTTGTAAAGGCTGCAGACAAGAGATTTTTTATTTGGGTTGTGGAACGACTCTCTGTCTGATCACATTACGAACCACTCAACAATAAATATGCTATTATGAAAAAACTCCACAGGAAACAACAATCTCATTGATCTCATTTAACCTGGTCTAGAACTTACTTACCGTTGGTTTTTCGTAATTCTGCGGTAAGGAAATACGCTTCCTCCTGGATCCTCTGCTCAATGTTTTTCTTTCCCACCCCAAAGTCTCTCATTGTCATTAAAGAGAATCGCCGCAGCTGCTTCCAGCGCTCACCATTACTATAAATGACCCCTAAAGTAACAAAGGCAATAAGTTAATTACTGACAGTCATTCAGTACACACAGAATGGAATAAATACAAAGATCAATTCATGAAAGCGAGCTATTGGGTATGGCATCTGCCTTTCTCTGCTCAGTGTGACACAGACAGAAGGAGCTATTGGACACGGAGTCTGTCCCTCCCACTGCAGGGTGACAGACAGAAGGAGCTATGGGACACGAAGTCTGTCCCTCCCAGTTCAGGGTGACACAGACCGAAGGAGCTATGGGACACGGAGTCTGTCCCTCCCACTGCAGGGTGACACAGACCGAAGGAGCTATGGGACACGGAGTCTGTCCCTCCCACTGCAGGGTGACACAGACAGAAGGAGCTATGGGGCACTGAGTCTGTCCCTCCCACTGCAGGGTGACACAGACAGAGGGAGCTATGGGACACGGAGTCTGTCCCTCCCACTGCAGGGTGACACAGACAGAAGGAGCTATGGGACACGGAGTCTGTCCCTCCCACTGCAGGGTGACACAGACAGAAGGAGCTATGGGACACGGAGTCTGTCCCTCCCAGTTCAGGGTGACACAGACAGAAGGAGCTATGGGACACGGAGTCTGTCCCTCCCACTGCAGGGTGACACAGACAGAAGGAGCTATGGGACACGGAGTCTGTCCCTCCCACTGCAGGGTGACACAGACAGAAGGAGCTATGGGACACAGAGTCTGTCCCTCCCACTGCAGGGGGACACAGACAGAAGGAGCTATGGGACACTGAGTCTGTCCGTCCCAATGCAGAAGGGACACAGACAGAAGGAGCTATGGGACACTGAGTCTGTCCCTCCCACTGCAGGGTGACACAGACAGAGGGAGCTATGGGACACAGAGTCTGTCCCTCCCACTGCAGGGTGACACAGACAGAGGGAGCTATGGGACACGGAGTCTGTCCCTCCCACTGCAGGGTGACACAGACAGAGGGAGCTATGGGACACGGAGTCTGTCCCTCCCACTGCAGGGTGACACAGGCAGAAGGAGCTATGGGACACGGAGTCTGTCCCTCCCACTGCAGGGTGACACAGACAGAAGAAGCTATGGGACACGGAGTCTGTCCCTCCCAGTTCAGGGTGACACAGACAGAAGGAGCTATGGGACACGGAGTCTGTCCCTCCCAGTTCAGGGTGACACAGACAGAAGGAGCTATGGGACACGGAGTCTGTCCCTCCCACTGCAGGGTGACACAGACAGAAGGAGCTTTGGGACACGGAGTCTGTCCGTCTCAATGCAGAAGGGACACAGACAGAAGGAGCTATGGGACACTGAGTCTGTCCCTCCCACTGCAGGGTGACACAGACAGAGGGAGCTATGGGACACGGAGTCTGTCCCTCCCACTGCAGGGTGACACAGGCAGAAGGAGCTATGGGACACGGAGTCTGTCCCTCCCACTGCAGGGTGACACAGGCAGAAGGAGCTATGGGACACGGAGTCTGTCCCTCCTACTGCAGGGTGACACAGACAGAAGGAGCTATGGGACACGGAGTGTGTCCCTCCCACTGCAGGGTGACACAGACAGAAGGAGCTATGGGACACGGAGTCTGTCCCTCCCACTGCAGGGTGACACAGACAGAAGGAGCTATGGGACACAGTCTGTCCCTCCCACTGCAGGGTGACACAGACAGAAGGAGCTATGGGACACGGAGTCTGTCCCTCCCACTGCAGGGTGCCACAGACAGAAGGAGCTATGGGACACGGAGTCTGTCCCTCTCACTGCAGGGTGACACAGACAGAAGGAGCTATGGGACACGGAGTCTGTCCCTCCCACTGCAGGGTGACACAGACAGAAGGAGCTATGGGACACAGAGTCTCACCCTCCCACTGCAGGGTACCACAGACAGAAGGAGCTATGGGACACGGAGTCTGTCCCTCCCACTGCAGGGTGACACAGACAGAAGGAGCTAATGGACACGAAGTCTGTCCCTCCCACTGCAGGGTGACACAGACAGAAGGATCTATGGGACACGGAGTCTGTCCCTCCCACTGCAGGGTGACACAGACAGAAGGAGCTATGGGACACAGTCTGTCCCTCCCACTGCAGGGTGACACAGACAGAAGGAGCTATGGGACACGGAGTCTGTCCCTCTCACTGCAGGGTGTCACAGACAGAAGGATCTATGGGACACGGAGTCTGTCCCTCCCACTGCAGGGTACCACAGACAGAAGGAGCTATGGGACACGGAGTCTGTCCCTCCTACTGCAGGGTGACACAGACAGAAGGAGCTATGGGACACAGAGTCTGTCCCTCCTACTGCAGGGTGACACAGACAGAAGGAGCTATGGGACACGGAGTCTGTCCCTCCCACTGCAGGGTGACACAGACAGAAGGAGCTATGGGACACAGAGTCTGTCCCTCCCACTGCAGGGTGACACAGACAGAAGGAGCTATGGGACACAGAGTCTCACCCTCCCACTGCAGGGTACCACAGACAGAAGGAGCTATGGGACACGGAGTCTGTCCCTCCTACTGCAGGGTGACACAGACAGAAGGAGCTATGGGACACAGAGTCTGTCCCTCCTACTGCAGGGTGACACAGACAGAAGGAGCTATGGGACACGGAGTCTGTCCCTCCCACTGCAAGGTGACACAGACAGAAGGAGCTATGGGACACAGAGTCTGTCCCTCCCACTGCAGGGTGACACAGACAGAAGGAGCTATGGGACACGCAGTCTGTCCCTCCCACTGCAGGGTGACACAGACAGAAGGGGCTATGGGACACGGAGTCTGTCCCTCCCACTGCAGGGTGACACAGACAGAAAGAGCTATGGGACACGCAGTCTGTCCCTCCCACTGCAGGGTGACACAGACAGAAGGGGCTATGGGACACGGAGTCTGTCCCTCCCACTGCAGGGTGACACAGACAGAAGGAGCTATGGGACACGGAGTCTGTCCCTCCCACTGCAGGGTGACACAGACAGAAGGAGCTATGGGACACGCAGTCTGTCCCTCCCACTGCAGGGTGACACAGACAGAAGGGGCTATGGGACACGGATTCTGTCCCTCCCACTGCAGGGTGACACAGACAGAAGGAGCTATGGGACATGGAGTCTGTCCCTCCCACTGCAGGGCGACACAGACAGAAGGAGCTATGGGACACGGAGTCTGTCCTTCCCACTGCAGGGTGACACAGACAGAAGGAGCTATGGGACACTTAGTCTGTCCGTCCCAATGCAGAAGGGACACAGACAGAAGGGGTCACTGAGACAGAGAATTTCCCTTTTGATATTTGGTAAGATTCAACTTTTATACCGAAACCTTGGATTTTAGGATATTTGGATAATCTGAGATTTATGATGGAAGTTTGCATGTGAGGTTTGATGGAAATAGGAGAGGTGATTGTGGAAATCTCATAAAGTACCACTCTTTTTTTTTTTAAATTCTTTATTTTGGTTGTGCTTCATTTGTTGTACTTCATATTAAACATGCCTGTGGTGTCAACAATTTTACACATAAAGAAAATAGGAGCATTAAAATGGTATACAGCACAGTTTTGTATTTTTTAACAATTAAACATATCTAAAGCATTATACTGAGTCTGTCAGCTAGCGTATCGTGTGTGTATGCGCTGAAGCGTCTCCCTTTGGCCTTTGGAGACATGGACTGTCACACTCGATACTAAGTGGTAAGAGTGTCGTCTGGTTTGTTTGCCGCTATGGCGGTCAGCTATGTCTAGTGAGGTCAGCTGTGTTGTAGCATTGGTTGTTGCGTTGCTAGTCGCATTATTACACATCTGGGGTGGCACTTGTCTGTCAGCTAATTGTGGGGGAGGGTCACTGTGGCTGTCAGATTTTACGTCAGCTTGCGGAGCCAGAGACTTAGAAAATCATGTAAGATAAATGGAACATTAGTAAGAAAAATAAATGAAACATCATTTAGTAAATGAAGAGGTAATCAGAACTAAAATCTAACTAAAATATAAACCGCTGGGAGTAGTCCAAGTATTTAAGTCCTTGCGTTAGAGGAGACACGGTGTGTGCAGTTTGGGTTGGCCTGCAGTCCTTTCCGAGAGGGGTGGTGCAACTCCTCAGGTCAGTGCGTTGCCAGGTGGTGCCGCCGTTGCTCGTGGTACAAAAGGGGTTATCTGGTCAACCGACCACCTTGGTTGGGGTGTTGCCAATAAGGTTCCACTTGGCATTCCCAGCTCGCTGAGTATGGCAGAAGCTTCCGAGAGGTGAGTGAGGGAGTGGGTCTTGCTGTCTTTCTCTACCAGGAGCTTGTGCATCCCCCATTTGTAGGGTATCTTGTGGTCTCGGAGTAATTGGGTGAGTGGGCTAGGCAACTGTTTCCACAGGATTGTGTGGCGGGACAAGTCCCTATAGAAGGTGAAGTGGTGGCCCTCAAAATAAAGTACCATTATCATAGTGCAAAGGCAAGGAACAATTCCTGCATTAAAATATTTCCTCCAGCAAGAGGAGCATAGAAACAGTGGGCAGATAAATAATGTCAATGTTATATTCTTAACGTGGGGTTGTGCAGAGTGCTTGGGACCCCAAAAGGTTTCTGAGGGCTCGGACTATAACAGAAATAGGGGAACAGTCTCCAAATCATTGTGGAGGTTGTACTGCTCCTTGTCACGGCTCAGTCATAGTCATTGGGATGAATGCAGAAATACAAGTAGAGTTACAAAATCAACCTGTTATTTTTACAACAATTAAACCCACATATTTGTTTGCAATGTGTCACAAGTACAATTGAACCCTCCTGGTACAGGTTTTATGGGGTTTTGGAAATTAGAGAGTGAAATATAGGAATTTCACCTTTTCTGTTTCTACACATTGAAATTTGCCAGATTAGTTTGCTGGTTCTATGTTGTCTTTGAGACCATATGGCAGCCAAGGAATGAGAATTGCCCCCATCGTGGCATACCATTTGAAAAAGTAGAAAACTCAGAGTATTCAAAATGGTTTATGTCCAGTCATTTGTAGTAGCTATTAACTAGAACTCACCGTGACCTCCTAAGCTCATCCTTTTCAGTATTGGCAAATGTCCCCGAGCACTAAACAGTTCACCATGGTCATTCAGAGCTGACCTCACCATGTCATAACCGCAGAGCACCACAACTCTCTCCATCCCCATATAGACAGTATATACTGGACCATACTTCTCAGCAAGCTGCCGGGGGAGAATAAATCAGATTTATCCTCTCGTCATTTAATATATATATATATGTATCAATGTCACCTTACTCCTACTCTATGATCCTTTTATCCCGTTAAACATGTCACTGCCACCAGGGCACTATACATCTACTTTGGATTGACTTTTTAACCACCACTATATACATCTCATAAAATTAACCCTTTACAGTTATATCCATAAAAGTGTATCAATTAAACTGTTAATAGCTCCCGACTGATTCCTCTCTTGAAACTGTCACTAGTCTAATACTATCCTTACCTTTTGTGTCACTTTACCCCACTCCCTCTAACATGTAAACTCACTGAGCAGGGCCCTCAATCCCTCTGTTACTGTGTCACTATACCCCACTCCCTCTAACATGTAAACTCACTGAGCAGGGCCCTCAATCCCTCTGTTACTGTCACTATACCCCACTCCCTCTAACATGTAAACTCACTGAGCAGGGCCCTCAATCCCTCTGTTACTGTGTCACTATACCCCACTCCCTCTAACATGTAAACTCACTGAGCAGGGCCCTCAATCCCTCTGTTACTGTGTCACTATACCCCACTCCCTCTAACATGTAAACTCACTGAGCAGGGCCCTCAATCCCTCTGTTACTGTGTCACTATACCCCACTCCCTCTAACATGTAAACTCACTGAGCAGGGCCCTCAATCCCTCTGTTACTGTGTCACTATACCCCACTCCCTCTAACATGTAAACTCACTGAGCAGGGCCCTCAATCTCTCTGTTACTGTCACTATACCCCCCCCTCCCTCTAACATGTAAACTCACTGAACAAGGCCCTCAATCTCTCTGTTACTGTGTCACTATACCCCGCTCCCTCTAACATGTAAACTCACTGAGCAGGCCCTCAATCCCTCTGTTACTGTGTCACTATACCCCACTCCCTCTAACATGTAAACTCACTGAGCAGGGCCCTCAATCCCTCTGTTACTGTCACTATACCCCACTCCCTCTAGCATGTAAACTCACTGAGCAGGGCCCTCAATCCCCCTGTTACTGTGTCACTATACCCCACTCCCTCTAACATGTAAACTCACTGAGCAGGGCCGTCAATCACTCTGTTACTGTCGCTATACCCCACTCCCTCTAACATGTAAACTCACTGAGAAGGCCCTCAAACCCTCTGTTACTGTGTCACTATACCCCACTCCCTCTAACATGTAAACTCACTGAGAAGGCCCTCAAACCCTCTGTTACTGTGTCACTATACCCCACTTCCTCTAACATGTAAACTCACTGAGAAGGCCCTCAAACCCTCTGTTACTGTGTCACTATACCCCACTTCCTCTAACATGTAAACTCACAGAGCAGGGCTCTCAATCCCTCTGTTACTGTGTCACTATACCCCACTCCCTCTAACATGTAAACTCACTGAGCAGGGCCCTCAATCCCTCTGTTACTGTGTCACTATACCCCACTCCCTCTAGCATGTAAACTCACTGAGCAGGCCCTCAATCCCTCTGTTACTGTGTCACTATACCCCACTCCCTCTAACATGTAAACTCACTGAGCAGGACCCTCAATCCCTCTGTTACTGTCACTATACCCCACTCCCTCTAACATGTAAGCTCACTGAGCAGGCCCTCAATCCCTCTGTTACTGTGTCACTATACCCCACTCCCTCTAACATGTAAGCTCACTGAGCAGGGCCGCAATCCCTCTGTTACTGTGTCACTATACCCCACTCCCTCTAACATGTAAACTCACTGAGCAGGCCCTCAATCCCTCTGTTACTGTGTCACTATACCCCACTCCCTCTAACATGTAAACTCACAGAGCAGGGCCCTCAATCCCTCTGTTACTGTGTCATTATACCCCACTCCCTCTAACATGTAAGCTCACTGAGCAGGGCCCTCAATCCCTCTGTTCCTGTGTCCCTATACCCCACTCCCTCTAACATGTAAACTCACTGAGCAGGCCCTCAATCCCTCTGTTACTGTGTCATTATACCCCACTCCCTCTAACATGTAAGCTCACTGAGCAGAGCCCTCAATCCCTCTGTTCCTGTGTCACTATACCCCACTCCCTCTAACATGTAAACTCACAGAGCAGGGCCCTCAATCCCTCTGTTACTGTGTCACTATACCCCACTCCCTCTAACATGTAAACTCACTGAGCAGGCCCTCAATCCCTCTGTTACTGTGTCATTATACCCCACTCCCTCTAACATGTAAGCTCACTGAGCAGAGCCCTCAATCCCTCTGTTACTGTGTCACTATACCCCACTCCCTCTAACATGTAAACTCACTGAGCAGGCCCTCAATCCCTCTGTTACTGTGTCATTATACCCCACTCCCGCTAACATGTAAGCTCACTGAGCAGAGCCCTCAATCCCTCTGTTCCTGTGTGTCCAACTTGTCTGGTTACAACAAAATGTCTGTTCGTCCACCCACTCTAAAGAGCTGTGGAATTTGTTGGCGCTATATAAATAATAACATAATAATAATAATAACAACACAATATCCAAGAGACTCTGAGAAATAACCAGGATCTCAAAGCAAGTATGGTTGATGGAATTCAGACATTTGTTGCTGCAAAAGTTAATATGTACAGATAGACTATCAATCCAATCCCCATCCAGTACATCCCCCCAAAACATTATTGAATTTATTTTAAAAAAGTGAGAGCAGGGAGCCCAACATAAAATAAGCCTTCACAGAACATACTTGTCATTAGGACACTTTACTCACCCTGTGAAATGTTTTGAAGACTTCTTTCCCACTGAGATTTAAAATATTCCCTAGAACAGGCAGTGGAGTGGGGCCGGGGGGCAGCCTTCTCTTGTCCTGTTTTGGGCCTCGTTTTAAGTGGACAATAATGAAAATCAGACAGCTTATTAGCAGCAGGGTTGTACCTCCAAGCAGCTCCATTATCAGACTAGCATCGCCAGTGAAAACTCTACCCAAAGCTTGAGATGGCATTGATACACCCAAACGCGAATTTAGGAAACCTGTCTGACAGCTTGTCTGCTGTATACAGCTGTGCTCAAACGTTTGCATACCCTGGCAGAAATTGTGAAATTTTGGCATTGATTTTGAAAATATGACTGATCATGCAAAAAATATATATATTTTATTGAAGGATAGTGATCATATGAAGCCATTTATTATCACATAGTTGTTTGACTAAATTTTAAATCAGAATGATAACAGAAACCACCTGAATGGCCCTGATCAAAAGTTTACATACCCTTAAATCGTTGGCCTTGTTATAGACACACAAGGTGACACACCCAGGTTAAAATGGCAATTAAAGATTAATTTCACACACCTGTGGCTTTTAAATTGCAATTAGTGCCTGTGTATAAATAGTCAATAAGTTTGTTAAAATGCAAGACTACTATATAATTAAATCGACACTTGGGAATTATGAAAAAGTTATATCTTAAAACAGTACCGTGTTTCATTAATCAAACAAACACCTTCACTGCGAGGTACCTATGGTGCCAAATAGGTTCATTACAGACCTGCCAGATATCATCAGTTTTATCAGTGTTCTTGGCTCTCTGTAACCTGTGATGTAACATAAACCGCCACAAAGGAGTCAGTTCTTTTCTCGTCGGCCTCACTAATCAGCCTGTTTAGGACAATATCATTTTCTGACTTTACTATACTGGGATAAAACCGGTTTGTGAAATTTGGATGGTTATCATTTCGCTAACTGTTGCGCATGTTTGACCTTGTCGCAGTGCACTGTGTTTTTATAATATATTTTATATTACAGTCACTGCACATCGAGGTTTTGGCACTAAAATGTTAACTCTCACATATTCAAAATGAATTTCCAATTAGAGTCAAAAATAGCCACAAAATTTGAAAATGTTACCCTAGTGAGTTTTATTTTCAGTTGGAATATATCGGCCTCAAATTTTAAATTCACTTTGAATTCCAAAAAGTTCCCAATAAGAATAAAACGGAAACATTCCCACTGAATGGGAAACATTCTTCAGACCCTGCAGTGGATTGGCACTAGGGGGCATCCTTGCCTTTTCCTCTTTCCTGTCTTGTGTTGTAGTTTAACTATGGTATGACTTGTAAGATCAGTCATTAGAGTAGAATTTCTCAGGGAGCCTGTGTTGGCCCATGTATTAAAATTTTAAGCCAGATCAGAAGATTTTCTAACTGTCCAGTGATTGTTTTCGACTTGGCTTGTTTAATATAAACATTTGCAATCCTGCTCAATTACTGTCAATTCCTGGTTTTGTGACTAACTGTCAGGCTGTGAGCAGTAGGGTTTCAATCCACCGAGCTCCAGTCTGTATATTTACTCCTAATATTTATACAGCTATGGGCTGAATTTGGAGACTGTCTATTAAGTTCATATTACCTGCTTGTTTAGTAAGTGAACACAGTGTATAGATTAATGACTATGCTGTAACTCAACTACTAAACAATATACAGCATATGAAACAAGTTCATTTTATTTCTACATTTATGAATTAATAAGCATTATTTAGTATTAATAAGCCCTGGATTCTTTAAGACAGTCTGTGACATATGTTATCACTGGAGTTTGAATAATGTGAAACGTACGTCGCGGCTAGCTCAGGAGTTGAAACGTATGTCGGGGCTAGCTCAGGAGTTGAAACGTATGTCGGGGCTAGCTCCTGAGGTAAAACGTATGTCAGGGCTAGCTCAGAAGGTGAAATCTACATCGGGGCTAGCTCAGGAGGTGAAAATTACATCGGGGCTAGCTCAGGAGGATATCTCCTATGGCATATGGCTTATGTGTTTGGGAATACCTGAAGCACACAAGATATATAGTTTGATCCGTAATGGGTTATGACTCAGCAATCATGCATAGCTGAAATAACACTGGGCTGTACTCTTAACCCCAGCTAGAGCTGCTTGCAGGATAGTTATTTAGTTTTGAATGATTGAAGGGACAGTGCAGTAAATTGAGACTATATATGCAGCTCTTCCTGGCAGTTAATTATCAAGTTATCGTTCTGCTTTATTAATTAATTAACTAATAAATTTTCCTTAACAAGCACTTTAGGATTCAATCATTAATTAAAACAAAGTTCTAATTGATACTACAAAACAATAAACGTTACATTTCTCCTAAGGAATAGCAACAGTGGATATGCTGCTGTAATATACAACTTAACCCAACATTGCTTACTATTATATGTACACTTTGAGCAAACTTGTTGGAAACGTATGTATCTAACAATGGAGGCAACCTGGCCAGCTGCCAAAAAGCTGCTCTCTGATTAAAGAAGCAGAATCTGAATACACTTTCTTTTTTTCACTATTTTGTTTTACTTTTTCGTTTTGTTTGCTGTATTAATTTAAGTAAATATACATTTTTCAAAAATATTAATTTTAATATCAGAGGCATTAAATGTTAAGTTTTACATTTGTGTCAGGGCACCCCTTTTTTATCTTATAAACTTACACCTGGGGTTATCTAATCAATATGCCCATGACAAAGGGGTTTTATAATAAGACACAGAGGCTCATATTGTGTATCCCTTTCTTTACTGTCCACTAATAGCAGCAAAGAGTACAAAGCAGTAATAAAAAATGGTATACATAGTAATAGGCCACTCCTATACCAAGTCCTAGTATAATAGTCAGCACCTCCCTTCATACTTCCTTTTTCTTTGCTGCTCCACAGTCAGTTAAGTACCATCTATTTTGTCTCTTGAGACTTTAGTTGTACTAATTATTATGTATTTGTTCTTATTATTTGCCTGGGGATTTTAGTTTAACTTAACCTTTGAGTTTACATGGTAGAACTATTTATCTACCTGTTTTATTGGATACTGTTTGGTTCTGTGTTTGGGGTCCCGTCTTGCCCATCCTTTCCCCTTGGGAGTGTCTCCTACTTTTTTCATGCATTCTATTTCTTTATATAAGTTTTCTCTGACTAACCCTTCGGGGGTGCTTTGGGTCTTGCCATTTTCTGTCTCTCCTACTTGCTTTAACGGGTCTCTGAGCCGTTTTGGCACCCTTTTTGTGCTTATTTTCTCGTCTGTTCGGCACTTTGAGTGGTTTTCTAGTGTCTGCCGTTTGGCCATTCGCATGCGAACGCCAGTTCACCTATTTTATCATTGCAATTCGGGCCACAAAGTTTGTTTGTTTGCAAGTTTTTTTGTATCTGACTATTCGTTTGTTTCGCTGCTGCTTTCGCGAGTTGCCTCTTAGATGCATGCCGCACGAGATGCACTTTTGTTGCAATACAAATTTCTCAGTTCGGGAGTTTTCCACGCAAATTCGCAAGTTTTTCATTGCGATCTTGTGATTTTCATGTTTTTTTCCTTCCGGCTTCTGCATATACCCTCCTCCTTCTGCCTCATGTCTCTAACTTGCTGGTCTGGGCCCTGGTGAGCGCCCTTCTGGTGTGCTAGTTTGGGTGACTAACCCTCACTGATGTGGATCAGTCCTATTCTATTTCCTTTCTCTTTAAACATCACTGATTACCTCATTTTCCCCTGACAGTATTTCTATTGAGAAATCTTTTCTCTGTCGGTATTTAGTCTTAACTAGTTTTACCATGCCTAAACTTAAGGTGCCTGTATGCCCATTTACCCCTGGAGAGTTGGATACCCAACCAGTATTGTGTGAGACCCTGGCTATGGCTGGCTTTCCCCCCTCCCATCAGGGGACCCTGATCCCTGCAGGGTGGACGCGCAATCACTGACGCTCCAGAAGTCTGTGACCGACACCATTATGGTGCGATGGGCTCTATGACCTCTGCCTTATCCCAAACGATTTCCCAAGCCACGGATCTCTCTGCGCATACCCCGTGTCAGGAGTTGGGTTCGCTTGGGAATGCACCTAAAAAGGCAAGCCATAAATCTAGGCATATCTCTCCATCTGCCTCCAGAAACAATATGATTGGTGTATCTCAGGACGCCCCTGAAAGCGTGTCAAAAGAGCCTGTACTCTCCTCTACGCTTTCCCTCCATTTGTCATGCTTCCCTGGGTGCTGCTATGTTTTCACAGCCTAATTCGGACTTGTTTGATGGGCTCCGACTGATTATCGTCTGATGGAATCCCCTTCGTTGGCGGTTCTTGTTTTCTGTGTTGGAATTGTACCAGTTTGTTGGATTGTTACCTGGTTGGACTCCGACTGATTTTGCGGGCAGTTGTTCTTGTGCGGTTGGACTGATTCCTTGGTTTCTGTTTAATATTTGTTTTTGTGGTCGCATCTCCAAAGAAAGAGGAAGTATGAAGGGAGGTGCTGACTATTACACCGGGACTTGGTATAGGAGTGGCCAATTACTATGCATACCATTTTTTCTTACTGTTTTGTATCCTTTGCTGCAATTGGTGGACAGTCAAGAAAGGGATATGCAATCTTTGCCTCCATGTCTTTAATAAAATCATGACTTTTCGTCATGTAATAGCAAAATCATGTAATTATTGAGCTCCCCTTTGTAACTATATGACATTTCATACATTTCTAAAATTTGCTCAGTTTAAGCATGTAGAATATAGACTGATTAATTGATTTCAGGCCATAGTTTTAGAATAATGTGTTTAATAGGAAGTTTAATTAGCTTTGTTCTTTTTTTTTTTTGCTTGATGTCTATGAATTCTCTTGGGTAGAGTTCGATAGTGCTGTCAGACAGTATGTGAGATCCATGTGCTCCCGTTGTGTATTATTTACCTACTCATGGCTGCAATCCCAAAAGGTAGAACATTACATTCTTCCAGACACACATTTATAGCCATAGGCTTGTGCAGAAGCAGAAAATTTAAGTGTTTATTTTATCTTTTTTTTTTTTACCAAAAATAAACTTTTATAAATCACAAATGATTATGTTGCTTTCAGGATACAGTAGATAAATAAAATAATGCATACCTACAAAATACCTCTTTACCTATTTACCAGGTACATGTAGAAGTTCCTTGTGATGATTCAACGGGTGAAGTTTTGGAATGTTGATTTGATGGTTTCTGAAGAAAAAACGAATTTGATCTGTGCCTGTTTAATTTCCTCTGTATTAATAATGTCAGTGAACGATGTCTTCTTATCTATTAGTTTATTTCTATGAAGGGTCATGTGAGACAAGTATTCTAATACATACATTACACCTGGTGTATCCCCGAGCTTCTTTAAATAATGAGAGACCATTCCATGTATCTACTACCGTTGTTATAATACACGTGCTCAGTTAAATGTTTTAGTGAAACAACTTGAAAAGGAAATGCTAAAAAGTAATTTACAAACACATTTAGCGCGCAATGAGGGACAGTTGGTAGGCGCGGGGACAGTTCCCAAATCCACTCAGTTCTGGGGTGAGGTCAATATCTTCCATAGCCACAGGGGAGCTCATGGTGAAGCTCTGTAGGATGGTGGTAAAAAATAAAAAGAGTTCCATTCGAGCCAAGCCCTCTCCAAGACAAATCCGCTTTCCTGTAACAGCAGAGAGAAAACGGAAATTCTGGTCACTAAACGTCCACTTGATGTCTGACCAATGATGTCTGAACTAGGTGGACAGTACTGGTGTACTCCCTGTGCTGAGATTCCCTATTTCATTTGAGTTATAATTAGAATTTTGGGTCGCAGTAGGTTCTTTGGAACGTGAACCATGCTTTATTTGGAGTACTATTTTCAAAAAGCCCTTAATGAGTTAATTTGCTCACTATTGAGTTGATATGCGTTTTAGTTGTGAAATTGGAAGCCTAAAATTTGTTGAATTGCCCTGTGTGAGTAAAACTGGTCTACAAAGTGCATGATTTTGTCATCTATCTTACAGTTCTCAATACTTATTTTTTTATCTAGGATCTACAAGTCTGTAACTGTCTATTGGCATAAGTATAATTTTATTTATATTAACATATTTCACTGTTCTAAATTTGCATAGAATGGTTTTACGAGACTCATTTTAACAAGTAAAAGCAAACCAGTGGTAAGAGTTGTGTCAATTTTTCTAAAAAGATTTCTTTGTGCCATTTTGAATACGTGTTTCCCCATGTGGCTGCCCTAGCGTTATCATATTCATTGCTTGTGATTTACGTTCTGTTTATAGGGAGTGCATCTTAGTTAAAGCTAACTTGGGCTCAGATATAAAATTGTTGGATAAGTTTTCCAAATGATTTCACAGTTTTGAATAAACTCTTTCAAATCATTTGTTCAACATATTAAAACAGAAAAGTATATCAAATATAAAAAAATATATATAAATGTATCGGAAAATAACACAATATTACAACATTAAAATATTATAATAATTTTAAAAGGGTTTAAAAAAAATGAAATCACTTCGAAAGTTTATCCATCATTATTAAATCGAGACCTTATTATTATAGTTTAATGATTTAGTGTTTAAGGTCACCTGCCACCCGACTCCCAATGACGTGGTAGTAACCCTTTACCTGTATGATGTCAATCTAACTAGAGACCAATACTATAACGCGTAACTGTATCAAATCATGTTTTTGGAAAAAACGAATACCTGAGGAAAATGGCATGAAGGCATCATTTTTGAAGAATTTCCCCTCGTTATCCAGGAAATGGCCCGGGTTGAATTCATGTGGATATTTAAACTGCTTGGGGTCCTGCAGGACTGAGCTAAGCAATGGATAGACAGTGGTATCCTGAGAATTGGAGAGAGAACCTTGATTTAGAGCAATATTCAGACATAATATCATGTATTACTGAAAAAAATATTTAATGTTTGGAAAATAATAGATTTATTTTCGAAAAATAACCTATGTTAGGGAATGTGTATAAAATGATAGTGTTTATTTAATCGGCTTGGATGGACATCCAAATTGATCACAATAGGGTTTCCCTATTTTATATTTTTAGTCTCAAGACTCCCAATAAACACCCTTAGTTCTGGAACTTTCAATTTACCACTTGCTATTCTTTGTGGGTCCTTTGTGGAAGACCTCCACTTCCACCTATTTGAAATGTTTTGACCCTGGAACCGATCATGATTATTCAAAAATGCACAGTTCGACTTGTTTATTACTACATGTCTGAAATTTCTTGATGACATTTCAGACAGTGGAAACTACGATCAACTGCATAGAGGAGTCATTGTTTATTGAACATTTCAATTTTCTAGAAGTCAGATTCGTTTTAAAACGCTAGAATTGTTGTCACAATAGTGTGGTCAACGTTTAATGAGTCAAGATTGACAATTAATGACTGATGAATGACCTGAAATGGTGCCAGAACACACGTTCATGTCACATTTACAGTTAAGTTTAGTAAATAAATAATATCTGTGGATTACAATTTGCAGAAATGTCGAGTTTGTATTTGTATTAACTTCTTAGAGATGTTATTGACTTCTTTTTTGTTTCCAAATTATCAAGGTACCCAAATGTTTAAAACAACTGCAGATACCACTCGGTAAACAAGCTGGTACCTTTAGACAGAGTCCTGGTTTACATTACACTGTAACATTTATTTACAGCAGTTATGAAAAATTCAGCTTGACATAACCAGCTGTCGGCCATAGGTCAGCATGACACTTGAAAACTATCAAAGGGATGATCACACACTTACCTTTGGAATAACATAGTCCATAAATTCAATGTCTCGTGTGACTTTATGAGGAACTCCCAAAGGTAAGAGGTCAATGTATCTCTGGATCTCATGAATGACTGCATCTGTGTACGGCATACGTGAACGGTCTTCGATACATGGGGCTCTGATTCTGCCAATGACTTGGTCAATCTCCTCGTGAACCCGATCTGAGGGTGAGGAAGATACTTATCGAATTTGATACTGGAAATAAATCTTGAAATTAAACATTAAGGGTTTCAGTTTTAAGATACTATTATCTTGCTGAAATGCTTTATGTGTGAGGAGTGTGTCCTCTTTTCTTCATTTAGCAAAAACTGCAGATTTCAATAGAATGTTACACTTTTGTAAATTAACCTTGTTACATTCCTCTGGCTGTCAATCATACAGCCGGTCCTGTTATTTCCTGGTTTGTTTAGCTCATTGGAGATAAACTTAAGAGGCAGCAATTGCCCAGAGCACCTGCCTTGTGAAGACTAGTCATTGAGCTGCATTTGGAAGTATGTGATTGGACAGCCACAGCCAGTCTATGCGGGGTTAGAAGGGGAGGGCTTGCAAAGGCTGCAGACAAGAGATCTATAGCTTTTACAAGCTGTTTTTAGTTATACCACCAATGGGAAAAAATACGCAATAAGGTATCTACTAAACACATGTAGTTAAGGAGCTATTTACTAAACAGAGCTCAATTTTGATATTTCAGCTGTTTTATAGATAACTCCCTAATTTTGTATCCTTATGTGGGATTGTCATTTTTAAGGATACCAAATAAGGGAACTATCTGCTAAACAGCACCCTAATTTGGTATCCTTAAATATTGCAATCTCACATGAGGGTGCCAAATTAGGGACCTGTCTACTGAACAGCTGAAAGACAAACATTAAGAAGCTTTTAAGAAGATAGTTCCCTTATTTCCAATTCTGCATTTATCACGTACATTCTATATACAGCAAGCCACAATATCAAAACCACTGGCTGGTGAAGTGAATTACATTGATTATATTGTTACAATGGCACCTGTCATGGGGTGCAATATATCAGGCAGGATGAAGAGTCAGTTCTTCAATTTCATGTGTTGAAAGCAGGAAAAATGGGGAGGTGAAAAGATATGTGACTTTGACAATGGCCAAACAGTGATGGCTAGACCACTCGGTAAGATAATCTGCAAAATGATTGGTCTTGTGGGGTGTTCCTGGTATGCAGTGGTTAATACTTACCAAAAGTGTTACAAGGAAGGACAACTGGTGAACCCACATCAGGGTCATGGGTGTCCAAGAATACTGAGGGTAGTGGATGCATGGAATAGCCTTCCAGCTGAAGTGGTAGAGGTTAACACTGTGAGGAAGTTTAAGCATGCGTGAGATAGGCATAAGGCTATCCTAGCTATAACATAAGGCCAGGGACTAATGAAAGTATTTAGAAAATTGGCCAGACTAGATGGGCCGAATGGTTCTTATCTGCCGTCACATTCCATGATGCACGTCGGTAGCAAAGGCTAGTCAGTCTGGTCCGATCTCACAGAAGAGGTACTGTAGCTCAAATTGCTGAAAAACTAAAGGGACACTCCACTGCCCAAATACAAAATAAATAAAAATCAATGTTTAGTGAATATACATAAAATGAAAACTTGCATGCATTCAATTATTTATTTTTTCATTGGAGTTATATCTAACAGCTTGAAAAAACGGCAGAACTCTTGTCTGCAGCCTTTGCAAGTCCTCCCCTTCTAACCCCGCCCAGGCTTTCTGTGGCTGTCCAACCACCAACTTCCCAATGCAGCTCATTGAGAAGTCTCTGTAAGTCAGGTGCTCTGAGCAATTGCTGCCTTTTGAGTTCAATGCAAATAAGCAAACCAAATCAGGAAGTAACAGGAGCCTTTGACTGCTTTAAAAGTGAAGGAGGTTTAACCAGAATAATTTCTATTGAAAAGTTCACTATTTCAGACACAAAGCTTTTTAGAGAGAAGTGCTTTAGGGGCATGGAGTGTCCCTTTAATGCTGGCCATGATAGAAAGATGCCAGAACACAGAGCACCGCACAGTGGCGTACACATGACCTATGGGGCCCTGGTGCGAAAATTGATCTGTGGCCCCCCTCCCCCCGCACGCTTACTCTGCGCTAGTCGGGGGCCGCAACACATGGCGGCGGGCACCTGGTCGTAGGGGTTGCAGGACCGCGGTATGTACACCAGTGCATGCAGATGCACACACACTTAAAGGACCACTACAGACACCCAGATCACTTCAGCTCAATGAAGTGGTCTGGGTGTCAGGTCCCTCTAGTTTTAACCCTGCAGCTGAAAGCATAGCAGTTTCAGAGAAACGGCTATGTTTCACTGAGGGTTAATCCAGCCTCTAGTGGCTGTCTCACTGACAGCCGCTATAGGAGCTTCCGCGATTCTAAGACACGTCCATAGAAAAGCATTGAGTAATGCTTTCCTATGGGCGGTTTGAATGCGTGCGCGGCTCTTGCTGTGCATGCGCATTCGGAGCTGAGAGGCGGAGGGATCCCCAGCGCCAAGGGAGTCCGGCGCTGGAGAAAGGTAAGTGCTGAAGACACACACACACTCTCACGAACAGACGCATACACACTAGCTAACAGACACACACATTTACTGACAGAGACACACTCAGCGACAGACAGACATACATACACACTCACTTACAAAACATACACTCTCACTGACAAACACCCACTCACTAACAGACATCAAACAGACTCACTAACACAAACACACTCAGGAACACACTCACTGACACTCACTAGCAGACACACACACTCAACAGACACACTCACTAACACTCACAGTGACACTAACACTCACAGTAACACTAACACACACAGTAACACTAACACACACACTAACACTCACAGTAACACACACACTAACACACACACTAACACACGCACTAACACTCACAGTAACACTAACACACACACACTGACACTCACAGTAACACACCCACTAACACTCACAGTAACACTAACATACACACTAACACTCACAGTAACACACACACTAACACACACACTAACACTAACACTAACACACACACTAACACACACAGTAACACTAACACACACACTAACACTCACAGTAACACACACAGTAACACTAACACACACACTAACACTCACAGTAACACTAACACACACACTAACACTCACAGTAACACACCCACTAACACTCACAGTAACACTAACACACACACACTAACACTCACAGTAACACACACACTAACACTCACAGTAACACTAACACACACACACTAACACTCACAGTAACACACACACTAACACACACACTAACACTCACAGTAACACTAACACACACACTAACACTCACAGTAACACACACACTAACACTCACAGTAACACTAACACACACACACTAACACTCACAGTAACACACACACTAACACTCACAGTAACACACACACTAACACTCACAGTAACACTAACACACACACACTAACACTCACAGTAACACACACACTAACACTCACAGTAACACTAACACACACACACTAACACTCACAGTAACACACACACTAACACTCACAGTAACACTAACACACACACACACACCCTAACACATTTTTTTTTATTTAATCCCCCCAGCCTCCTTACCTTTTGGAGTGCTGAGGGGATTCCCTGGGGTCCAGTGGTGCTGCTGGGCTCCTGGGGGGGTGGTCACCCGGCGGGCTGGTTGGTCCTGTGGGCCTCGCGAGGGAGCACTCTCCCCTGAGTGCTTCCTCTTCAGCTCCCTCGCGCGCCACGTAATGATACCGTCATCTTCCGGCTCCGGTATCATTGCGGTGCGCGAGGGAGCTGAAGAGGAAGCACTCAGGGGAGAGTGCTCCCTCGCGAGGGCCGCAGGACCATTCAGCCAGGTGTAAGCAGGGCCAGCCTCAGGGGGCCCGGAGGTGGCCAGCTCCTGGGCCCCCCAGGAGAAGAGGCTGGCCCAGTGACATACATACCGGGTTTTAGGGGCGGCCGGGCCCCCTGGTGGGCCGGGCCCGGTCGCAGCCGCGACCCCTGCGACCCTGGTATGTACGCCACTGGTATGTACGCCACTGGCACCGCATTCTGCTGTCTATGGGGCTGCTTTGCCGTCAGAGTGCCCATGATGACCCCTGTCCACTGCCTAATGGGTCTTTAATGGGGATGCCAGCATCAGAATGGGACCATGGAGCAATGAAGGCAAGAAGTCACGTTTTCATTTAGATCAGGTGTGGCTGGATGCATCGTTAGCAAGATACATTATGGGAAGAAGATAGGCCAGCGGAGGCAATAGCAGTGGCCTCTTTCAGCATACTGGCACACTGCAAAAATTGTTCAGAAAGGGTTTGAGGAACATGACAGAGAATGTTGTTTTGGCCTCTAACTTCCCCAGATCTCAATCTAATTGAGCATCCGTGGGATGTGCTGGAACAACAAATCCATGGAGGCCCCATTTCACACCTAAGTGCAAGATACCACAGGACACTTTCAGGGGTCGCAGAGCATCCGAACTGTTTTGGCAGCACAAGGGGGACCTACATGTTATTAGACAGGTGGTTTTAATGTTGTGGCCAATCAGTTACATTCTATATACATTATACAAGCAGTATATACATTCTGTGTACATGCAGTATATACATTCTGTGTACATGCAGCATATACATTCTGTGTACACGCAGTATATACATTCTGTGTACATGCAGCATATACATTCTGTGTACAGGCAGTATATACATTCTGTGTACATGCAGTATATACATTCTGTGTACATGCAGCATATACATTCTGTGTACAGGCAGTATATACATTCTGTGTACATGCAGTATATACATTCTGTGTACATGCAGTATATACATTCTGTGTACATGCAGTATATACATTCTGTGTACATGCAGCATATACATTCTGTGTACAGGCAGTATATACATTCTGTGTACATGCAGTATATACATTCTGTGTACATGCAGTATATACATTCTGTGTACATGCAGTATATACATTCTGTGTACATGCAGTATATACATTCTGTGTACATGCAGCATATACATTCTGTGTACAGGCAGTATATACATTCTGTGTACATGCAGTATATACATTCTGTGTACATGCAGCTGGTAACCCTGAGGTAAACGTTGCTGCTCGTTCTGGTGAAAAAAAAACCTTTATTGCTAGCTTCAATAAAACTTAGCTTTGACATTCAATGGTTAAAGGCTCCTAATACACTAAATAAGTTAGAACCTTGCTTCTCTCCTCACTTGATAGCGGAACTGTTCAGGTAACACCTCACCGGAGAATGTGAATTTGTTAAACGTCGTGTTATAAAAGCTGGCATTATAGTTCGTACCTGGTAAACTGACAATACCTTATCCAGAAATAAGGGAAGCATCGCCCAAACTGGGAAACATAAAGACAACGTGATGCAACCAAAAAGACTAAACATTGGTGGAAAATCCTTATTGTCTAACCAGTACAAACAGATTAAAAACTAAACCAAGCAGGCAATCATTCATCGACTGAATAACTCCTAGTATCCCTGCATAGCTTGTACCAAATAACAACTTCTAACTGAACTTTGTATCAGACAGTAAAACATTGCACCCAATGTATATCTATATCTACCTGAGCTATTGGGGCACCCCTTGATCTGAATGATGTGATGCTTTATTTATTGAAGTGATTATTTTGGTTAATTTGTTTATTTATTTATTTTTCCATTATAGCTTTTACATTAGGTGCAACGTTTTACTGTCTGATGCAAAGTTCCGTTGGAAGTTATAAAGCAGTTGTTGTGGAATATATAAGGTTTTAACTTATTTCGTCTCGACGAATTGCTTTGCACACAGAACGCGCACCGTGGCCTATCGATGTTGGAGCATTTAACCACTGTACGTCGATGTGATATTTTATTGAATCTAACAATAAACGAGCGGTGATGAAGTTTTCATCAGGATTCCCAGCATTTACCTAGTATTTGATTTGGAAGAAGGATTGTCAGTTAGCCAAACCATGAGTTGGGGGCTTTAAATGTCCATGTTGATTATAGAACGCCATAGTGGTGATTTGTCATGTGAATATTTCAAGTTTCAAACTTCTGCAGAGAGTACCTTCCAATGTACACTTTCCCTTTGTTTGATATACATTCTATATACATGCAGTGCTTCCATTCTATATACACACATCTCATATATTCTATATTTGTGGTCGGAACTTAATGGTAAACGTAGAAGGAGTGGTAAGTTGGTAGTGTTGTGCTGATACCAACGTACAGGTAGGCCTGTATAAAGAGAGTGAACCAAGGAAATGGGGTGTAATAGTTGAGTTAATTTAAGGGAGCGGTGGGTGAGGTCACTTGAACGGAAAACGTTTCAGGTAAGCAGGTGAGATTGCGTTGCGTACGGGTAGGCCTATATCAAAATGGCCAAAAAGGTATCAGTGAAGAACACCCTTTAGCATGCTTACAAAGATAAACTTTGAACGATTCCCTGAGCTCTTTTCATGAAGTGGAATCTAAGTACAGAATACAGGGATAACCTTCATTTCAATTTAATGATTTGGACTGGGATGAATGGATGCCTGTAAAGTAACTGCAACAGATTAGAAGCTGTTGCGTGTGGGTATGTGTGTATCTAGTATTAACAGGGGTCCAGTTGTTGTCTGTCGGAAACAGTGATATGTGGTTGGATGGTTGATCTGGTTAGTTTGAAAATCCTTAAGGGTGAGAATGTAGGGGTCGATGTGTTTGACAAGGTCGGAGTTGACTTCATATGGTGTACCACTGTGATTTTTCTGGGTCTTGAGAAACTGTGGAAGGCATTATAATTGTTAGTGCATAATTGTCTTTACTATCGAATGGTTTGGTATCCGATAAATCGGGTAGGCTCCTGAATATATGTTCGGTTAGGGGTAGTCTAATGGATGAAAGAGAGCGGTCTCTTTGTGATGCTTTAGGAGATTGTTGTAATGGACTATGAGGAAAGAAAGGGAGTATGATTGGGAAAAGTATTGAGGTAGTGATGTAGTATTCCCGGAAGGTAAGTATTAATGGTGTTATGTGTTATTTTGTAAATGATAGAAAGGCCCAAAAGTCATCATGGTCTCGATGTCGTGATTTCCTGTAGAGGGAAGCTCAAACTTAACCTACTAAAACCTGTTAATGCCCTGACGTAAGTTGTTTTGGTATTCATGGAACGAGTGTGATGGAATAGTGACTGTGCGAGTAACATAAATCCATAACCTGGTTCTGAAAATGCCAGGATTTTGTCGGATGTATGTTGATGGTGGGTGCAAGTTGAACATTGTTGAAACTGAGGTCGGCATTGTAAGACAGCTGTGATGTTATCCCCCCTGGACCAGCTCCTGAACCTAAAGGTTAGTTCTCTGTCCCCGTACCACATATCATATGTGACGGTAATGGTTAACGTGCCTAACTTGGTAACAAAAGATGGTCTCTAAGAGAGAACCTGGAAAGTACACTCTACAGAGTTTGGACAACCAGATTACCATGAAGCGTGAATAGTTAATAGGGAAAGTGGAAAGAAGGACTCTACTTACCCTTAGTAATAGATGGTGCGCGTATTTGACTATAAGGGAAAAGCCTGACTGTGACCTATGAGTAATATCTTATAAATGTAAAATCTGATATCTATAAACAGAGGAATAACATACAAGAATACAGTATAAAATAATTCTTATGATGATGGCACTCAACAGGGAGATAGGTGCAGGTATCGAGGTCACCCTAAAATTCAACCTTCAAAATTATAATCAACTAATAAATAGAATAACGCACTCAAAATAATGTAACAAAGTGTTCTATTGGATTTTGTACAAAAATACAATCAGAACCTATATTCACAGTACATTCGAAGGGAAACCCAATTACTTTGTGTGCCCATAGAGACAACAGACACATGTAGTACATAATGTATAATGGTCAATCAGTAGGAATACCAGAGAAAGTATATACTTATAAGGTAAATGCTAATCACAGATAGTTACTGCAGTAAATCCACCCCTTAGTAGTGATGTCCCGAACTGTTCGCTGGCGAATAGTTCCTGGCGAACATAGCGTGTTCGCGTTCGCCACCACGGGCGAACACATGCGCGGTTCGATCCGCCCCCTATTAGTCATCATTGAGTAAACTTTGACCCTGTGCCTCACGGTCAGCAGACACATTCCAGCAAATTAGCAGCAGACCCTCCCTTCCAGACCCTCCCACCTCCTGTACAGCATCCATTTTAGATTCATTCTGAAGCTGCATTCTTAGATAGAGGAGGGAAAGTGTAACTGCTGCTCATTTGATAGGAAAACTGATAGCTAGGCTAGGGTATTCAGTGTCCACTACAGTCCTGAAGGACTCATCTGATCTGCTGTAAGGACAGCACCCCAAAAAGCCCTTTTTAGGGCTAGAACATCAGTCAGTTTTTTTTTTTTTGTGTAATGTAATTGCAGTTGCCTGTCTGCCAGCTTCTGTGTCAGGCTCACAGTGGATACTGTGCCCACTTGCCCAGTGCCACCACTCATATCTGGTGTCACAATAGCTTAAGCTTTACATTTAAAAACAAAAAAAATGTTTTCACTGTAATAGATTGAATAGCAGTTAGTTGTCTGCCAGCTTCTGTGTCAGGCTCACAGTGGATACTGTGCCGACTTGCCCAGTGCCACCACTCATATCTGGTGTCACTATAGCGTCTCTATTCTGCTCTGTGTCAGTGTGTATCAGGGATCCTTAGGATAGGTGTCAATCCATATCTGCCAAGTGACCCTATGTAGGAGGAACAGTCCCTATTCTGCTCTGTGTCAGTGTGTATCAGGGATCCTTAGGATAGGTGTCAATCCATATCTGCCAAGTGACCTTATGTAGGGGAAACAGTCCCTATTCTGCTCTGTATCAGTGTGTATCAGGGATCCTTAGGAAAGGTGTCAATCCATATCTGCCAAGTGACCCTATGTAGGGGGAACAGTCTCTATTCTGCTCTGTGTCAGTGTGTATCAGGGATCCTTAGGATAGGTGTCAATCTATATCTGCCAAGTGACCCTATGTAGGGGGAATAGTCCCTATTCTGCTCTGTGTCAGTGTGTATCAGGGATCCTTAGGATAGGTGTCAATCCATATCTGCCAAGTGACCCTATGTAGAGGGAATAGTCCCTATTCTGCTCTGTGTCAGTGTGTATCAGGGTCTCTGAGGACAGGTGTCAATCTATATTTCAAGGTGTCAATCCATATCCATTGTGATTTAGGAATGTTAGGTGATGTATGCCCTTTATGGATTAAAACCAGACTCTGCATTAACTGTGTAATTTTCCATGGGAGTTTTGCCATGGATCCCCCTCCGGCATGCCACAGTCCAGGTGTTAGTCCCCTTGAAACAACTTTTCCATCACTTTTGTGGCCAGAAAGAGTCCCTGTGGGTTTTAAAATTCGCCTGCCCATTGAAGTCAATGGCGTTTCGCCCGGTTCGCCGGTTCGCAAAAGTTTGCGGAAGTTCCCGTTCGCGAACCGAAAATTTCGTGTTCGCGACATCACTACCCCTTAGTTAAAAAAATATTGGTTAGTCCATTAGTGTAAATGGATATCAGTAATCCATATTAATGATGAGGCTGAGTGGATTTGGTTTTTTTTTGCACTTTTGTTTTTTTATTTTATAAATTTGATGGGCTTAATGGTTTTTAATTTTGTTCTTTTTGGGGCTGAAAAAATAAGATTTTTAGAAAAAAAGACTTCAAATGGTAAGTATTTATTTTTATTTACAGTGACTTACCGTATATACTCGAGTATAAGCGGACCCGAATATAAGCCGAGGCCCCTAATTTTACCCCCAAAAACTGGGAAAACTTATTGACTCGAGTATAAGACTAGGGTGGGAAATGCAGCAGCTACTGGTAAATTTCTAAATAAAATTAGATCCTAAAAAAATTATATGAATTGAATATTTATTTACAGTGTGTGTGTATATAATGAATGCAGTGTGTGTGCATGCAGGGGCGTATTAGCCACGAGGCAAACAAGGCATTTGCCTTGGGCGGCATTTTCCAGGGGGCGGCAAAAAACCCCGCCCCCAAAGGCCCAAGGAAAATGTGTTGTTAGCCTTGCGGCTAACAGACATGCTGGGCTGGTTGCTGGTTGCTGGGCGGCCTGCGAGGGAGCTCTTCCCCTGAGCTCTCTGCTCAGCTCCCTCGCGCGCCGCCCGCAGAGTGAGACTGGGAGCCGGAATATGACGTCATATTCCGGCTCCGCCTCCCAGCCTCACTCTGCGGGCGGCGCGCGAGGGAGCTGAGCAGAGAGCTCAGGGGAAGAGCTCCCTCGCCGGCCGCCCAGCCTGCCCGCCAGTGCCGTCCTGCAGCCACTGGACCACCAGGGAATGGGAGAACCCCCCAACCCCCAGCATTCCCAAAGGTAGGGAGGCAGGGGGGGGGAGTAAATAAAAAAATAAAAAAAATGTGTTAATGTGAGTGTGTGTGTGTGTCTCTGACTGTGTGTGTCTGATAGTGTGTGTGTGTGTGTGTCTGTTAGTGTGTGTGTGTGTGTCTGTTAGTGTGTGTGTGTGTGTGTGTCTGTCTGTTAGTGTGTGTGTGTGTCTGTTAGTGTGTGTCTGTGACTGTGTGTGTTAGTGTGTGTGTGTGTGTCTGTTAGTGTGTGTGTGTCTGTTAGTGTGTGTGTCTGACTGTGTGTGTCTGACTGTGTGTGTCTGACTGTGTGTCCGGCAGTGTGTGTCTGTTAGTGTGTGTGTCTGTTAGTGTGTGTGTGTCCGACTGTGTGTGTTTGTTAGTGTGTGTGTCTCACTGTGTGTGTCTGTTAGTGTGTGTGTGTGTGTCCGACTGTGTGTGTTTGTTAGTGTGTGTGTCAGACTGTGTGTGTTTGTTAGTGTGTGTGTCTCACTGTGTGTGTCTGTTAGTGTGTGTGTGTCCGACTGTGTGTGTTTGTTAGTGTGTGTGTCTGACTGTGTGTGTTTGTTAGTGTGTGTGTGTCCGACTGTGTGTGTTTGTTAGTGTGTGTGTCCGACTGTGTGTGTTTGTTAGTGTGTGTGTCTCACTGTGTGTGTCTGTTAGTGTGTGTGTGTCCGACTGTGTGTGTTTGTTAGTGTGTGTGTCCGACTGTGTGTGTCTGACTGTGTGTGTCTGTTAGCTAGTGTATGCGTATCTGTCAGTGAATGTGTGTGTATTTAGAAGGCGGGTGTCTGTGTGTGTCCGACTGTGTGTCCGGCAGTGTGTGTCTGTTAGTGTGTGTGTGTCTGTTAGTGTGTGTGTGTCCGACTGTGTGTGTTTGTTAGTGTGTGTGTCTCACTGTGTGTGTCTGTTAGTGTGTGTGTGTGTCCGACTGTGTGTGTTTGTTAGTGTGTGTGTCAGACTGTGTGTGTTTGTTAGTGTGTGTGTCTCACTGTGTGTGTCTGTTAGTGTGTGTGTGTCCGACTGTGTGTGTTTGTTAGTGTGTGTGTCTGACTGTGTGTGTTTGTTAGTGTGTGTGTGTGTCCGACTGTGTGTGTTTGTTAGTGTGTGTGTCCGACTGTGTGTGTTTGTTAGTGTGTGTGTCTCACTGTGTGTGTCTGTTAGTGTGTGTGTGTCCGACTGTGTGTGTTTGTTAGTGTGTGTGTCCGACTGTGTGTGTTTGTTAGTGTGTGTGTGTGTCCGACTGTGTGTGTCTGACTGTGTGTGTCTGTTAGCTAGTGTATGCGTATCTGTCAGTGAATGTGTGTGTATTTAGAAGGCGGGGCAGGGGGGAAGGGTTGGGTGGGGGTGGCGCGCGCACGCGGGGGGTGTCTGAGTTTTGTCCTGCCTAGGGCAGCACAAAACCAAGATACACCACTGTGTGTATGAATGCAGTGTGAGTATGAATGCAGAGTGTGTGTATGAGTGCAGTGTGTGTGTATGAGTGCAGTGTGTGTATGAGTGCAATGTGTGTGTATGAATGCAGTGTGTGTGTATGACCCCGCGGCTCTCGCGGGACTTACACTGGGAGCTGACAGAGGTGCTGACCGGACCGGCGCGGAGGAGAAGGGAGCTGACAGGAGCTGCAGGAGAGGTAAGTAAACACACACAGCCCCCAGTCTGTATTATGGCAATGTAAATTGCCATAATACAGACATTGACTCGAGTATAAGTCGAGATGGGGTTTTTCAGCACAAAAAATGTGCTGAAAAACTTGACTTATACTCGAGTATATACGGTAGTTTTATTGTCCCCCTTGAGGGGGGTAGGTACAAATGTATTTTCTTTTTTTTGGGGGGGGGGGTGACTAGGGGCTTGGGGACCCCTAGTCAACCCCCCAGTTTTTTTTTTACATTTAAAGCACCCACCGCTCATGGGTAGTGGCCGGAGGGGGGATAATATGTCCCCCCCTATTTTCATGTAGGGCCCCCATCTGCCGCTCATGGGTGGGGGCCTGGGGAGGACCTATGTCTCCCCCCATTGTCACTAGGGCCCCCACCCGTCGGTCATGGGTGGGGGCCAGAGGGGGAGATAATAGGGAGGGAGGTTAAAAAACAAATGGTGCGGCCATGACAGTGCCGCTTTAAGTTATTACAGTAAAATGCCAGACTGGCATGAAAACCCATATAGAGTAAAATGAATGTATAACAGATATGAGAATTGAATGGAGCCGAACAGAGCCGAACGTTAGCAACGAAAGTGTAATTAAGAGAACTAAGTGAAAACGAATGAATGTACACGTATAAAGTAACAAATGAACTCACGAAAGCAAAGGAAAGGGAGCCAATCCCCATGGTTTTTAGGCCCGAACATGGGAACAAATCGAACGGTTATTCCCACGTGTACATACATAAACGTGCCTTGTCTCGTGGTCGGAAGCAGGAACTAACTGTGGTGGAGCAGGAGATCTGGAGTCGGTGTAGGGCCAACAGGAACAGAGACCGGGTTAGCAGCAGCGCGGGATTGACCCGGCCGGAAGTGTACCACATTACTTGAACGGAAAACGGCACAGGTAAGCAGGGGAGATTGCGTTTTATAAGACAAACTCCTCCCACAAATTCAGGCCTTTGGGCTTCTACATACGCATCAGATATAATCTATATAAACGTAGCATAACATTCTATATACACACAGTGCATGCATTCTGTATACACACAGCACATATATTCTATATACACACAGCGCCTACATTCTATATACACGCAGCACATATATTCTATATACACACAGCGCCTACATTCTATATACACGCAGCACATATATTCTATATACACACAGCGCGTACATTCTATATACACGCATCACATATATTCTATACAAATGCAGCATAACATTCTATATACATGAGTATTTTAGATAGAACGTATGTGCTACACATATTTGGAATGTTTATAGAATGCACGTGATACCCACATATTCTAAATTAGAGAGCCATCTACTAAATAGCTTTATTGCTGATATTGCACCTCCCGCTTGCTGTTCCTGCCAAACACACAGTGATCAGTGCTGGGCTGCTGGCAAAGCCCAGCACTGAATACTGTTGGCAGGGAGGCCTTTTCAGACCCCCTGGGGCATCCCTCAGAGTGCAGTCAAACTGAGAATCACCACAACTGAGTGATCCCCGCTGAGGCTACGTGCAGTGATCACTTTGGGACTGCATATAGCTGATGTGTCAATCTGAGGCCACTAAGTATGGCCCTAGCTGACAGATGAAAGTCACAGGTGCATATATACCTGGATCTACCTGTGTGAGCAGGGATTTAACCCTTCTCACACCAGAACTGCAGGACATTACCTGCTGTCCTAACAGCATTGAAGCCCACTATTTTTAGGATGGTATGGAACGTCCTAACAACGGGAAGGGGTTAAAAAAATAGCAAGAGAAATAGCTAACATTTAGTTTTAATGCAATTATCTCACAGATAATTTCAAATAACTTTTCATTTATTGCTGGTATAAATATTGAATATTCATGTAACTAAATGCACAGTGTGTATTAGACGGTCAGTGATGGCCACCGGACGACAGCAGAAGGTCTGCACTGTAGAAATACAGCAGATGTCCATAACATACTCACCTTCCACATCTGGGTGCTTGAGAAGGATCATCAGGCCGTACCGTAGGGTAGTACTGACTGTTTCTGTGCCGGCTGCAAACATATCTAGTGTGGTGTTAACAAGAGCGTCCATATGAAACTCAGAGTTGGGTATTGTCTTCTCCTGAAATGATAAAGCCAGTTTTAATTGTATCACTTCTATGGTATCATCATGTGTCATATTCTGTAAATTGTATATATTTACAGAATACAGAGACCACCCACAGCGGTCACAGTTCCCAGATATCTATGTCTATCAATTTGTAAAGTTTACAAACTCGTGTTAGACTCGCCTGTTCCATCTTCATGAGGAAGGTGTCGATAAAGTCTCTGGAGGAGTTTGGGTCCAGGGTCTCTTGGTGCATTTTGACTCTTTCAACAATAAATTCCTGAAGCCCATCAATTGATTTGCAAAAGGTCTGGTGGGGTCCTGGGAATGCCCTCATTATTTTTGGATACACATTATACAACTATAAGAGATACATTGGAATTACTTATTAAGAAAAGAAGATTTATTTACATTTACAGGGGTGTGAAATAAAAAAAAAACATCTTGTTGTCCAAGGGACGAAAGATGTAGTTCAATCCACTCGTTTGTCAGGGCAATCTACTTGTTTGGTGCACAAAATTATTTCAGTTTTTGGCTCCAGGTAGAACCCTGGATTTTGACAGTCCTACATGGGACAAAATGTAAGAGCAAAGTGACATAATGTCAGTGACATGTTTAATGGGTTAAAGAGACAGTCCCATGTAGGAGCAAAGTGACCTAATGACAGTGACATGTTTAATGGGTTAAAGGGACAGTCCCATTTGGGAGCAAAGTGACCTAATGACAGCAACACATTTAATGGGTTAAAAGGACAGTCCCATGTAGGAGCGAAGTGACCTAATGACCGAGACATGTTTAATGGGTTAAAGGGACAGACCCATGTAGGAGCAAAGTGACCTAATGGCAGTGACATGTTTAATGGGTTAAAGCGACAGTCCCATGTAGGAGCGAAGTGACCTAATGACCGTGACATGTTTAATGGGTTAAAGGGACAGACCCATGTAGGAGCAAAGTGACCTAATGGCAGTGACATGTTTAATGGGTTAAAGCGACAGTCCCATGTAGGAGCAAAGTGACCTAATGACAGTGACATGTTTAATGGGTTAAAGGGACAGACCCATGTAGGAGCAAAGTGACCTAATGACAGTGACATGTTTAATGGGTTAAAGGGACAGACCCATGTAGGAGCAAAGTGACCTAATGACAGTGACATGTTTAATGGGTTAAAGGGACAGTCCCATGTAGGAGCAAAGTGACCTAATGACAGCAACATGTTTAATGGGTTAAAGGGACAGTCCCATGTAGGAGCAAAGTGACCTAATGACAGTGACATGTTTAATGGGTTAAAGGGACAGTCCCATGTAGGAACAAAGTGACCTAATGACAGTGACACATTTAATGGGGTAAAGGGACAGTCCCATGTAGGAGCAAAGTGGCCTAATGACAGCAACATGTTTAATGGGTTAAAGGGACAGCACCTAAGATCATTAGTGCTCACCTGTCCCCAAACAGAGCTGATTCCTCTAAGTATGTTATTTATTAGACCTAAAAGTATAAGAAAATTCTTGTCTTCATATTCAAACCGATTTCCAAAAACCACTGAACAAATGACATTAGACACAGCTTTGCTGAAATAGAAGATGGGATCCAGGGGTTGACCTGGTGAAGCAGAACAAAACATAATTATACAAACACACTTTTACAAAACCTTTTCCAGGTTATGGTATTTGGAGTGATTAAAGGTCACTATGATAGGTGACCAGACCCAGTGAACAGGACAACAAGTCCTGGGTGTGATCAATAAAACATAAAGGTAAGTGAACATTGCTCATTATAATACAGTACAATGGTGTTACAGTCAAATTATCTGCAATAGTGCTTTGTCCTTTTCGTGTGTGAACATCACACTGAATCAATGCATCTCTATGAGGAAGGTACAGTGTCTCCATGCAGAGGGTGGAGAGACGGAATGTCAGTCACACTGTGCAGCACTGCCCCAAGAAGCACCTCTAGCAGCCATCTGAGGAGTGGCCAGTGGAGGTATCCCTAGGTTGTAATGTAAACACACTGCATTTTCTCTGAAAACCAAGCAAAATGTCTCATCCATTGCTTGTTGCCAAAGTATTAGTTGGGAGGAGTATGCAGATTTATGCAATCAGGGTACTGTAGCTTTTTTTTTTTTAAATCCATGAGCTGATTTCATTTATTTCTAACTATTTGTCTGCAGACCAAGTAGTCTGGGGTTTAGAACTCACTTCCCGAAAGCCAAGCGAGTTACAATGACCACATTGGTTTGGTCCAGTCTTTGTTTAAAATTGATGTATTGTAAATGCCCTATACTTTGTACAGAATTTGCATGTGGAAAACATTGATTTTAAAGCTGTAAATATGAGAATTCCAAATCTGTTTAGTCTGGTCATTTTCACCAAATCCATTTGGAATAAAATCAAATCAGTATTTAGTGATTAAAACCATCGGTGTTTGATGTGTTTCTTTAATGTACAGTATCTCTCAAAAGTGAGTACACCCCTCACATATTGTAAATATTTTATTATATCTATTCATGTGACAACACTGAAGAAATGACACTCTGCTACAACGTAAAGTAGTAAGTGTACAGCCTGTGTAACAGCGTGAATCTGCTGTCCCCTCAAAATAACTCAACACACAGCCATTAATGTGTAAACCGTTGGTATTTTGTGTGGCCACCATTATTTTCCAGCACTGCCTTAACCCTCATGGGCATGGAGTTCACCAGTGTAGCGGTACTTACCCTTCCAGGTGCCGGCCGGGGTCCTCTATTCAAGCCGCGCGCAGCTCAGCTGCTGCACAAGCCGCGCGCGGCTCATCCGACGGCTGGAACTGGAAGGCGGGCTGTGACCGCGAGTCTCAGGCGCGCTCTTAAAGGGACAGTGGGAGCCTAAATTAGAAAAGGTCTCCCATTGGTCCCTGTCATGCCACACTCCCCATACAATTACCTGTTGGGGGTGTGGATATGACAGGGACCAATCATAACAGAGGTTTGGCTATTTATACTTACCTCTTTCCCTTAGTCCCTTGCCCTATCGTGGTTTCTGCTACAGTTCCCTTTAGCGCTTGTGGTGTTCAGTTGTGTTCCTTCGTATTTGACCTTGGCTTTGTATTCTGACTTTGTTTTCGCTTTATCCTTATCTGTTCTGTTTGCCGGCTTGCTGTTTACTGTGTACCAGACCCCAGCTAGTCCTAGTTTACGCTGTCTCTTTGTGCCCTTGACCTCGGATCGTTCCTGACTCTGTACTTCTCCTATATACGTCGAGTCCGGCCACTCTAATGACTGGTAGACGTATATTTCCTCTGTGTTGTCTTCTGTTTAGCTGGATCCTGCGTGTTGGGGTATAATCTTGTTACAACCAGAGCTTCACAGGTTGCCACAGGAGTCCTCTTCCACTCCTCCATGACAACATCATGAAGCTGGTGGATGTTAGAGACCTTGCATTCCTCCACCTTCCGTTTGAGAATGCCCCACAGATGCTCAATAGGGTTTAGGTCTGGAGACATGCTTTGCCAGTCCATCACCTTTACCTTCAGCTTCTTTAGCAACGCAGTGGTCATCTAGGAGGTGTGTTTGGGTCGTTATCATGTTGGAATACTGCCCTGTGGCCCAGTCTCCAAAGGGAGGGGATCATGCTCTGTTTCAGTATGTCACAGTACATGTTGGCATTCATGGTTCCCTCAATGAACTGTAGCTCCCCAGTGCCGGCAGCACTCATGCAGGTCCTAGCCATGACACTCCCACCACCATGCTTGAATGTAGGCAAGACACACATGTCTTTGTACTCCTCACCTGGTTGCCGCCACACACGCTTCACACCATCTGAACCAAATAAGTTTATCTTGGTCTCATTGGACCACAGGGCATGGTTGCAGCAATCCATGTCCTTAGTCTGCTTGTCTTCAGCAAACTGTTTGCGGCCTTTCTTGTGCATCATCTTTAGAAGAGGCTGCCTTCTAGGATGACAGTATTGCAGACCAATTTAATGCAGTGTATGGCATATAGTCTGTGCACTGATAGGCTGAACCCCCACCCCTTCAACCTCTGCAGCAATGCTGGCAGCACTCATACGTCTATTTCCAAAAGACAGCCTCTGGATATGACGCTGAACACGTGCACTCAACGTCTTTGGTCGACCATGGCAAGGCCTGTTCTGAGTGGAACCTGTCCGTGAAACTGCTGTATGGTCTTGTCCACCATGCTGCAGCTCAGTGTCAGGGTCTTGGCAATCTTCTTATAGCCTAGGCCATCTTTAAGTATAGCAATAGTTCTTTGCCATGAGGTGCCATGTTGAACTTCCAGTGACCAGTATACACCAAATTTAACACACCTGCTCCTCATTCACACCTGAGTCCTTGTAACACTAACGAGTCACATGAAACCATGGAGAAAAATTGGCTAATTGGGCCCAATTTGGACATTTCCACTTAGGGGTGTACTCACTTTTGTTGCCAACAGTTTAGACATTAATGGCTGTGTGTTGAGTTATTTTGAGGGGACAACAAATTGACACTGTTATACAGGCTGTACACTTACTGCTTTACATGGTAGCAGAGTGTCATTTCTTCAGTGTTTTCACATGAAAAGATGTAATAACCTATTTACAAAAATGTGAGGGGTGTACTGACCTTTGCGAGATACTGTAACTGAGCTATAATCTGATTGTGCCTGCTATATGTTATTTGGATCCATAATATAGCCAATCCTTCTTTATTTCAATTTCTGTGACTGGTCCAACACGCAGAGAGAGATCTTATTTATCAATTTTAATTGTAATTTACTCACCCTTGGTCTTTCGTAATTCCTCAGTAAGAAAATACGCTTCTTCCTGGATCCTCTCCTCAATGCTCCTCTTCCCCATCCCAAAGTTTCTCATCGTCATCAGAGAGAATCGCCGCAGCTGTTTCCAGCGCTCACCGTTACTGTTAATGATGCCTAATGTAACGAAGAGGATAGAACAGGAAATAATGAAAATAATGACAGTCAACACATGCCCTGCTGATCTTCTGAAGGACCCACGGAAATCAAATGACGGGGATCGACCCCATATCCCCATTTAAAACAAACAAACAAAAAAATTCAAGATTGAAGCTCCTATAATATGGGGATATGGGTAATGCAGTGCTGGCTAGCATAGACCGATTAGCATTCTGTCAGATCGCGCCCATATTTCTGTTATGGTCGAGTTTGCCTCTTAGCACTCAGTCATTCTGTGATTAGTTCAATAAAGGGATTAGTCCATACATAGTAATCAGTAATGCAAGGTTTGTAATAGGCTTTTAGTGTTGATCTCGGGATCAGGTTGTGATTTAATGTTTTTTTTTTCTAGAGTGAATTATTATAGTGGGGTGTGCTTTATTTATACAGGGTATTACTAGAGAAAATGATACTTTATTTATTTTTTGCTACAAGGTTACAGATCACAATTTGCCTACTCTGTTAATCATTACAATCCATAATCAGCCATCCTTCTATCCAGGAGCTCACCAGCAGGATAACATCTTTTAGTTTAGTGTTGCTATCTAGTTATTATTATCCTGCTCTCTCTCTGTGGAGTTACTTTATTACTCTTTAGGTAGAGACGCAGTATCTCCATCTGTAGCTAAGTATTTAACATTATACTGTAAAGACCTTTAACAACCTCAGTCTATAGGATTTGTTTCCTTTATGTTCGTATTCACAGTCCACTGAACTACACTGAATTATACTGAAGCAAGTCTGATAGCAGTTTCATATAACCCCCCGTCCTCTTCCCTATTTATAGTTTTATTGAATTCAGTATGATTAGTAACCTGGGGGTCAATCTACTAATCTTAGATAGTTAGCATTAGATAGTTAGCATTAGATAGTTAGCATTAGATAGTTAGCATTAGATAGTTCATATTAGATAGTTAGTATTTGTCACACCCTGTTCTTGTCTGCAGATCATTTCTGTCTTGGCTTCTGATATCCAGTACTTTTTTTTAAAGTCTTGTTTAGTTTTTCTTGGTTTTTCTGATTTTCAATTCTATGTCTGGTTTTCTTTATGCTGGGTTTTCTGGGTTCATTCCTTTATTCCGTTCCTGGAATTCCCAGTCTCCTGGATTCCTTTAAATGTTTGTTTTTGTTGCCACACCCGTTCCTTTGCCATTTATCCTTTTTGTTTCAATCTGTTCTTACAAACAGTGGTCTCATTCCTCTGCTCCTTTCCTTGCAGGTAAGTGCTCTGTGTGTTTTATTGTTGTTTATTTAGTCATGCATATCTAAGCAGTTAGGACCCACCGTAATTGGAGTACTTTGGCGCAGTGGTGGGCTGCATACATCTTGGCCATTTATGTATGTCTAAATCTCCAATGTTTATTACATATATAGTACTTAGTTATGTCTCCTCTTGTTTTGCCTTGTATCTCTTGTTTTGTTTTCTTTTTGTCTTGTATTCCCAGTTCATGTACAGTCCTGTCCTGTCCATGTCCTGTTCTTGTTTCCCTCATGTATTGTGTACATGTTTTGGCTTCTGATTTCTGTCCTGCTCTGGTTCTGGGTTCTTCTAGTCTTGTCTTCTCTTGTTTGGTGCCTGTTCTAGCCTTACCTTGTTTCTAGCACTGGATACATATCTGCATAATATCAAGCTCCTGGGATCCACAGAAGCTGCATCAGTGCCCTGGTAGGGGGCGTGTGGTTACCCTGCACCAGACCCTTATAGTTCATTTCCATGCTGTGACTCCTACCATCATCAGGCATACAGTTTCCGGACCGCCACCCATGACAGTTTTAAAGAGTTAGTATTAGATGGTTAGTATTAGAGAGTTGGCATTAGATAGCTGGCGTTAGAGGGTCAGCATTAGAGAGTCAGTGTTAGAGGGTTAGCGCTAGAGAGTTAGCATTAGAGACAGAGGTGGCTCTCTAATTAGGCGATTTAGGCCGCTACCTAAGGCCTCGCATGGTCTGGGGCTTTGCGGCCTCTTAAATCACCATAGGGCAGACTGACATGTTGGGTCTTTGGCCTATGACCGAGGGCCCGACACAGCAGGGGGCCGAGCGGCTTGCCTGTAATGCCGCCAGGTGCGAGATCCCTCCAGTAAGTCTGCCCAGGAGAGAGCCAGCCTTCAGTCTGCAGCTCTGTCGGGTTACCACGGCCACGCTCTGATTGGAGATTGCAAGACTTACCACGTGGTCTGCAGCTCTGCACCTGGCGAAAAGGGAGCCCACCGGAACACCAGGGATACAGCATGCCCAAAGGACAACCAGGGATACAGCCAGCCCACCGGACCACCAGGGAATACATTTAATAAAAAGGAATTTATTACCCCCTGCCCTGTCCCAGTCTCAGCTCCCATACCACCCTCTGCCCTGTCACAGACCCCCTACCGCCCCCTAACCTGGCACAACTACCCTACCACCCCTTCCCTATCACAGCCCCCCCTGCCCTGTCAACCCCCTTATCACCCCTGCCCTGTAACACATCCCCACCACCCCCTGCACCAGACCCCTACCACCCCCTGCTCTGTCACACCCCTTACCACCACCTACTCTGTCACACCCTCTTACCACCCCCTGCTCTGTCACAGCCCCCTACCGCTCCCTGCCGTGTCACAGCCCACACCACCCCTGCCCTGTCACAGCCCCCTACCACCCCCTGCCCTGTCACACCCTCTGCCCTGTCACAACCCCCCTACCAGCCACTGTCCTGTCACACCCCCTGCCCTGTCACAGTCCCCTACCACCCCCTGCCCTGTCACAGCTCCCCCACCACTCCCTGCCCAGTCACAGCCCCCACCACTCCCTGCCCTGTCACAGCCCCCACAGCCCCTGCCCTGTCACAGCCCCCCTACCACCCTCTCCCATGTCACAGCCCCCCTACTATCCTCTGCCCTGTCACAGCCCCCCTACTACCCTCTGCCCTGTCACACTCCCCTTACCACCGCCTGTCCCAGCCCGGCTACCTCCCCCTGCCCTTTCACAGTCCACCCACCACCCCCTGCCCTGTCACAGCCCCCACACCACCCTCTGCCCTGTCCCAGCCCCCCCCCCACCCCCTGCCACCACTCCCTGCCCTGTCCCAGCTCCCCCACCGCCCCCTGCCCTGTCACAGCCCCCTACCACCCCCTACCCTGTCACAGTAATATTTTTTACTGGTCTTTCTCTTTTTTTCCTCTATTGGTTATTGTAGCGGAGAGCCGATCTTGCACAGCTATTCTCCTCTAGAGATTCCAGTGAGGCTCAGGAACAAGGTGATGTTAAGTCCACAGGCAAGGTTTCCAGCAGGTAAAGTAATACAGCAGTATCCCCATCGCAATCCCAATAACTGGACGACACACAGTTTCAGGAGTAGTCTGACAAGCTTTATTCCACAGTTCCTTATAAAGCCCTCTCCCATGCAAGGGAGGAGGTTCTATCACTTAAGACATTATCCAATCTCTAAGTAGTAACCTCCCACAGATCTCCTCCCCTCCTCTAGCATCATAATCCCCTTATTGTGTACACAGTTTTCCCCGAGTTTTGGATGTACCCTAAATACTTGGGGTACATCCACAAATCCAACATCCCCAGATAGCTCTATTCTGGGGGACCAACATACTTAAAAATTAGCCCATTCGGATGAATGGTTCGTGAGATATGGGGTTCCAAAGATTTGACCGACCGCATGGGTAAAGTATCCGAAAACAGTTCCATGCATTTTGGCCCTGCGGTCGGTCACAAACAAGGGAATGAAAACAGGCGAATTGCCTGTGTTATAGAGCCTGGAGAGGGTTTGAATGAATTCCCTTGTTTATGGGGCTCTTTCTACCGAACGGCGGGTCATTCGGTAGTTTCCATACGAATTTCTGGAAGTATGGAGGTCTCAGCGGTGTTAGTCAAGTGTCCGATTTTAGTTCCAGACACTCGACGGCAAAACACCGCTGTTCGGTAGTTTAAGATGGCCGCCGCCACGTGTTTGTTTCCCGAATGGCGGCCACCCAGAGGACAAAGACCACACTGCACTGATTGCCAATTACCTGTTTGCAACATTGTTGCAAACGGTAATTGGAGGCACACTCATTCCTGGGTGGTCTGGTTGTTCGGTAGTTTCATTCCCTTGTTTTATTTGAATGATTCTACCGAACAACTAGAGGAATACAATTCTTTACATACATTTAACTGTCATTATACCCGGATACCATGCTTTCTATACATGTACATACACATTAAACCAGCCATATGACCAAATACACTTATTCTCATACATGTCGTGGGACAGCCCGGTACCAATCCGCTACAGTTATCTTTTCCCGCTTGATCTGTGAACCAAATGGCAGGAAAATGTACCTTCAAGAAGTCTGGCTTAGTATTTGAGAAGAAAGGATCAGGTTTGTTCTTACCATGACCTCCAGAGCTCATCTTGTCTAGCAGTGGCATGTGCCCCCGGCCACTAAATACGTCTCCATTGTCAATAAGAGCTGATTTCACCACGTCATAGCCACAGAGCACCACAACGCGCTCCATCCCCATGTAAACGGTATATACCGGACCATACTGCTCGGCAAGCTGCTGGAAGAGGTTAATAGAGTTCATAGTTTTTAGATAATCAAATTTATTACTCATTTTTATAAATGTATCATTTATATGTTTAACTCAATATAGGGATGTTTCAGGATGGGAATGTACTCATTTGAATCCATTATTAAGTGAAAATCTTAACAAAATCAGTTGACAATAAAAAATAAGAATTAAATCACATATTTTGGAAGGTTCTTAACAATAGAACCAGTCCTGATACCCACTTTGTTTTCTATCCTCAATCATACCAGATACATAATCATGAACAACAAAGGTTTATGGGGAGATACATTTTACTTGTCATCTTTGTACTATAGAAAGTCTTTACATTCTGCAAAATAAGTTTTTTTGGACTGAAAAAGGGGAAACACTGCAGGTTGCTTACTAGGGACGAAAGATAGTTATATTTAGTAAATACAGATGATTAATTAAAAATAAAAAAATCCACCTAGTATAACTAACGGTAACCTAACCTACACAGTGCACCTAACGTGTGTGGGAGCCTGGAGTGTCCCTTTAATGAATGTCCCTTTAACCGACCCAGCATAACTGTAACCTAACCTACACAGTGCACCTAACGTGTGTGGGAGCCTGGAGTGTCCCTTTAATAAAATAAATCCACCCAGTATAACTGTAACCTAACCTACACAGTGCACCTAATGTGTGTGGGAGCCTGGAGTGTCCCTTTAATGAATGTCCCTTTAACCCACCCAGCATAACTGTAACCTAACCTACACAGTGCACCTAATGTGTGTGGGAGCCTGGAGTGTTTTTTTAATAATATAAACCCACCCAGTATTACTGTAACCTAACCTACACCGTGCACCTAATGTGTGTGGGAGCCTGGAGTGTCCCTTTAATAATATAAACCCACCCAGTATAACTAACTGTAACCTAACCTACACAGTGCATCTAACGTGTGGGGGAGCCTGGAGTGTCCCTTTAATAATATAAACCCACCCAGTATAACTAACTGTAACCTAACCTACACAGTGCACCTAACGTGTGTGGGAGCCTGGAGTGTCCCTTTAATAATATAAACCCACCCAGTATAACTAACTGTAACCTAACCTACACAGTGCACCTAACGTGTGTGGGAGCCTGGAGTGTCCCTTTAATAATATAAACCCACCTAGTATAATTAACTGTAACCTAACCTACACAGTGCATCTAACGTATGTGGGAGCCTGGAGTGTCCCTTATATAATATAAACCCACCCAGTATAACTAACTGTAACCTAACCTACACAGTGCACCTAACATATGAACCCACAGGTATATTTAGTTGAATATACCTTTAAACCTGTCACAGTCCCTTTACTCACCCTAATAAAGGATTTGAATGCCTCTTTTCCACTGAGCTGTAATATATTCCCCAAAAGAGGTAGAGGAGTGGGGCCAGGGGGCAGCCTTATCTTGTTCTCTTTCCTGCCTTGTATTAAATTAAAGAGCAGGAAAATCACACATGCTGACAGTAGCAAGGCTGTAACTCCGAGGAAGTCCATTTTTCAACTTTCCATCCCAATGTTTAGTGTTCGTGGTTTTACTGCTGTTATATAGAGTCTGATATACAGTCTCACATCTTACGTAATATCATATGTTTGCAGAACAGGTGAACTCAGTGTAATGACCAATGACTGACATGTTATTTAAACAAAATATTGTGTATAAGTAACCCAATCCTCTTTTACTCTTAATCTTCTGAAGTAAAATGTATGAATTCCGACAGAGGGACAGGTATGGGGTTTATACATAATAAGAACTAGGGAGTCATGTGTCCACTCTGGAATTAGGAAAGGCATAGAAAATCGTGTTTTTAAAAGGTGTTTTTACATTTGTTTTTTCCCTTGTATGTGCTAAGGTGCCAGCAACATTAAATTTGGATGAAGGTCTCTATATAATGAAGGCTAAAGACTCAGGTTATGTATCTAGTGTAAAGCAAAAAGTTAACCGTCAATACTATATAGCACACAGTACCCTAGGTTTATAAGTGTACCCTCATAAACACTCAAAAAACAACTGTGACAAGAAAAAGAAAAACCAAGGGTACAAAGTAATGTGAATCACCAAAGTGATAATATATAAATAAATATAATACAAACTGGAAATATGTAGAAATATAAGAAAAATATGAACAATACATAGGGTAATATTGTAAAGACCACTGAGAAATATGGGTGGTAGAGAACTCACAAAAGTAAGATGAATTCAGGCATATCTCCCTCTGTAATTAGGGAACTGGACAGTATGAGAAACCTCCAGCGATGAATCTCAGTATAAGTTGATGACAAATCTTCTAATGCACTCCAAACAGAGAAAAGAAAATGGATGGTGCAGATTGTATTAAAAAATAACAATTTTATTGCATATATTGCACTTACAGTGTATCAGAGTAAAAACAGCATGTCTCCACACTGGGTGGTATTCAAAAGCAGCAACTGGACCGATCAGGATACAGGATCAGGAACAGTAATAGCAGCACCAAACAATATACAAATAAAAGTTTGGTTTAAAAAACAAAATAAAACAATTCCAACACGTTTCGTCCTTCTCTGGACTTCCTCAGGGATGTGTACACATCACTTTGGTGATTCACATTACTTTGTACCTTTGGTTTTTTTTTTTATGTATCTAGTGTGATTGAGTACTCTAGATATAGATAATGAATTTAGTGTGATTGAGACATTTATACATACATATTATGTATCTGTTGTGATTAAGGATTATATGTATCTCTATCTCTAATCTCTAATCTCATTATTAAAGAACAACAAACCCTTGGTATATAAAATTACAAAATAGAATTCTGAGCTTTATTGATACTTTTTACTTGTACAAAACCATGTGATCAGATATACATTGTCTAAAGCGGGGGTTTTCTAAGTAAAAGGCTGCCGCCAGAAACTTTTATTTTCCTCTGTCATTCCTATCACCAGTTTTAATTTTCAATAAGGAACTGAATAGCCAACCCACAGGAGCCACAGTACCTCTGCTACAAGATTATTTTATACACTCATAATTGGAATAATTGTATCCTGGATTAACACAGAAACCGATTTGTGACAGGTCCATGGTGAATAACGGCAGGCTTGAAGTCATGGCTTTGTAGCTAAATATAAGCTTTATTACCTCTCTGCTATTTCCAACTGGATGGCTGCTCACTTCCTTAAACTCAACCTGCCCAAAACAGAACTTCTAGTTTTTCCTCCCGCAAGTGCTGCTACTCCTGTTGTCTCCATCCAAGTCAACGGCGCTACTATCACCTCTACCTCGCAGGCTCGCTGCCTAGGGGTTCTTTTCGATTCTGACCTCTCTTTTACTCCCCATGTCCAATCGATAGTCAAATCCTGTCGCTTCCAACTCAAGAACATAGCGCGCATCCGCCCATATCTGACGCGGCTAAGATATTGGTTCATGCTGTTGTTCTCTCTCGCCTCGACTACTGCATTCCCCTTCTGACCGGTCTTACATGTTCCCAGCTTGCACCGCTGCAATCTGTAATGAACGCGGCTGCGAGGCTTATTTTCCTGTCCGGTCGCACCTCCCACACCTCCACGCTCTGTCAGTCCCTGCATTGGCTTCCAGTTAGATATAGGGCCCAATTCAAAATTCTGGCACTTGCTTACAAATCCCTACATAATGCTGCTCCAACATACCTATCCTCCCTCATACACAAGTATGTCCCGTCGAGACCCCTGCGCTCATCCCAAGACCTACGCCTATCCTCTGCGCGGTTCCCCACCTCTGACGCTCGCCTTCAAGACTTCTCTAGGGCTGCACCTATTCTGTGGAACTCCCTTCCCTCCTCAATCAGACTATCACCCAGCCTCCACTCCTTCAAAAAATCTTTGAAAACTCACTTCTTCGTTAAAGCGTATCAATTAAACTGTCAGCAGGCTTCTCATCCCCCACCCCATGACTCCTTTCCTGCAACTGTCAAAAATGACCTACCAAGCACAACCCTTCTCTAACAAACTATTTAATTCCCCAACTTTAACCCGTTTGTGTCACTATACCCCACTCCCTCTAGCATGTAAGCTCATTGAGCAGGGCCCTCAACCCCCTCTGTTCCTGTACGTCCAGTGGTCTGATCTCAATTATGTGTCTGTTAGTCCACCCATTGTACAGCGCTACGGAATTTGTTGGCGCTATATAAATAATAAAATAATAATAATAATAATTTTATTAAAGACACGGAGGCTCCTATTATGCTTCTCTTTCTTTTATTTTCCCTCAGCAGCGAAGAGAGAAATGAGTGAAAAGAGAAAAAATATATCATTAACATATATACATATTCAACATAATCCACAGTGCTACATAGGGAACCTCCCCCGTTCAGTATATAAGGTGTAGCACTCTCTTCCTCTTCCTCTTTCTTCGCTGCTCCCTCAGACCAGCTAAGTACATTTATTGACTATATCATTATACTGTCATCTATACCTACTCTGCCTGCAGTTTTATCTGCAAGGTTTGGTTTCTAGGTTTTATTCATTCCTTATACTGTTTCTTCTTTTCTGACCCGACCCGTTTTCACCCGGGTCCCTGGGCTCCTCTGGGCCCCTGACTATCCCCCCACCCCACCCTTGCCGTTTTCGGCAATCATTATATCCCGCCTACCTTACTCCACGGCGGTTTTTCACACCTTCTCGGTTCCGCCGCGGGCGCGTTCTGCGCATGCGCGGACACTCGCGGCGGCCATTTTCTTGGTTTCCCGTCGCCGATACTGCCGGCGGCCATTTTAAGCCTCATTACTCGGCGTGTTTTTGCTCCGAGGAGGCTGCTTGACCCCGCTCCTGCTCTTACCGGGTATTTTTTCTCTCCTGCTCTGTCCTTTGTGCGTGGGTTAAGCAATCCAGCACCTCTGTCCTTTAGCCTACACTAACTGCTAGCCTGTTACCATGCAGTCTGCCTGTGGTGATTTGAATCCCCACCCTGTCCCACTTAAGGGTACCACAGCATCTGATTCCCAGGCCGACTCCAACCTTATAGGTTCAGAGGAATTCCAATCCCTCTTGGACACTACTATGTCCACCTCTATTAACAAGGCTATCTCCTCGGCCATGGGAGCTATGTCATCCAGTATCTCCCTATCTATTTCTCAGGCCCTTAGACAGGCCCTTCCCACCCAGTCGGGCACAGGGCCCTCTCCCAACTCCCCTGATGAGATTAGCCCAGGGCGCAAGGCATCTGCCAAGCGCAAACATACCGCTGACCCTCCCCACACCCAGGTACAGCCTGGTTTGAATGACACGCCTCAGGCTGTCGATGATGGCGCGCAACAACCGCGCAGTAGAGCTACTGGCCGGGCTACGGCGGCCAGGGTATGGAAACGGGCACGTGCCCATGATTTATTGTCCGATTCGGACGAGGACGGGGACGAGGAGTCAGACGACCAATTCTCGGATCCCTACGGGGACGAGGTTTCAGGGGACGATGACCTGCCAGGGTCACAATTCCCTTCCAGACAAACCAAGGCCAAAACCCCTTCGGGGACCCATGATGCAGAGCTAACCTCTGACCAGAAAGATGCCCTGGTCTTTGACCCAGACGACCTCAGGCACCCTCGCTCCGCGGAATGGGAGCCCGCGACCCATATAGCCCGATACCTGGCCCTTAGGGTGCGGAAATCCCTCTCACAGGAGGGCCGGAACAAGCTGAGGGCAGAATGCCCACGCCCGATCATACCCGATGCGGTAGCCAAGACCCCTGAGGTAGACCCCCAGATTGTGCAGTTTCTGGGCAAGTCGGGTTGGAAACCCAAAAAAGGCCTGGACTACTCCATGCGGAACTGCCAGGATAAGTTCCTGGACACCCTGGGCCCGGTCACCAAATTGTACGAGCTGCTAGAGACGGCTCAGTCGACTGGGGCTCCAGTAGACTTTGAGGTGGCGTTCGGCTGGCTCCAGCGCCTGATCTGCATGATTGGCAACGCCAATACGGCCATGTCAACTGAGCGCAGGAAAGCCATCCTGCTTAAGATTGAGCCCAAGCTCGCAAGCATGGCCTCTAATGAGCCCGGTGCCTCCGCCAACGGCCTTCTATTTGGAGAATCCTTTGTAAAGGACCTAGGGTCTTACGTAAAGACATTCACGGCCTTGGACAAGGCCCAATCCTCCATTAAGAGGGTTTTTAGCCCAAAGGTTTTTGGCGGGGCCGGTAGAGGTAGGAGCCGTCTACCCGGCCGCAACCCCCGGGGTTTCTCTAGACCCGACAGAGGCTCCTTCAACCATCAGAGACCGACCCAGGAACGGTCCTTCACCCCATTTTTCCCCTCGCGAGGACGGGCTTGGCATACCCGAGGCAGTCGAGGAGCACCCACGGCAAAACGCCCTTATGGTGAGTACCATGTTTCCCCTTTCTTCCCGTATACCGGTAGGGGGCAGGCTGACCCGGTTCGCCCGGGCATGGTCACGTGTCACGTCAGACAGTTGGGCGTTACAGGCAATAAGGGGCTACCAACTAGAACTAACCGCTCCCCCCATTCAGCCATCGCCCCCAAGGGCGATTCACATGCCATCTGCACACTTAGATCTCATCTCTACGGAGATCAGGGAATTACAGGCCAAGAAAGCCATAGAAGAGGTCCCTCTAGACACACCGGGTTTCGTAAGCAACCTTTTTCTAGTGCCCAAAAAGGGAGGCGGGGTGCGCCCGGTTATCAACCTGCGGCCCCTGAATGCCTTCATACAATACAGGCACTTCAAGATGGAGGGCATTCACTGCCTCAGAGACCTACTCCTACCCGGAGATTGGATGGTCAAACTAGATTTACAAGATGCTTACCTAACGATCCCAATAGCCTCGGTTCACAGGAACCTACTCCAGTTCTGCTGGGAAGGCAAGAAGTGGCGTTTCACATGCCTACCTTTCGGCCTGTCCTCCGCCCCGTGGTGTTTCACGAAGGTCCTAAAACCAGTGGTGGCCTTCCTCCGATTACACGGAGTCCGCCTTATCATTTACCTGGACGACATCTTAATACTCTCCGGGACTCGATCCCTCTTACTAGAACACTTAGGCTGGGCCCTACACCTCATACAGAACCTAGGCTTCCTTGTAAATTGGAAGAAGTCGGTTCTGATTCCCTCTCAACAAATGGAATTCCTCGGATTCCGTATCGACTCTGTACTACAGGTTCTCTGCCTCCCAACAGAGAAGATGTCCAACATCAAGAGGGAAATAAAGAAACTGATGCAAAGGCCGGACATATCCCTACGCCAATTGGCGCGGGTAATCGGCCTGTTAGCGGCCTCTATCCAGGCGATTTTCCCAGGCCCGCTACACTACAGAGCCTTACAACGGCTGAAAGCGGCCTGCCTGAGAAGTGGCCACTCGTACGAATCTCACATTTCCCTGGACACAGAGTCGAGGGAGGAACTGAACTGGTGGCTAACCCACATGGAAGCTTGGAACGGCCGAGCGATCTTCGGGTCCACCCCAGACCTGGTGATCGAATCGGACGCCAGCTTACATGGCTGGGGCGCGCGCTGCGGCAATATATCCACAGGAGGCAGGTGGTCCACGGAGGAGTCCTTCTTACACATAAACTCTCTGGAACTGCTGGCGGCCTCGTTCGCCATTCGCAGTCTGTCTCCCAGAGGCATCTCATGCTCGATCCTCCTCAAGCTGGACAATGTCTCAGCCGTAAGATACATAAATCATCTAGGGGGAACCAGGTCTCGCATCCTAGCGGTTTTGGCCAGAGACTTCTGGAACTACTGCTTACAAAACAGCGTGTCCGTTACCGCGGAACACATCCCGGGCCTAGACAACTACACCGCGGACTGGAACTCCCGCTACCTGAGGGACTCGGGAGATTGGAAACTGCTACCGAAATTATTCCGCAGAATCTCGTCCCTGTGGGGACCTTTGAGCATGGATCTGTTTGCATCCAGACTCAACACACAACTACCGAAGTTCTGCAGCTGGAGACCAGACCCGGAGGCAGTAGCGACAGACGCTTTCCTCCAAGATTGGTCCGAGGGCAGGGCCTACGCCTTCCCTCCGTTCAATCTGATAGCTCGTTGCCTGGCGCACCTCCGGCGCTTCAAGAGCTCATTGGTACTGATAACCCCGTGCTGGAGATCTCAACCTTGGTTCCCACATCTGCTGGAGATGGCAATAGACCACCCACGGCTACTGCCGGAACATCCATCACTACTGACCAACCCAGATGGGGAAAACCACCCCCTGGTGGAACAGGGCCTTCTCCGCCTCATGGCGTGGCTCCTTTCCGGGGACCCTGGGAGATCACGGAGGTTTCGAACACGACTGTGCGGCTCCTGGCAAACGCATGGGCACCTGGTACACGACAAGCCTATGCTGCAGCATGGAGACAGTGGGCCAATTGGTGCTTGGGACGATCATTGGATCCGGTATCAGCCCCTGTGAAATCGGTACTAGATTTCCTTACGCACCTGTTCGAATCAGGCAAAGCCTTCCGCACGGTCAACGTTTTCCGCTCGGCCATCTCGGCCGGACACGACCAGGTGGACGGCCTCCCACTGGGTCAGAACCCTCTGGTTTGTCGTTTGCTTAAGGGAGTTCGTTTCTCACGGCCCCCCACATCCAGATACGGGTCCTTCTGGGACGTCACCTGTGTGTTCAAGCTCTTAGATGGCTGGCCCACTAACGTAGATCTCTCTCTTAAGCAACTGTCAGCAAAACTACTGATGCTGTTTTGCCTTCTATCCTGCAAAAGGGTATCAGACGTGAGAGCCTTGGACTGGCGAGCACGTTCATTCACCCCGGAGGGGGTGTCATTCGATATTTCACGAAGAACGAAGTCGGCCACCAAACAGGTCTGCTATCCACGGATACCGGGTTTACCTAACTTATGCCCAATAGCGTGCCTAAAAGAATACGAATCTCGCACCTCTGCACTGCGCCCGTCCAATGACGGGCCCCTGTTCATCTCCCTGAAAAAACCCCATCTGCCGGTATCCACACCGACGCTGGCACGATGGGTTAAATGGATACTAGCTACGGCCGGAATAGACGTCTCTGTTTTCTCATCTCACTCGGTTAGAGGCGCCATGGCCTCTAAAGCTTCGGCGGCCGGTTGCCGCTTGGAAGACATTCTGAAGGCTGCAGATTGGTCTACGGAATCCACATTCAGGAATTTTTACTTTAGACCGATACAACATTTTTCAGATAAAGTCATTGCTCAGCTTTAAACAAGCATAATAGGAGCCTCCGTGTCTTTAATAAAATTCCTAGATTTTACTAGTAGCATGACGTAAAGTCATGATTTTATTAATGACACGGAGGCGAGTATTATTCCCTCCCTCCCTCCCTGGGTTGGAGTTGGTGATACGTTCTCCTGCTACACCCTGTCTTTAGTTTACATTAACTTTTAATCGATCATGATTATCACACACTTTATGTTATGTCTAGTTAATATGACATTTATTCCTTTTCAGTAGTCTAGATTACTATATATAATGGATATATTACACCCAGTTGCAAGTTGGGATTTTACCATATTTCTCCTCTCCTTTTTAGCATGATTCCAAATACTTATGGAACTTAAAGGAGCTTCACAGTTGACTCCGCATTCCCAGGAAGATATGTTCAGCTTCCCGAGTTTACAGTTCGAATGCAAGTTCTGGTTCGGTTTACGGGTCTTCGGATCACGACGAAAGAGGAAGAGGAAGAGAGTGCTACACCTTATATACTGAAAGGGGGAGGTTCCCTATGTAGCACTGTGGATTATGTTGAATATGTATATATGTTAATGATATATTTTTTCTCTTTTCACTCATTTCTCTCTTCGCTGCTGAGGGAAAATAAAAGAAAGAGAAGCATAATACTCGCCTCCGTGTCATTAATAAAATCATGACTTTACGTCATGCTACTAGTAAAATCTAGGAATTAAACATTACAAATGATTACGATGCTTTGAACGAGACAAATAATTAAAATGTTGTAAAAATACAAAGATATCTCGTGTCCCTTTTATCAGACCCATCTAAGGTCCTTCTAATGATTCTTTAGATTCTATACATTAGCAGTTGTCTAATATGATAATAGAAACAGTAGTATGGAAGTGATAAAAGGAGGTGCTCAATCACCTGTGTGAATCACTCTAAAAATACACTTAACAGTGAAAAATATACAAAATACAAAAGTGAGAGCACACAATATTGCATAAATACCACAGATAAACATTGGATGTGGAATCTAAAAATGTAAATGTAAAAAGACCATAGAGTAATATAGTTAACACTGTTAAAATCTATATACACTTTGCCAGTCCAACTCACATTATTCTGAGCCACTTAACAAAGCTGGCTCAGACTAGTAGCATAAAAATGAGGATGCAGTGGATAGTAGTAGTGGGTCAAAGTATTCTTTTGCCAGCCTCAATAAAGTTGATCTTACACCATAAACGCTCCAGGATGCAGGAAATAGGTGAAGAAAACTATTGATTTATTGGGTAAAAATAAAACACCTCACATATTACACAAAAGTCCACTGTCCACTCGAGGCGTTTCGGCTCACGCCCTTCTCAAAAGTGGGTTGTTACCGTCCTCCTTCATTATCTTCTCTTTTAAACCTTTAAATGTGGTGCCTTTCCCCGACATCTGTTATAGTTCCGGTCCGTGATTATGCTTTCGTCATTGGGCTGTATCTAGGCGCCTCCATTCCATATCATAAAGACGTCTCGACATCATTGCATAATGACATCATTCAGCAGGTGTCGGTTTCAGAGATGTAAACTCCTTGTTTGAAATTTTTCACTCTTAGGGCAAACTAGCGCCATTTTATTGGAGTCCATTTAAAATATAACTTACTACAAATGGGCATCCTTACTCCTGAGGCAATCTAGCGCCATTTTGTTGGAGTCCATTGAGTATATACCGAGCTAAAACTGCAAAATTATAAACACATAATAACTATATTATAAAGGCAAATTATTTGACACATTATATTAGAACATGTTATATTAAAATATAGTCAGCATTAGAGATTATTAATAAAGTTTTTTTTTTCTCCTCTTGCTTCATGAATTTAAATTTTGTATTAATTGTGATTTATACTGAATATTTAGCCTCATGCTGAATTGGTTTCATATACTTTCTTGTGACCTCTATTCTTTACTCACCTCCATTGTGACCTCTACTCTCTGCTCACCCCCCTCCCCCGTATCCTCACCCCTGCCATTTTTTTTTTTTATTTTTTTTTCTCTCCTCTCCTCCTCTCTCCTCTTCTCCGGGGCCAGTGGAGAGGGAAACAGGATACAGTGGTAAATGTTCTTCTTTATGATGCCACTTAATATTGTTTCATGGAATGTCCAGGGACTGAATTCACCTCAAAAGAAGGGGGCTGTATATAAATTTCTAAATGATAATCAAATAGATGTAGCTTTTATCCAAGAGACTCACTGGGTTAGTCCACCAGATAGACTGTGTAAATAAAAAAAATATCCATGGGTATTTGCCTCAAACTTGGAAGGGAAGAAAAAGAAAAGGGGTACTGCTATCTTTATCTCTAATAGTCATATTGTTGAAACTGTACATTTTTTTCCAGATCCTATGGGTAGATATGTTTTCCTAGTGGTTAAGATAGATGGAACAATATACACCTTGGTTAATATCTACGCTCCAAACCGAAATCCAGAAAAATTGCTTGATCAAATTATGGAAACAATTGATGATTCAGCTAGTGGTAACTTATTAGTGGGGGGCGATTTCAATAGTGTCATGGATCCAAGAAAGGATAGAAGCTATAAACAAACAGCTAATTCTAAATCATTAAACAACTATTCATATAACTTAACAGATTATATTGCAAAAAATACCCTTTACGATTGTTGGAGGATATTTAATCCAAATGAAAGGGACTATACCTTCTTTTCCCATGTCCATCTGACATATTCACGTATAGACATGTTTTTTGCAAAAGCAGACCTTTTAGACTCCATCGTTAAGACAAGTATTGGCTCTATAATACTATCGGATCATGCCCCTATATTTTTGAAAATTAAATCTAGAGATTAATTTAGACCGAGGACAAGGTGGAGACTTAATGAAAGTCTTCTGAAAATTGACTATATTAGGGACTCTATTGCAATGGAAATCGAGAACTTCTTAAATATTAACAACAATGGAGAAGTCTCGGTCTCCATGGTATGGTGTACTCTTAAAAGCTTTATTAGGGGGCTATTAATTAAATATGGTTCAGAACTTAAAAGGAAGAAAGGCGACGGTCTTCAAAAATTAAGAATCAAACTGGCTGAGAAAGAATATCTAAATAAAAAAGTAACAACTAAAGAATTATCTGAAGAAATAATTAAACTAAAGGTATCCATTAAAGATAAAATATATGATTTAGTTGATAAGAACCTCACACTTCTTAAACAAAGATGGTACCATAATAGTAATAAAATAAATAGAGATCTTTCAAATAAACTTAAAAACTATAATAAAGATAAATCTATAAAAAAACTAATTTTAGGTGATACCCATCTAACCCTACCAAAAGATATTGCTAAAGCATTTGTGGATTATTATAGCTCTCTATATAATCTGGATGAAGTTAAAGCAACTGACTTAGAAATCGATAGATTTCTAAGTAGCCTTAATCTACCTAGAATAAAAGATTTAAATCTAGAAAGACTCAATGATCCAATTTCATCAACGGAGATTATTGAGGCAATTAATAACTTAAAACCCAATAAAGCGCCTGGTCCTGATGGATATCCGGCAATATTTTATAAAACTTTTCTTAACTCCATTTCTCCTATCCTTTTGGAAATGTTTACAAAGACATCTACAGACTTTCCTTTTCCAAAAGAAATGATGGTAGCTTCAATAATACCTATTCCAAAGCCTGACAAAGATCCCACTCTAATCACTAATTATAGACCGTTCTCATTGATCAATACGGATATAAAAATATTCTCTAGTATATTGTCTAAACGTCTTAAAGATACTATTAGCGATATAATTGGAGTGGATCAGTCAGGTTTTGTAAAGGGCAGAAGCACTACTGATAACACCCGCAGGATTTTCAATTTGATATATAAAATTAATGAAAGCCGAATGGGTTCTGTTGTGATGGCCCTCGATGCCGAAAAGGCCTTCGACAGAGTCAATTGGAGATTCCTTGACTCTGTCTTGGACTGGTTTGGCATCGAGGGCCAATTTAGGAGTAAGACTATGACATTATATAAGAACACTTCAGTAGTGATGTACCGAACTGTCCGCCGGCGAACAGTTCCCGGCGAAATTAGCGTGTTCGCGTTCGCCGCAGCGGGCGGACACATGCGCAGTTCGATCCGCCCCCTATTCGTCATCATTGGGCAAACTTTGACCCTGTGCCTCTCGGTCAGCAGACACATTCCAGCCAATCAGCAGCACTCCCTCCCTTCCACACCCTCCAACCTCCCTCCCAGCATCCATTTTCGATTCATTCGGAAGATGCATGCTTAGTGAGAGGAGGGAAAGTTTAGCTGCTGCTGATTAGATAGGGAAATTGATAGCTAGGCTAGGGTATTCAGTGTCCACTACAATCCTGAAGGACTCATCTGATCTCTGCTGTAAGGACAGCACCCCAAAAAGCCCTTTTTAGGGCTATAACATGAGGCTGCTTTTTTTTTTTTTTTCCTGTGTAATGTAATTGCAGGTGCCTGCCTGCCAGCTTCTGTGTGAGGTTCACATTGGATACTGTGCCTACTTGCCCAGTGCCACCACTCATAGTGGTGGCAGCTTCTGTGTCAGGTTGGATGCCTTGCCCATTTGCACAGTCAGTGCCACCACTCATATCTGTTTTAACAATAGCTTAAGCTTTAGATTTTAAAGAAATCATTTTTTTTCACTGTAATAGAAGATCAGTTAGTTGTCTGCAAGCATCTGGGTGTCAGGCCTACTTCAGCGTGTGCTCTGCAGACCTGTGCCAGCGTGCTTTGACAGTTGCCAATCATATCTGGTGTCTCTTTAGCGTGCTTTTACAAAGAAAAAAGGTTTCCAGTGTAAGCTAATAGCAGACAGTCAGTGTCCTTCAAGCGGCTCTGTCAGGCCTTCCTTCAGCGTGTGCCCTGCACAACCCTGCCAGCGTACTTTGACAGTTGCCACTCATATCTGGTGTCTCTATAGCGTGCTTTTACAACCAAAATTTTGTTTCCACTGTAATAGAAGAGCAGTTGCCTGCCTGCCAGCTTCTGTGTGAGGTTCACATTGGATACTGTGCCTACTTGCCCAGTGCCACCACTCATATCTGTTTTAACAATTGGTTCAGCTTTACATTTAAAATAAATATTTTTTTTTCACTGTAATAGAAGAGCAGTTGCCTGCCTGCCAGCTTCTGTGTGAGGTTCACATTGGATACTGTGCCTACTTGCCCAGTGCCACCACTCATATCTGTTTTAACAATAGGTTAAGCTTTACATTTAAAATATATATTTTTTTCACTGTAATAGAAGAGCAGTTAGTTGTCTGCAAGCGTCTGGGTGTCAGGCCTACTTCAGCGTGTGCTCTGCAGACCTGTGCCAGCGTGCTTTGACAGTTGCCACTCATATCTTGTGTCTCTATAGCGTGCTTTTACAACCAAAATTTTGTTTCCACTGTAATAGAAGAGCAGTTGCCTGCCTGCCAGCTTCTGTGTGAGGTTCACATTGGATACTGTGCCTACTTGCCCAGTGCCACCACTCATATCTGTTTTAACAATTGGTTAAGCTTTACATTTAAAATAAATAATTTTTTTTCACTGTAATAGAAGAACAGTTAGTTGTCTGCAAGCGTCTGGGTGTCAGGCCTACTTCAGCGTGTGCTCTGCAGACCTGTGCCAGCGTGCTTTGACAGTTGCCACTCATATCTTGTGTCTCTATAGCGTGCTTTTACAACCAAAATTAGTTTCCACTGTAATAGAAGAGCAGTTGCCTGCCTGCCAGCTTCTGTGTGAGGTTCACATTGGATACTGTGCCTACTTGCCCAGTGCCACCACTCATATCTGTTTTAACAATTGGTTAAGCTTTACATTTTAAAGAAATCATTTTTTTCACTGTAATAGAAGATCAGTTAGTTGTCTGCAAGCGTCTGGGTGTCAGGCCTACTTCAGTGTGTGCTCTGTAGACCTGTTCCAGCGTGCTTTGACAGTTGCCAATCATATTTGGTGTCTCTATAGCGTGCTTTTAAAACCAAAATTTGTTTTTCACTGTTATAGATTGAATAGCAGTTACTTGTCTTCAAGCGGGTGTCTCATGCCTACAGTGTGTGCTCTGCAGAACTGTTCCAGTGCACATTGCCAATCATATCTGGTGTCTCTATAGCGTGCTTTTAAAACCAAATTTTTTTTTCACTGTTATAGATTGAATAGCAGTTACTTGTCTTCAAGCGGGTGTCTCAGGCCTACAGTGTGTGCTCTGCAGAACTGTTCCAGTGCACATTGCCAATCATATCTGGTGTCTCTATAGCGTGCTTTTAAAACCAAAATTTGTTTTTCACTGTTATAGATTGAATAGCAGTTACTTGTCTTCAAGCGGGTGTCTCAGGCCTACAGTGTGTGCTCTGCAGAACTGTTCCAGTGCACATTGCCAATCATATCTGGTGTCTCTATAGCGTGCTTTTAAAACCAAAATTTGTTTTTCACTGTTATAGATTGAATAGCAGTTACTTGTCTTCAAGCGGCTCTGTCAGTCCTTCCTTCAGCGTGTGCTCTGCAGAACTGTTCCAGTGCACATTGCCAATTTACGTTGCACTCATTAGAACCAAACACTGTGGGGTGATTTCACCAAGGACCACACGACGGAACAGGATCTGATTTTTAGGGTCCTTCAAATTGAAAAGGAGGATCCGGTATTTATTCTTATATCTGCTGTCAGTACACAGGAAAAGTTTAAATATTTCTTGTTCTACGTTCTCTGCAACTCCACGCACCGACTCATCCAATACTTGAAGATCTGGGGTTTCTCTGACTCTCCTCAGTAGTGTATCAAACAGAGTCTGCACTGTGGTAACACGGACATCTTCAGGACATAACTCAACTATTTGCAGATAGGCAGTCTGCAGTTTCTCTTTTTCACCTGTTCTCTTCTTTCTCTTATGCGTATTCTTGTCTATATGCAGGTGGTCTCTTGCCTTTCTTTTAACCAATTCGTTCCTTCCATATGGTTTCAAAAGATCTCTGGCATCATTACTTTCAACGCAAATAACGTCATCATAGTTAGTCTCCTCATTATTCACCGGGAAGAGAGTGTTTGCACTGACTACCCACAGCATGCTCTTGCCATTGCCTACTCCACCTTCAACGACAGGGTGCAAGTCCCAAGGAGAAGGATCATTCACTTTATTATCTGTCTTTATTTCACAAGTAGTGCCTGGAACATCCTCATGGGTCACAAGATGTAAATCTGGACTAATGTCAACCCCAGGGTCTGGAAAATCTAAAGAGTCCTGTATTGTTATTTGTCATCACTACCTTCCCGCGTCGGGAGTGGGTCATTTGCGCCCCTGCTGCCTTCCTTGCATGTGGTAGCTGTTTGTCAGGGATTTGTCAATCCATATCTGCCAAGTGACCCTATGTAGGGGTAACAGTCTATATTCTGCTCTGTGTCAGTGTGTATCAGGGATCATTAGGATAGGTGTCAATCCATATCTGCCAAGTGACCCTATGTAGGGGGAACAGTCATTATTCTGCTCTGTGTCAGTGTGTATCAGGGATCATTAGGATAGGTGTCAATCCATATCTGCCAAGTGACCCTATGTAGGAGGAACAGTCCCTATTCTGCTCTGTGTCACTGTGTATCAGGGATCATTAGGATAGGTGTCAATCCATATCTGCCAAGTGACCCTATGTAGGGGGAACAGTCCCTATTCTGCTCTGTGTCAGTGTGTATCAGGGGTTTTGAAGCAGGTGTCAATCCATATCTGCCAAGTGACCCTATGTAGGGGGAACAGTCCCTATTCTGCTCTGTGTCAGTGTGTATCAGGGGTTTTGAGGACAGGTGTCAATCCATATCTGCCAAGTGACCCTATGTAGGGGGAACAGTCTCTATTCTGCTCTGTGTCAGTGTGTATCAGAGATCTTTAGGATAGGTGTCAATCCATATCTGCCAAGTGACCCTATGTAGGGGGAACAGTCTCTATTCTGCTCTGTGTCAGTGTGTATCAGGGATCATTAGGATAGGTGTCAATCCATATCTGCCAAGTGACCCTATGTAGGAGGAACAGTCCCTATTCTGCTCTGTGTCACTGTGTATCAGGGATCATTAGGATAGGTGTCAATCCATATCTGCCAAGTGACCCTATGTAGGGGGAACAGTCCCTATTCTGCTCTGTGTCAGTGTGTATCAGGGGTTTTGAGGACAGGTGTCAATCCATATCTGCCAAGTGACCCTATGTAGGGGGAACAGTCCCTATTCTGCTCTGTGTCAGTGTGTATCAGGGGTTTTGAGGACAAGTGTCAATCCATATCTGCCAAGTGACCCTATGTAGGGGGAACAGTCTCTATTCTGCTCTGTGTCAGTGTGTATCAGGGATCATTAGGATAGGTGTCAATCCATATCTGCCAAGTGACCCTATGTAGGGGGAACAGTCTCTATTCTGCTCTGTGTCAGTGTGTATCAGGGATCATTAGGATAGGTGTCAATCCATATCTGCCAAGTGACCCTATGTAGGAGGAACAGTCCCTATTCTGCTCTGTGTCACTGTGTATCAGGGATCATTAGGATAGGTGTCAATCCATATCTGCCAAGTGACCCTATGTAGGGGGAACAGTCCCTATTCTGCTCTGTGTCAGTGTGTATCATGGTCTCTGTGGACAGGGAACAGTCCCTATTCTGCTCTGTGTCAGTGTGTATCATGGTCTCTGTGGACAGGGAACAGTCTCTATTCTGCTCTGTGTCAGTGTGTATCAGGGGTTTTGAGGACAGGTGTCAATCCATATCTGCCAAGTGACCCTATGTATATCTGCTGTCAGTACACAGGAAAAGTTTAAATATTTCTTGTTCTACGTTCTCTGCAACTCCACGCACCGACTCATCCAATACGTGAAGATCTGGGGTTTCTCTGACTCTCCTCAGTAGTGTATCAAACAGAGTCTGCACTGTGGTAACACGGACATCTTCAGGACATAACTCAACTATTTGCAGATAGGCAGTCTGCAGCTTCTCTTTTTCACCTGTTCTCTTCTTTCTCTTATGCGTATTCTTGTCTATATGCAGGTGGTCTCTTGCCTTTCTTTTAACCAATTCGTTCCTTCCATATGGTTTCAAAAGATCTCTGGCATCATTACTTTCAACGCAAATAACGTCATCATAGTTAGTCTCCTCATTATTCACCGGGAAGAGAGTGTTTGCACTGACTACCCACAGCATGCTCTTGCCATTGCCTACTCCACCTTCAACGACAGGGTGCAAGTCCCAAGGAGAAGGATCATTCACTTTATTATCTGTCTTTATTTCACAAGTAGTGCCTGGAACATCCTCATGGGTCACAAGATGTAAATCTGGACTAATGTCAACCCCAGGGTCTGGAAAATCATCAATTTGAAATTTTTCGAATAATCCCAGTGGGCTGCCACATTCTTCCTCCTCTGATGGTATTAAAGTTTGCAGAGATTCACTATGGGGTGGTGTCAAGCATTTTGGAGAACAATTAAGCATCTCCATCCCAATACGTTTCAGATGTCCTATCAGCTCTTCCACCCTATGTGATACTATGGGCAGGCTACCCGTGACGTCATTACTCACGGCCCTATTTCACGCGGACACTCTGTGTCAGTGTGTATCATGGTCTCTGTGGACAGGGAACAGTCTATATTCTGCTCTGTGTCAGTGTGTATCAGGGGTTTTGAGGACAGGTGTCAATCCATATCTGCCAAGTGACCCTATGTAGGGGTAACAGTCCCTATTCTGCTCTGTGTCAGTGTGTATCATGGTCTCTGTGGACAGGGAACAGTCCCTATTCTGCTCTGTGTCAGTGTGTATCATGGTCTCTGTGGACAGGGAACAGTCTCTATTCTGCTCTGTGTCAGTGTGTATCAGGGGTTTTGAGGACAGGTGTCAATCCATATCTGCCAAGTGACCCTATGTATATCTGCTGTCAGTACACAGGAAAAGTTTAAATATTTCTTGTTCTACGTTCTCTGCAACTCCACGCACCAACTCATCCAATACGTGAAGATCTGGGGTTTCTCTGACTCTCCTCAGTAGTGTATCAAACAGAGTCTGCACTGTGGTAACACGGACATCTTCAGGACATAACTCAACTATTTGCAGATAGGCAGTCTGCAGCTTCTCTTTTTCACCTGTTCTCTTCTTTCTCTTATGCGTATTCTTGTCTATATGCAGGTGGTCTCTTGCCTTTCTTTTAACCAATTCGTTCCTTCCATATGGTTTCAAAAGATCTCTGGCATCATTACTTTCAATGCAAATAACGTCATCATAGTTAGTCTCCTCATCATTCACCGGGAAGAGAGTGTTTGCACTGACTACCCACAGCATGCTCTTGCCATTGCCTACTCCACCTTCAACGACAGGGTGCAAGTCCCAAGAAGAAGGATCATTCACTTTATTATCTGTCTTTATTTCACAAGTAGTGCCTGGAACATCCTCATGGGTCACAAGATGTAAATCTGGACTAATGTCAACCCCAGGGTCTGGAAAATCATCAATTTGAAATTTTTCGAATAATCCCAGTGGGCTGCCACATTCTTCCTCCTCTGATGGTATTAAAGTTTGCAGAGATTCACTATGGGGTGGTGTCAAGCATTTTGGAGAACAATTAAGCATCTCCATCCCAATACGTTTCAGATGTTCTATCAGCTCTTCCACCCTATGCGATACTATGGGCAGGCTACCCGTGACGTCATTACTCACGGCCCTATTTCACGCGGACACTCTGTGTCAGTGTGTATCATGGTCTCTGTGGACAGGGAACAGTCTCTATTCTGCTCTGTGTCAGTGTGTATCAGGGGTTTTGAGGACAGGTGTCAATCCATATCTGCCAAGTGACCCTATGTAGGGGGAACAGTCCCTATTCTGCTCTGTGTCAGTGTGTATCAGGGGTTTTGAGGACAGGTGTCAATCCATATCTGCCAAGTGACCCTATGTAGGGGGAACAGTCCCTATTCTGCTATGTGTCAGTGTGTATCATGGTCTCTGTGGACAGGGAACAGTCTCTATTCTGCTCTGTGTCAGTGTGTATCAGGGGTTTTGAGGACAGGTGTCAATCCATATCTGCCAAGTGACCCTATGTAGGGGGAACAGTCCCTATTCTGCTCTGTGTCAGTGTGTATCATGGTCTCTGTGGACAGGGAACAGTCTCTATTCTGCTCTGTGTCAGTGTGTATCAGGGGTTTTGAGGACAGGTGTCAATCCATATCTGCCAAGTGACCCTAAGTAGGGGGAACAGTCCCTATTCTGCTCTGTGTCAGTGTGTATCAGGGGTTTTGAGGACAGGTGTCAATCCATATCTGCCAAGTGACCCTATGTAGGGGGAACAGTCCCTATTCTGCTCTGTGTCAGTGTGTATCAGGGGTTTTGAGGACAGGTGTCAATCCATATCTGCCAAGTGACCCTATGTAGGGGGAACAGTCCCTATTCTGCTCTGTGTCAGTGTGTATCATGGTCTCTGTGGACGGTGAACAGTCTCTATTCTGCTCTGTGTCAGTGTGTATCATGGTCTCTGTGGACAGGGAACAGTCTCTATTCTGCTCTGTGTCAGTGTGTATCAGGGGTTTTGAGGACAGGTGTCAATCCATATCTGCCAAGTGACCCTATGTAGGGGGAACAGTCCCTATTCTGCTCTGTGTCAGTGTGTATCAGGGGTTTTGAGGACAGGTGTCAATCCATATCTGCCAAGTGACCCTATGTAGGGGGAACAGTCTCTATTCTGCTCTGTGTAAGTGTGTATCAGGGCTGGGCTTTGAGGACAGGTGTCAATGTTAGGTGATTTGTGCCCTTTATGGATTAAAAGCAGACTCTGCATCAACTGTGCAATTTTCCATGGGAGTTTTGCCATGGATCCCCCTCTGGCATGCCACAGTCCAGGTGTTAGTCCCCTTGAAACAACTTTTCCATCACTATTGTGGCCAGAAAGAGTCCCTGTTGTTTTTAAAATTCGCCTGCCCCTTGAAGTCAATGGCGGTTCGCGCGGTTCGCCGGTTCGCGAACATTTGCGGAAGTTCGCGTTCGCCGTTCGCGAACCGAAAATTCCGGGTTCGCGACAACACTACACTTCAGCAAAAATCAGTAATCCTTTCTTTGACTCAGATACCTTTGAAATTAATAATGGTACTAGGCAAGGTTGTCCTCTGGCCCCATTATTATACATTTTGTCAATGGAACCACTAGCTGCACTAATTAGGCAAAATATTAATATAAAAGGAATAGTAATGCGAGAAAGTGAAGTTAAGATAACTCTGTTTGCGGACGATATCATTCTCACCTTAGTTAACCCTCAGGTGTCAATTACACACTTACTAAGTGATTTAGCTATATATAGCTCCTTTTCTAACTATAAAATTAACATAAAAAAAAACTCAATTTCTACCTTACAAATTAAGTGATGTCGATAGAGAATCAATAACCAAGCAATTCCATATAGCTTGGGCTAAAGAAGAGATTGATTACCTGGGGATAAAAATTTCTCTTGACATCCCCAGTACAATACAAACGAACTATGAAAACCTATTTGGCAATCTACAACACCAAATAGCCAAGTGGAAACGAATAGAACCATCTTGGATTGGTAGAATAAACATGGTTAAAGCATTTCTGATACCGAAACTCATACCTTTTTAGGGCAATTCTATTTAGAATTAAGACAGAAATGCTTAACCGGTTTCAAAATCTTTTCTCTAATTTCATTTGGGCCAATAAACCTCCTAGGATTGCTTTTGAAATACTACGTAGAAGCTACTCGAAAGGAGGCATAGCATTTCCGGATGTACATAAGATCTATGAAGCATGTAAAGCATCCCAGTTATTAATGTGGATGAATATGGATCAAGATATCTTACCATGGTTTAGTATAGAACAAGAAAGTAGTCCTAAATATAAACTACCTATTCTGGTGTGGTTAGGCCTATTAGACTTGGTCGTATTGGAGAATAATTTTTTCTCCAATAATATTCTAAATGACATGTTTATAACTTCTAAAATACTTATGAAAAAACTTAACTTGAGGGATAGAATATTTTATGATACTCCAATCGAGGCCCTATGTTATATATTGATAGATCTAGACATTAAACCCTGGCTTCAATTGGGGATAAATAAGATCTCTGATTTATGTGAAGGAAACAAGCTGACTATTTTTAATCAATTACAACTGAAATACAACATACCTATAAGAGATATATTCAAATATCTAAGACTAAAGAACTTCTTAATGTCTAAATCAATTTGTAAAGAACATTATATAACCTTCCAAATTGTTAATAGTCAAAAAAAAGGTAGTATCGCCAGATTTTCTAAACTGTTTGACCTAATGGATCAGGACTTTCAAATCCCTCCTTTTAAAAAGTGGGAAATCGATATTGGTAAATCTATACCTTTTGTAGAATGGGTTGGAGGTACTCAATTAGTGAAACAATCTATTCATAATGTACCATTATCAGAAACCCATTTTAAACTAATATATAGATGGTACTTTGTTCCAGCTAGAATGCATAAGATTGATCCTACCCATAGTAAAATTTGCTGGAGATGTGGTCTGGAAAATGGCACAATATACCATATATGGTGGGAATGTCCTAAATTAGACAATATAAAAACTCAAATGTTTGAACTAGTAAGTTCTTTATATCCATAAGCTTTTAAATCGATGGTACCTGACCCCAAAAAAGATCCAGAAGTTTTCGAAGGGAGAGACCTCTAGCTGCTGGCGATGTGGTGGTGAGGGGGCTAACGAACTCCATATATGGTGGGATTGTCCTCCAATTAAAGCAGCATGGGTTCAATTTATGGGACACATTAACATTCTTTTAGATACTACGCATAGTTGGACTCCTGATACTTTGCTCCTTCATATAAATTTACCGCAACTAACAAAGGAGAAGAAGTGTTTATTGATACACGCTTTGATGGCATTTAACCCCTTAAGGACCAAACTTCTGGAATAAAAGGGAATCATGACATGTCACACATGTCATGTGTCCTTAAGGGGTTAAAGTAGCCATAGCAAAAAATTGGAAAAAAACAAGAATTGAATCTTGGCCACACATTAAGGCGATTATCTTAACCCAATGTAAAATGGAAAGGGGTATAGCATCACATTTAAATATTAATACTCGCCTATTTGAGATATGGGATGAATGGATAAGGGTGCTTGAAAACCATACAGAGGATAGTTTCATTAACTAGGAGAGGTATAATTTACTAAATGACAGATATAGAAAAGAAATGTCAACTTTACTGTTTGTATGTTTGTATATGTATGGGTTCAGGGACAGTATGGCTGCAAAGTAAGAAGATAGGGGCGGAGCGCACTATAATTTTGGCACTCCTTCCTCTACCAAAGCTTACTTGTTAGAAGTATTTTGTGGAGAATAGAGAAATGCTCAAACATTCTTATAGGGTAATACGATTTGTATTATTGAGTATATGCTTCTATAATCTTATCTATATACACAATGTACTGTACCTGTTTGACGAATGTTTTACTTGTTTGTCTTTTATATTGTAAAAAAAAAATACCAATAAACAGAAATAAAAAAAAAAAAAAGTTCTTTATATCCAGGTATTAAGGAAATTAGCCCACAAATGTTCTTGTTTAATATCTCCCTATACAAAATAACAAGTTAAATAGGTTATTGACTCATATTTTTTTCGCAATTAAAATCAACATCGCTAGATGCTGGAAATCCCCTGTACCCCCTGATTGGAAAGAAATTATGTCTCAAATTGAATTCCAGCGTAAAATGGAGATGAGCCATGTCTTTAACCTACAACATAGGAAAAATGAGAAAATCTGGTCCCTTTGGACTTCCAAATATTTGAATGAGATTTAAATATATTTACGCACTGTCCTTTTCTCCTGCATTGGCCGGGGTGGGGTAGGGGAGGGAGGAGGGGGAGAGAATCTAATTTTTAATCTTGAATTTATAACTTATTAGTAAAAAACGTTTTTTTTTTTTGTACTGTTTGTCTGTATGTCTACTTTTAATGTATTCACATAATCTAAATATTATGAATGTTTTGATAGATATCATCAACTATAGTGCATATCTATATTAGCATGGGATGTTTTTATCTTATGGCATAAGTTTGATATGTGTTGTTTGATGAAGTCTATTTGTTATAAACAAATGTGATCTTATGTATTTTTCAAAACTTTTCTCTGAATAAATATTATAAATATAAAAAAAAGAAAGACAAAAAAGAATCCTAACTGATATTGTAAAATCAAACAGTCGTGATAAAAACCCATATAAGAATAAAAAATCATCAAGTATAATAAATAAACACAACTAATAAAAACACATTTCATATAAATGAGTTTATTTCAAAATCGGCATTCAAGCCTTGAGGTAGTAAGGTGTCAATGTTAAAAATCCACTTCATTTCTGCTTTACTGAGGAGGCTATTACTGTCTCCTCCTCTCCAGTGAAGTTCAATACTTTTAATACCCATAAAACCGAACTCACTGGCATCGCCCTTATGAACTTCTAAAAAATGTTTAGATACACTGTGTTGGTAAAATTTCCTATTAATATTGTAAATATGTTCTCTTATGCGTATCTTGAGGGCTCTTGTTGTTTTCCCTATATATTGGAATCCACTGGGGGCATTTTAACATATATACGGTATTATGTTTTTAGAGTTACAAGTGATAAAATATTTAATATCATGTTGTATGTTATTGGTAAATGAGGTGAATTTTGTAAAAGTTTTATTTTTAATCTTTCTTAGTGTACAACCCTCTACAATTATTACAATAATAAAACCCATTTGTTACTTTAAGAAAATTATCACTTGATACTTATTTTTTCTCTAAAAAACTATTGGTTAAAATATGCCTAAAATTATTAGCCCCCCTAAAAATTATCTTGGGTTTACTTCTAAAATATACCAATTATTTTGTGTAATTTTACGTAAATGAGAATTGGATCAATAGTTGAAAATTAAGGTAATCCCATTATCCTCTTCTATATTAATTTTTGGTCTATTTTTATATTCCAATAGTTGATCCGTAGGTTGACTTTCTATTTCCTCACATACTTGTTGAACTGGAGTGAGATCATATCCTTTCTCTATAAATTGATTTTCGAGAATATTACACTGACCTTTGTATTCCTCAAATTCTGAACAATTACGTCTGAGTCTAAGGAATTAGCATTTGGGAATATTGGTCAGCCATGGTTTAAAGTGACAGCTCTTAAAATTAATAAAACTATTCACATCTACCTGTTTAAAAAAGGTTTTACTATTCATCTGTCCATCTTTAACATAAATAGATAGGTCTATAAAATTAATATTGTGGGGACTAATCTTATATGTTAGGTTATGTTCCAATCATTTTTACTAAGATCAATAAAAAAGTCCAAAAGGGAGTCTTTAGTTCCTCTTGAGATGATAAAAATATCGTCAATATAACGTTTATAGAGGACCAAATTTGCCCCTATGTCCTTCCTGGAAAGAATATATAATTCCTCCCAGTTGGACATAAAAAGGTTGGTGTAACTCTGGGCAAACCTGATCCCCATTGTCGTTCCCTTGGTCTGTAAATAAAATGTATTATTAAACCAAAAAAAGTTATTTTCTAAAATCATTAAAAACTCTTCGATTAAAAAATCCATTTGGATATCTTTAATATCTTCAAATTTATTAAAAAAGTGTCTAGTATCCTCACATTCTCCCTCATGTTGAATAATTGTGTAGAGGCTATTAACATCGCATGTGGCCATTAAAAAATAATTTTCCCTTTTAAAATCTGTAAAAGACTCATAGTGTCCTTCAGATAAGACAGGCATTTTCTAACTGGGCTTCATAAAAATTGGTCCAAATATTATGATAGAGGGGAAAGGAGAGAACCAATCCCGGACACAATTGGTCTCCCGGGTGGATTGTTAATGTCCTTATGGATTTTATGTAAAACATATATAACAGATATTTTAGGATACCTAACATTCAGGAATTAATTTGTTTATAATTCCCTTTTCCAAGCCTTTATCCAAAAATACTTTAAATGGATTGAAACTAGACTTAGCAGATATGATAATGGGTGGTCAGGCCTTTACCTTTGGAATAACGTAGTCCTGGATTTCAATGTCTCGGCTAACTTTGTGTGGAATTCCAAGAGGTAAGAGGTCAATGAATCTCTGAATCTCATGGATGACAGCGTCAGTGTACGGCATGCGAGAACGGTCTTCGATACATGGGGCTTTGTTTCTGCCAATGACCTGATCCATCTCCTGGTGTATGCGCTCTGTGAACAAGGAGAATATAAAGGAAATTTGAAACCAGAGTTTTAGAGTTCTGAGTCAACATGTGTAATATTTTTTTTATATTTATTTGCTTGTGTGTTATACTCTGTTTTATAAGGTAGGGAGTAGTGCTATCTTGCTACCATTTTGGTACAGAAAAACCCATGACATCTACTCCCACTTCAACACTATAAAAGCATATTTGTTTATTATACAATAAGTAAAATAAGTAGAAATACGTCCTACTTTCTAGTTCACTGGATAAATATGAATGTTGGATGTGGCGGCTATTTTACAGATAAAATGCTGAATGCTCTGCCCATAATAACATTTAAAACTGACTGACTGCACAGTACTCACTGCAGGTTTCCATAACATACTCACCTTCCACGTCCGGGTGCCTGAGAAAGATCATCAGACCATAGCATAGGGTGGTACTGGCTGTCTCTGTGCCGGCCGTTAACATATCAAAGATAGTGTTAACAAGAGCAGTCATGTGAAACTCAGAGTTAGGATCAGCCTTCTCCTAGAATGACACATGCAGAGAAGTTTCTGGGGATATATTAGGACATAATTGACATTTTATTATACCCCTACGTGAATTTAGCTAGCCCGTTGCATTTAGTCCCTATAGGCCACGTAGTGAACAAATGAAGAACAAGGAGCACTGCCTGTAGTGTATATATATGGATATATATCGTTATATAAAAAAAGAAATGAAAATAAAAAATATATTTATTAGTGAACAAGATACAAGGTGATTACTTCATACATCTACTCCTAAGCCTTCTGTATAGATGCATACAGGGGCCTACAGAGATACTATGCAGAAATAAAAGGTTTAAAAAGGACAGTTGACAGCACCTAGATCACAGCTGTTCTCAGATTTTACACTATCTCCGCCGTTACAGTTAAAAGTACTCTTGGCAGTTAGTCCTGCTGCACAATTTGTAACTGTAAACAGGGTATGGGAGACTAGAAACGTCTGAGTTTGGCTCAGATCTTACACTGTCTCCACCGTTATAGTAAGTGGTACACTTGGCAGTCTGTCCTGCTGCACAACATCTGTAACCACAAACTAGGTGCGAGAGACTTAAGTCGTCTGAGTGGGGTCTCTATCATTGAGGCAATAGTATCTTGATATAGTTTTCAAAGAAAAAAGGTATCAACTGTAATCGAAATTACCCCGGGAGACCCGTGCTGTCTGAATGCTGTCTTAGAGTTAAAAACTGCAAGCTGTAGTAATAGTGCGTTCGATTCCTGCCATAGACTCTACTTCAGGTGCTAGATAGTTAGTTACCCCAAATATAATGTAGAGAAAAGACAGAGAAAAAGAAGATATATCTCTGTGCCTTCAAGGGCACCTATCAGATAGGAGAGCTAACTGCAGGAAAAGGAGAGGTACAGAAGGAGAGAGGTATTTAAATAAATCACGGTAGATGAATAGTAAATACTAACTGTGCCTTCAAGGGCACCTTCCTTTCAAGTCACTAACTAGCTTGCGTTAGAATAACTAGAATCTCCACACATTAAAGTATATGTGTAGAATGATAGTGTATAGCCACAATAAGTGTCAGTGGCTATAGCCTAGGTGTCCCTCCCGATACACCTAAATGAATATCGTCGAAGATCGTAATAATATAAAGTATTGATTGCTGGTGCAGAGGGTATAATTCTTTAGGAGAGACCAGAAAAAACCCCGACGCGCGTTTCGCCGGTAAGGCGGCTTTTCAAGGGGGACAAGATCGTGTACCAGTGGGCTATTAAATAGGGCGCCCAAACCTATTAATTGACATCACGAGAACGTCGACGTCATCAATCAGGTCTGACGGGAGACGGTGGCCTGGAAGGGTCAAATCCCTCCGTCCAAATTGTGTTTACGTTGTATTTCACAGAGAGTGAAAAATATATATATATACTGTATCTGATTAACAGATACATAGTGATGAAGAGCAGGTGGCATGAGCACAATAAGTGACATACCTAAAAAACCTATTGCATGTGTAATGCTCGATCGGTAGATTTTGCTCCCTTGCATGATAGGGTAATTTTAAATCACCTGCAGGATTCTATGTATTTCGTAAAGGATGGGACGTAAGGGACTTAAAACTAATCCTCATTTTTTATTATTCACAAGTTGTGATGATAGCCAGATATACGGCTGTTGTATCGGTAATTTGGCTAGACCCCACCTATATGTAGTGGTAGATAGTATCCAGTTTGGGCACATCATATAGGATCCATGTATGTATGTACCTATACTAGGGGGTCATTTGTACTGTGAGAGGGGGCTTGATTCATACCTTCATTTAATACAGTATTTACAAATGACGATGTCTCCAAGCTAGTTGCCATCTATGAGTGGTAATAGAGAGTATCTCGTTTGAACACATAATATATCAACTACTTGTATCATATACGATCCGTGTGTGCACATGAGTGTGTTGGAAGATCATTCATCATAGAAAATCCAATAGCAATGATACAGTCAACAGCCCATTAAGACGTTTTCCATCTTCTCAAGGGGTCAGGAAGATGTCAGGTGTTGTTGTACTGATCAATACCATATTTACATGTGGAGAGTACCATGTGCATATTACCATTATTTAAAGCTCACATATAGGAGAATTAGTGGTATACAAGCTGTATATTAATACATAATTCGACGTTCTCGGTTGGTAGTCATTTCTGCAAAAGTCTTGCAATTATAGGAAATTGTGATGTTCACAGGATCATGAAGATAATTGGTAAGATACTAAATTTATATTTAGATATAGCTGGATAATCAATTAGTAATGATCTAAAGAGGTGCCAGTCATAATGGCTGAGAGAGTTATATGAATTGTGATATAGCTCTGAAGGTATGGAAATTAGAGAATGATTAATGTATGAAAGGTGTATAGTTGAACTCCTCGTTAAGTCCCTGAGGGGCGAGGGTTCTAAAGGAGTATATCCATTTAGATTCTTTCTGGAGTAATTGTTGGTTAAAATTCCCTTTCCTAGGGTTAGGGATCAATTTTTCAATGGCCTGGAATTTCAGATTGTCAGTATTCCCCTGGTGAAAATTTATGACATGCCTTGCCACAGGGGTAGGTGTGATGGTGTTTTTTACAGAATTGATATGCTGGAGGATCCTTCGACGGAAAGGTTGAATGGTTTTGCCAATGTACTGGATATTGCATGTGCATGTGATCAGATATACCAGACGAGTGGTACTGCAGTTGACTAGTGCATTGGTCTTAACAATAATTTTAGATTGCGTGGACATAGTTGACTTAGAGGGGGTAATGAATGGGCAGGCTTTGCAGTGGCCGCACCTATACGTACCCTTAGTATTGGTGAGCCAGTTGGATTCAGTTGGAATGGGAGCCAGGAAACTGTGAACTAAGTAGTCTTTCAGATTTTTTGATCTCCGGGCTGTGATCGCTGGGTAGCTTGGTAATGCTTTCTTTAACACAGGGTTATGTGTAAGGATCGGCCAGTGGTTAGACAGAGTTTGTGTCATCTTTCCCCAGCCGCCATCAAAGGTGGCGATGCATCTCGGGGTTAAAGAGTTGGTTTTTAAGCGTGTGGTCTTCAAACTTTCCACTCTATTGGTACCACTTGCCCGTTGGTATGCCTTTTTTAAAACCCTGTTTGGATACCCCAAAGCCTTGAAGCGGAGTTTTAGTGATTGGCATTCTTGGTAGTATGCTGAGTCCTCAGAGCAATTTCTCCTTGCCCTCAAATATTGTCCGTATGGGATTGAAGCTTTTAACCTATACGGATGGTGGCTCTCCCAATGTAAGAGGCTGTTGGTTGATGTTAGCTTCCTAAAAAGCTCAGTTTGAATAGTACCGTCCTCCATCAGAAGGATCTTCAGGTCGAGGAAGACCAGTTCTTTTTCATCTATGACGTGTGTGAGTGATAGGTTGATAGTATTGTCATTTAGAATTTTGACAAAGTCTTCAAATGTCTTAATTGAACCCGTCCATAATATAAACACATCGTCGATATATCTGTACCACTTGAGAATGTATTTGTGGTACAGATTATATCGTGGGTCATTCCATATTTTGTCCTCCCACCACCCTAAAAAAAGGTTCGCGTAGGTGGGGGCACAAGTAGTACCCATCGCAGTCCCGGTCTCTTGCAAATAATATTTGCCATTGAATAATATATAATTATGCGTCAGGATAAATTCTAGTAATGACATGACAAAGGAGATCTGTGCTTCGTCGTATGCTGCTGATTCAAGATATGAACGGCATGCTTGTATACCTATTATGTGTGGGATATTGCTGTATAGGGATACCACGTCCAAACTTGCTAATAGGGTATACGGAGGTACCTGCAGTCCTTCCAAAATCAATAATGTGGACTTGGTGTCTTGTATATAGGATGGTAGGTCTATAACAAATGGGTGCAGGATTTTGTCAACATATTTGCTGGCTCGTTCAGTCAGACAATTATTGCCTGATATGATCGGTCTCCCTGGGGGTGTCGTAATGTCCTTATGCACTTTAGGTAAGCAGTATAGAGTTGCTACCGTTGGGTGCTTGTGTGGTAATAGGTACTTGTATTCGTCTGTATTAATAACTTTATTGTCCAACGCTTTTTTGAGTAAGGAGTCCAAGTCTTTAATGTACCTTTCAGTGGGATCCTCAGGGAGAACGCTATAGTTCAGTTCATTATTCAGATGTGTCATGCACATGTCGATGTACATGTCACGATTAAGTAGGACAATGTTCCCCCCTTTATCTGCAGGTTTTATGACAATGTTATTCGACATTGTCAATTCTTTCAGGGCTTTTCGTTCGGAGGTAGATAGATTATTGTCCAGTGGGCGTCCGAATTGTACTTTTTGCATCTCGCTAGTAGTCATTTCTACAAATAGATCTATATGCGGGGTCTCTTTCAAATTAGGGGTAAACCAGCTCTGTGGTTTTAAATTCGTCAGGGATCTGGATGGATTCTGTTCCTCTAGTAAGTCTGTCAGTATCTTTGAAAGTTCAAAATCCTCCAAAGTAAGGCCCAGATCATTCGCCATTAGTGCATCTTTTTTGGAATGCATCAAGTTTAATGCTAATTTTCTGCCAAATAGATTAATGCCCTTTGACCATTCAAAGCTATTGTAACCTGGAGTTGGTACAAAAGTAAGACCTTTGCTTAGAAGCGAAATATGATTGGGTTTTAACGGGAAATCAGAGAGATTAATGATCCTGTTGCCTTTCAGAATCTCTGACCCCGTCCCTGTCGCTTGTAGGCCCAACGGTCCCTGTCCCTTAGGCGTCCCCTCTGTTCCCGAGGGGGATCCTGACCTAAAAAAGTCTTAGTGACGGTAGAGTTAGTGCTATCCGAAGAAATGGGGGCATCAAGAAATGCCACTGATTTGTCAGTGCCCTTGAGGATACCCCTATTTGGTGAGTGACTTGGGACTGGGTCGTTGTTACGTGCACTTTTACTATATGGTTTTTGTCGGGACCTAGAGGAGCTTATGTCAGAGTCTGACCAATCTGTATCTCCGGATGTAGACCCTCCCTGGCTGTTGTTATATCTCCGTGTTTTACGTTTTTTTCGGAATATTTCACCTTGTTTAAAATCGTTATAGTCTCTTTGGAATTTAGTGTGTTTCTTTATCCTCAAGTTTTGTCTGAAATGTTCTATATTCTTTTGGAGCTTTGTTTCCATTGGTGCAAAGAGGTTATCCGTTTTAAACTTTTTAATTTGTACAATCTCATTTTGCAGATTTGTCTTTGTTTCCTCTAAGTGTATCGTTTCTAGTTTGACCAAAAAGGTCATTAATCTAGCAGAGCAATCCAATAGTATGGAATTCCATTCGTTTTGTTGCTCTTCAGTTTGAATTTTATCTGGGAGGAGAATGTCAGGTCGGAGGCCCCTGGGGACCAGCTTTTGTTGGATATATTGATTAAGACTCGTCAATTCCCAGAAGCTCCTAATATGTTGTTGGTATAGCTTCTGTATTTCGAAAAAGGCATTATTAATGTCAGTGTTGTTAACACAATTCGTCAGGGGATTTATTGAGAAAACGTTCTGAATCTCATCTAGATTTATGACAGGATCTGACAATTTGTCCAGGATTTCAGTCATTGAAAACAGGCACTTTAGTGGTGGCTATTAATTAGGTATTGAAACCTGGGGTTGAGAAGTTTACATGAAATGAAAGCCTGGTGTAAAGGTATCGAGGCAGTGAAGGGGTTAACCCTACGTGAAAGTTAGTGAACAAATGAAGAACAAGGAGCACTGCCTGTAGTGTATATATATGGATATATATCGTTATATAAAAAAAGAAATGAAAATAAAAAATATATTTATTAGTGAACAAGATACAAGGTGATTACTTCATACATCTACTCCTAAGCCTTCTGTATAGATGCATACAGGGGCCTACAGAGATACTATGCAGAAATAAAAGGTTTAAAAAGGACAGTTGACAGCACCTAGATCACAGCTGTTCTCAGATTTTACACTATCTCCGCCGTTACAGTTAAAAGTACTCTTGGCAGTTAGTCCTGCTGCACAATTTGTAACTGTAAACAGGGTATGGGAGACTAGAAACGTCTGAGTTTGGCTCAGATCTTACACTGTCTCCACCGTTATAGTAAGTGGTACACTTGGCAGTCTGTCCTGCTGCACAACATCTGTAACCACAAACTAGGTGCGAGAGACTTAAGTCGTCTGAGTGGGGTCTCTATCATTGAGGCAATAGTATCTTGATATAGTTTTCAAAGAAAAATGGTATCAACTGTAATCGAAATTACCCCGGGAGACCCGTGCTGTCTGAATGCTGTCTTAGAGTTAAAAACTGCAAGCTGTAGTAATAGTGCGTTCGATTCCTGCCATAGACTCTACTTCAGGTGCTAGATAGTTAGTTACCCCAAATATAATGTAGAGAAAAGACAGAGAAAAAGAAGATATATCTCTGTGCCTTCAAGGGCACCTATCAGATAGGAGAGCTAACTGCAGGAAAAGGAGAGGTACAGAAGGAGAGAGGTATTTAAATAAATCACGGTAGATGAATAGTAAATACTAACTGTGCCTTCAAGGGCACCTTCCTTTCAAGTCACTAACTAGCTTGCGTTAGAATAACTAGAATCTCCACACATTAAAGTATATGTGTAGAATGATAGTGTATAGCCACAATAAGTGTCAGTGGCTATAGCCTAGGTGTCCCTCCCGATACACCTAAATGAATATCGTCGAAGATCGTAATAATATAAAGTATTGATTGCTGGTGCAGAGGGTATAATTCTTTAGGAGAGACCAGAAAAAACCCCGACGCGCGTTTCGCCGGTAAGGCGGCTTTTCAAGGGGGACAAGATCGTGTACCAGTGGGCTATTAAATAGGGCGCCCAAACCTATTAATTGACATCACGAGAACGTCGACGTCATCAATCAGGTCTGACGGGAGACGGTGGCCTGGAAGGGTCAAATCCCTCCGTCCAAATTGTGTTTACGTTGTATTTCACAGAGAGTGAAAAATATATATATATACTGTATCTGATTAACAGATACATAGTGATGAAGAGCAGGTGGCATGAGCACAATAAGTGACATACCTAAAAAACCTATTGCATGTGTAATGCTCGATCGGTAGATTTTGCTCCCTTGCATGATAGGGTAATTTTAAATCACCTGCAGGATTCTATGTATTTCGTAAAGGATGGGACGTAAGGGACTTAAAACTAATCCTGATTTTTATTATTCACAAGTTGTGATGATAGCCAGATATACGGCTGTTGTATCGGTAATTTGGCTAGACCCCACCTATATGTAGTGGTAGATAGTATCCCGTTTGGGCACATCATATAGGATCCATGTATGTATGTACCTATACTAGGGGGTCATTTGTACTGTGAGAGGGGGCTTGATTCATACCTTCATTTAATACAGTATTTACAAATGACGATGTCTCCAAGCTAGTTGCCATCTATGAGTGGTAATAGAGAGTATCTCGTTTGAACACATAATATATCAACTACTTGTATCATATACGATCCGTGTGTGCACATGAGTGTGTTGGAAGATCATTCATCATAGAAAATCCAATAGCAATGATACAGTCAACAGCCCATTAAGACGTTTTCCATCTTCTCAAGGGGTCAGGAAGATGTCAGGTGTTGTTGTACTGATCAATACCATATTTACATGTGGAGAGTACCATGTGCATATTACCATTATTTAAAGCTCACATATAGGAGAATTAGTGGTATACAAGCTGTATATTAATACATAATTCGACGTTCTCGGTTGGTAGTCATTTCTGCAAAAGTCTTGCAATTATAGGAAATTGTGATGTTCACAGGATCATGAAGATAATTGGTAAGATACTAAATTTATATTTAGATATAGCTGGATAATCAATTAGTAATGATCTAAAGAGGTGCCAGTCATAATGGCTGAGAGAGTTATATGAATTGTGATATAGCTCTGAAGGTATGGAAATTAGAGAATGATTAATGTATGAAAGGTGTATAGTTGAACTCCTCGTTAAGTCCCTGAGGGGCGAGGGTTCTAAAGGAGTATATCCATTTAGATTCTTTCTGGAGTAATTGTTGGTTAAAATTCCCTTTCCTAGGGTTAGGGATCAATTTTTCAATGGCCTGGAATTTCAGATTGTCAGTATTCCCCTGGTGAAAATTTATGACATGCCTTGCCACAGGGGTAGGTGTGATGGTGTTTTTTACAGAATTGATATGCTGGAGGATCCTTCGACGGAAAGGTTGAATGGTTTTGCCAATGTACTGGATATTGCATGTGCATGTGATCAGATATACCAGACGAGTGGTACTGCAGTTGACTAGTGCATTGGTCTTAACAATAATTTTAGATTGCGTGGACATAGTTGACTTAGAGGGGGTAATGAATGGGCAGGCTTTGCAGTGGCCGCACCTATACGTACCCTTAGTATTGGTGAGCCAGTTGGATTCAGTTGGAATGGGAGCCAGGAAACTGTGAACTAAGTAGTCTTTCAGATTTTTTGATCTCCGGGCTGTGATCGCTGGGTAGCTTGGTAATGCTTTCTTTAACACAGGGTTATGTGTAAGGATCGGCCAGTGGTTAGACAGAGTTTGTGTCATCTTTCCCCAGCCGCCATCAAAGGTGGCGATGCATCTCGGGGTTAAAGAGTTGGTTTTTAAGCGTGTGGTCTTCAAACTTTCCACTCTATTGGTACCACTTGCCCGTTGGTATGCCTTTTTTAAAACCCTGTTTGGATACCCCAAAGCCTTGAAGCGGAGTTTTAGTGATTGGCATTCTTGGTAGTATGCTGAGTCCTCAGAGCAATTTCTCCTTGCCCTCAAATATTGTCCGTATGGGATTGAAGCTTTTAACCTATACGGATGGTGGCTCTCCCAATGTAAGAGGCTGTTGGTTGATGTTAGCTTCCTAAAAAGCTCAGTTTGAATAGTACCGTCCTCCATCAGAAGGATCTTCAGGTCGAGGAAGACCAGTTCTTTTTCATCTATGACGTGTGTGAGTGATAGGTTGATAGTATTGTCATTTAGAATTTTGACAAAGTCTTCAAATGTCTTAATTGAACCCGTCCATAATATAAACACATCGTCGATATATCTGTACCACTTGAGAATGTATTTGTGGTACAGATTATATCGTGGGTCATTCCATATTTTGTCCTCCCACCACCCTAAAAAAAGGTTCGCGTAGGTGGGGGCACAAGTAGTACCCATCGCAGTCCCGGTCTCTTGCAAATAATATTTGCCATTGAATAATATATAATTATGCGTCAGGATAAATTCTAGTAATGACATGACAAAGGAGATCTGTGCTTCGTCGTATGCTGCTGATTCAAGATATGAACGGCATGCTTGTATACCTATTATGTGTGGGATATTGCTGTATAGGGATACCACGTCCAAACTTGCTAATAGGGTATACGGAGGTACCTGCAGTCCTTCCAAAATCAATAATGTGGACTTGGTGTCTTGTATATAGGATGGTAGGTCTATAACAAATGGGTGCAGGATTTTGTCAACATATTTGCTGGCTCGTTCAGTCAGACAATTATTGCCTGATATGATCGGTCTCCCTGGGGGTGTCGTAATGTCCTTATGCACTTTAGGTAAGCAGTATAGAGTTGCTACCGTTGGGTGCTTGTGTGGTAATAGGTACTTGTATTCGTCTGTATTAATAACTTTATTGTCCAACGCTTTTTTGAGTAAGGAGTCCAAGTCTTTAATGTACCTTTCAGTGGGATCCTCAGGGAGAACGCTATAGTTCAGTTCATTATTCAGATGTGTCATGCACATGTCGATGTACATGTCACGATTAAGTAGGACAATGTTCCCCCCTTTATCTGCAGGTTTTATGACAATGTTATTCGACATTGTCAATTCTTTCAGGGCTTTTCGTTCGGAGGTAGATAGATTATTGTCCAGTGGGCGTCCGAATTGTACTTTTTGCATCTCGCTAGTAGTCATTTCTACAAATAGATCTATATGCGGGGTCTCTTTCAAATTAGCGGTAAACCAGCTCTGTGGTTTTAAATTCGTCAGGGATCTGGATGGATTCTGTTCCTCTAGTAAGTCTGTCAGTATCTTTGAAAGTTCAAAATCCTCCAAAGTAAGGCCCAGATCATTCGCCATTAGTGCATCTTTTTTGGAATGCATCAAGTTTAATGCTAATTTTCTGCCAAATAGATTAATGTCCTTTGACCATTCAAAGCTATTGTAACCTGGAGTTGGTACAAAAGTAAGACCTTTGCTTAGAAGCGAAATATGATTGGGTTTTAACGGGAAATCAGAGAGATTAATGATCCTGTTGCCTTTCAGAATCTCTGACCCCGTCCCTGTCGCTTGTAGGCCCAACGGTCCCTGTCCCTTAGGCGTCCCCTCTGTTCCCGAGGGGGATCCTGACCTAAAAAAGTCTTAGTGACGGTAGAGTTAGTGCTATCCGAAGAAATGGGGGCATCAAGAAATGCCACTGATTTGTCAGTGCCCTTGAGGATACCCCTATTTGGTGAGTGACTTGGGACTGGGTCGTTGTTACGTGCACTTTTACTATATGGTTTTTGTCGGGACCTAGAGGAGCTTATGTCAGAGTCTGACCAATCTGTATCTCCGGATGTAGACCCTCCCTGGCTGTTGTTATATCTCCGTGTTTTACGTTTTTTTCGGAATATTTCACCTTGTTTAAAATCGTTATAGTCTCTTTGGAATTTAGTGTGTTTCTTTATCCTCAAGTTTTGTCTGAAATGTTCTATATTCTTTTGGAGCTTTGTTTCCATTGGTGCAAAGAGGTTATCCGTTTTAAACTTTTTAATTTGTACAATCTCATTTTGCAGATTTGTCTTTGTTTCCTCTAAGTGTATCGTTTCTAGTTTGACCAAAAAGGTCATTAATCTAGCAGAGCAATCCAATAGTATGGAATTCCATTCGTTTTGTTGCTCTTCAGTTTGAATTTTATCTGGGAGGAGAATGTCAGGTCGGAGGCCCCTGGGGACCAGCTTTTGTTGGATATATTGATTAAGACTCGTCAATTCCCAGAAGCTCCTAATATGTTGTTGGTATAGCTTCTGTATTTCGAAAAAGGCATTATTAATGTCAGTGTTGTTAACACAATTCGTCAGGGGATTTATTGAGAAAACGTTCTGAATCTCATCTAGATTTATGACAGGATCTGACAATTTGTCCAGGAGGTCAGTCATTGAAAACAGGCACTTTAGTGGTGGCTATTAATTAGGTATTGAAACCTGGGGTTGAGAAGTTTACATGAAATGAAAGCCTGGTGTAAAGGTATCGAGGCAGTGAAGGGGTTAACCCTACGTGAAAGTTAGTGAACAAATGAAGAACAAGGAGCACTGCCTGTAGTGTATATATATGGATATATATCGTTATATAAAAAAAGAAATGAAAATAAAAATTATATTTATTAGTGAACAAGATACAAGGTGATTACTTCATACATCTACTCCTAAGCCTTCTGTATAGATGCATACAGGGGCCTACAGAGATACTATGCAGAAATAAAAGGCTTAAAAAGGACAGTTGACAGCACCTAGATCACAGCTGTTCTCAGATTTTACACTATCTCCGCCGTTACAGTTAAAAGTACTCTTGGCAGTTAGTCCTGCTGCACAATTTGTAACTGTAAACAGGGTATGGGAGACTAGAAACGTCTGAGTTTGGCTCAGATCTTACACTGTCTCCACCGTTATAGTAAGTGGTACACTTGGCAGTCTGTCCTGCTGCACAACATCTGTAACCACAAACTAGGTGCGAGAGACTTAAGTCGTCTGAGTGGGGTCTCTATCATTGAGGCAATAGTATCTTGATATAGTTTTCAAAGAAAAAAGGTATCAACTGTAATCGAAATTACCCCGGGAGACCCGTGCTGTCTGAATGCTGTCTTAGAGTTAAAAACTGCAAGCTGTAGTAATAGTGCGTTCGATTCCTGCCATAGACTCTACTTCAGGTGCTAGATAGTTAGTTACCCCAAATATAATGTAGAGAAAAGACAGAGAAAAAGAAGATATATCTCTGTGCCTTCAAGGGCACCTATCAGATAGGAGAGCTAACTGCAGGAAAAGGAGAGGTACAGAAGGAGAGAGGTATTTAAATAAATCACGGTAGATGAATAGTAAATACTAACTGTGCCTTCAAGGGCACCTTCCTTTCAAGTCACTAACTAGCTTGCGTTAGAATAACTAGAATCTCCACACATTAAAGTATATGTGTAGAATGATAGTGTATAGCCACAATAAGTGTCAGTGGCTATAGCCTAGGTGTCCCTCCCGATACACCTAAATGAATATCGTCGAAGATCGTAATAATATAAAGTATTGATTGCTGGTGCAGAGGGTATAATTCTTTAGGAGAGACCAGAAAAAACCCCGACGCGCGTTTCGCCGGTAAGGCGGCTTTTCAAGGGGGACAAGATCGTGTACCAGTGGGCTATTAAATAGGGCGCCCAAACCTATTAATTGACATCACGAGAACGTCGACGTCATCAATCAGGTCTGACGGGAGACGGTGGCCTGGAAGGGTCAAATCCCTCCGTCCAAATTGTGTTTACGTTGTATTTCACAGAGAGTGAAAAATATATATATATACTGTATCTGATTAACAGATACATAGTGATGAAGAGCAGGTGGCATGAGCACAATAAGTGACATACCTAAAAAACCTATTGCATGTGTAATGCTCGATCGGTAGATTTTGCTCCCTTGCATGAAAGGGTAATTTTAAATGACCTGCAGGATTCTATGTATTTCGTAAAGGATGGGACGTAAGGGACTTAAAACTAATCCTCATTTTTTATTATTCACAAGTTGTGATGATAGCCAGATATACGGCTGTTGTATCGGTAATTTGGCTAGACCCCACCTATATGTAGTGGTAGATAGTATCCCGTTTGGGCACATCATATAGGATCCATGTATGTATGTACCTATACTAGGGGGTCATTTGTACTGTGAGAGGGGGCTTGATTCATACCTTCATTTAATACAGTATTTACAAATGACGATGTCTCCAAGCTAGTTGCCATCTATGAGTGGTTTTTAAAAAAGGCATACCAACGGGCAAGTGGTACCAATAGAGTGGAAAGTTTGAAGACCACACGCTTAAAAACCAACTCTTTAACCCCGAGATGCATCGCCACCTTTGATGGCGGCTGGGGAAAGATGACACAAACTCTGTCTAACCACTGGCCGATCCTTACACATAACCCTGTGTTAAAGAAAGCATTACCAAGCTACCCAGCGATCACAGCCCGGAGATCAAAAAATCTGAAAGACTACTTAGTTCACAGTTTCCTGGCTCCCATTCCAACTGAATCCAACTGGCTCACCAATACTAAGGGTACGTATAGGTGCGGCCACTGCAAAGCCTGCCCATTCATTACCCCCTCTAAGTCAACTATGTCCACGCAATCTAAAATTATTGTTAAGACCAATGCACTAGTCAACTGCAGTACCACTCGTCTGGTATATCTGATCACATGCACATGCAATATCCAGTACATTGGCAAAACCATTCAACCTTTCCGTCGAAGGATCCTCCAGCATATCAATTCTGTAAAAAACACCATCACACCTACCCCTGTGGCAAGGCATGTCATAAATTTTCACCAGGGGAATACTGACAATCTGAAATTCCAGGCCATTGAAAAATTGATCCCTAACCCTAGGAAAGGGAATTTTAACCAACAATTACTCCAGAAAGAATCTAAATGGATATACTCCTTTAGAACCCTCGCCCCTCAGGGACTTAACGAGGAGTTCAACTATACACCTTTCATACATTAATCATTCTCTAATTTCCATACCTTCAGAGCTATATCACAATTCATATAACTCTCTCAGCCATTATGACTGGCACCTCTTTAGATCATTACTAATTGATTATCCAGCTATATCTAAATATAAATTTAGTATCTTACCAATTATCTTCATGATCCTGTGAACATCACAATTTCCTATAATTGCAAGACTTTTGCAGAAATGACTACCAACCGAGAACGTCGAATTATGTATTAATATACAGCTTGTATACCACTAATTCTCCTATATGTGAGCTTTAAATAATGGTAATATGCACATGGTACTCTCCACATGTAAATATGGTATTGATCAGTACAACAACACCTGACATCTTCCTGACCCCTTGAGAAGATGGAAAACGTCTTAATGGGCTGTTGACTGTATCATTGCTATTGGATTTTCTATAATGAATGATCTTCCAACACACTCATGTGCACACACGGATCGTATATGATACAAGTAGTTGATATATTATGTGTTCAAACGAGATACTCTCTATTACCACTCATAGATGGCAACTAGCTTGGAGACATCGTCATTTGTAAATACTGTATTAAATGAAGGTATGAATCAAGCCCCCTCTCACAGTACAAATGACCCCCTAGTATAGGTACATACATACATGGATCCTATATGATGTGCCCAAACGGGATACTATCTACCACTACATATAGGTGGGGTCTAGCCAAATTACCGATACAACAGCCGTATATCTGGCTATCATCACAACTTGTGAATAATAAAAAATGAGGATTAGTTTTAAGTCCCTTACGTCCCATCCTTTACGAAATACATAGAATCCTGCAGGTGATTTAAAATTACCCTATCATGCAAGGGAGCAAAATCTACCGATCGAGCATTACACATGCAATAGGTTTTTTAGGTATGTCACTTATTGTGCTCATGCCACCTGCTCTTCATCACTATGTATCTGTTAATCAGATACAGTATATATATATATTTTTCACTCTCTGTGAAATACAACGTAAACACAATTTGGACGGAGGGATTTGACCCTTCCAGGCCACCGTCTCCCGTCAGACCTGATTGATGACGTCGACGTTCTCGTGATGTCAATTAATAGGTTTGGGCGCCCTATTTAATAGCCCACTGGTACACGATCTTGTCCCCCTTGAAAAGCCGCCTTACCGGCGAAACGCGCGTCGGGGTTTTTTCTGGTCTCTCCTAAAGAATTATACCCTCTGCACCAGCAATCAATACTTTATATTATTACGATCTTCGACGATATTCATTTAGGTGTATCGGGAGGGACACCTAGGCTATAGCCACTGACACTTATTGTGGCTATACACTATCATTCTACACATATACTTTAATGTGTGGAGATTCTAGTTATTCTAACGCAAGCTAGTTAGTGACTTGAAAGGAAGGTGCCCTTGAAGGCACAGTTAGTATTTACTATTCATCTACCGTGATTTATTTAAATACCTCTCTCCTTCTGTACCTCTCCTTTTCCTGCAGTTAGCTCTCCTATCTGATAGGTGCCCTTGAAGGCACAGAGATATATCTTCTTTTTCTCTGTCTTTTCTCTACATTATATTTGGGGTAACTAACTATCTAGCACCTGAAGTAGAGTCTATGGCAGGAATCGAACGCACTATTACTACAGCTTGCAGTTTTTAACTCTAAGACAGCATTCAGACAGCACGGGTCTCCCGGGGTAATTTCGATTACAGTTGATACCTTTTTTCTTTGAAAACTATATCAAGATACTATTGCCTCAATGATAGAGACCCCACTCAGACGACTTAAGTCTCTCGCACCTAGTTTGTGGTTACAGATGTTGTGCAGCAGGACAGACTGCCAAGTGTACCACTTACTATAACGGTGGAGACAGTGTAAGATCTGAGCCAAACTCAGACGTTTCTAGTCTCCCATACCCTGTTTACAGTTACAAATTGTGCAGCAGGACTAACTGCCAAGAGTACTTTTAACTGTAACGGCGGAGATAGTGTAAAATCTGAGAACAGCTGTGATCTAGGTGCTGTCAACTGTCCTTTTTAAACCTTTTATTTCTGCATAGTATCTCTGTAGGCCCCTGTATGCATCTATACAGAAGGCTTAGGAGTAGATGTATGAAGTAATCACCTTGTATCTTGTTCACTAATAAATATATTTTTTATTTTCATTTCTTTTTTTATATAACGATATATATCCATATATATACACTACAGGCAGTGCTCCTTGTTCTTCATTTGTTCACTAACTTTCACGTAGGGTTAACCCCTTCACTGCCTCGATACCTTTACACCAGGCTTTCATTTCATGTAAACTATAGGCCACGTATACTTACATATTGTGTTAGCGTACCGCTTGTATTTTTAGATTCTGAATTCCCTGAATTTCTTAGAAATACCCATAAGCAGACACTTTATTTATGTTCTGAAGCATGTACTGTAAGCACCACAAGATTATACATTTGTTTTGGAATCTGTATGAAGTATTGCAATACAATAATATATTTGATTCTTACTACCAAATATTTCTGCATAAGAAAATCTGTAATGTAAAGTGTATACATTTATTTTTGGGTGTCCTTGATCAGTTACCTATTTGCAAACTTGGATATGTTGTCATAATTGTATATACTCACCTGCTGCATCTTCACAAGGAAGCAGTCAATAAAGTCTCTGGGAGAATTTGCATCCAGAGTCTCTTGGTGAATTTTGACTTTTTCAGCAATAAATTCATGAATCATATAAATTGCTTTGAAGAATGTTTTGTAGGGCCCTGGTGACTTGTCCAAATGCTTGGATACATGTTGTACATCTGTCAGAAAGTTAACATAAGGGGATATCTTTCATAAATATTCTTTAAAGGCCGTCTGGACAAACTTTAATTAAACATGAACTCATTAGTTTTAAGGTATTATTGAAATAGATTATCATTTATTTACACAATCTACATGCTTGGTATAGTTTATAAGGTTGGTGGTACATTAGCACCATCATGGGTCGTTTACCTGTGCCCAAACAGAACTGAAACCTCAAAATATTTAATTAAGGAGACTGAGCAATGTGAGAAACTCCTTGCTGTCATATTCGAAACGATTTCCAAAAACCACAGAGGAGATTACATTGGATACAGCTTTGCCGAAAAAGAAGGTGGGATCCACGGGCTGACCTATGGGATCACAAATAAAAACAAAATTGAATAAAACAATACTAATTTACTAAACAAATCTCAAAAACATAGAACCATTATGAAGTGGAAATTAAGTGAATTTAAGTCCAGAGTATCCAATCTGACAATAGAGATGACTTAGAGCTACTTGACCTTAAATTTGAAATTCACTTTGAATTCTCACTTTAGTAAATACCCCTGAGATTGTATACATTATATGTGCTATAATATGAATATAATAATTTAGATTTTCTCTTTCCGGCGATTTGTAAAATAGAGGAATTTAGGGTAGTATAATGTTTGGTCCAATTAAGTAAAATATAAAGCTAATCATCACCATATTTATTATGCACAACAGATATATCCTGAGTCAGGAAAGGTCTGGAAAGGCAGCTCAAAGCAGCCATGTAGACGGTTGTCTTAAATTTAGTTTGTTCTCTTTGGATTGTTTTTGTTTGTTCATGTGTAGCACCTTAAAATAGACACTTCCTGTATCTCTATCATCCATTCCGCCCATCGCAGAGTTGAATGTGTTTTATTACTTTGTATTTCAATGAAGATATAAAAAGAAAGGATACAATATATAGAAAGTCACGGTCGGAGTGATGTTTGGTGTGTGCTCTGTCTATATTTCGTGTGAATTTGCCACCCAATAGTAGCCATGAGATAACTGTGGAATTCCTTTTGTTATGTATAGTTCATAAACCGGAGAGAGTCATTTATTTAACCTGCTGTTCTGATGTTGGAGAGTTGACTCACCGTTGGTTTTTCGGAATTGCTGTGTAAGAAAATAAGCTTCTTCCTGGATCCTCTCCTCAATGCTCCTCTTCCTCATCCCAAAGTTTCTCAGGGTCATCAGAGAGAATCGTCTCAGCTTTTTCCAGCGTTCACCATTGCTGTCAACCACACCTAATGCATTCAATAAAAAGAGTGGGTTACAATTCCAAAGATCTTTCTATTATTATTATTATTATGTTATTTATATAGCACCATCAAATTCCGCAGCACTTTACAATGGGTGGACGAACAGACATGTAGTTGTAACCAGCAGATACCTACATAACATTAGCACTTTACTTGCCAGTCACAACTTGATGCAGGAATTTATTAGCACTTATGTATATGCTAGATCCCTAGAAGTGTACAGGGCACCTGGTGAAAATGGCCATGAAAAATTAATTCAATAATGTCTACAGAGATAGTCATAATTAAAAAACGAAACAAAAAAAAAACAACATAACAAGCCAAACCCATAGTAATGCAAACATTCACACAGAAACCTATGGACAGGGAGGATTATTTGACTCTACAATAAGTTTCTGGGCACTTCCAGCATGCACCTGGTACACATCTAAATGAGCAATGACATTTTCTGGGCACATTGATCGTATTAACCCTCCTTTACTGGTTAAATACACCTCTAGTGTCTATCCACTAGAGGCATTTCCTACTCTAAACCGATTAAAACTCATTTTGGGAATTCTGCTGATAGCATCATTAGAGTGCAGTGTTGTCTATGACTATTTCCAATCCAGTCCGTGACTCTTTCCAATCCAGTCCTGTAACATACTCATCCTCACCTTGCGGTGTCTACAGTAATAATACGTGTAACGGATCGCCTGGCACCCCGACTGGGTACCTCCGTTAATGGATGCTCCTAGCGCTTCCTGAGGACTCCAAGCACTCTGGCAGACACCACAATCACCGAATCAGAGAAGCATATGAATCCTCTCAAGCCTCTGAATGCTGTAGACAGTTGAATAGGAACCATACGAATAGGTTTGCACTCCTAGCAGTCAAACTGGAACAGCATGCAATAAATCCTTCCCCCAATAATGAGACAACACTTCACTTTGAGGGTTAAACAGGAACTCTGGACTGGCTCATCCAGCCTGGCTTTTATTACAAGAGTACACATACAGGCCACACCCAGGGGGAGGCATAAAATAACCAATAGTATCACGGGTGCAACCCACACATCCCCTCCCCTTAGTGTGACACATAATCCCATTATTCATACAGTTTAAAATATACTTTTTACACAACTTTCATAACTCTAAAACCATACATCACATTCACCTAAAAATACATATCCACAATAAATCCATTCAGGGGAACAACATATTAAAAAATGGCATGAATCCGACCAGGGGTTCAAAAGTTACTAAAAGTATCTTTTGTCCCTTATTAGCCACATGGCAAACCGGTTTAGACAGGGTTTACATAGGCCTCTATCCTGGAGACAAAGAGGGAAGTAATCCAATTATCCAGGGCTAGAAGCAGACTCCATTAACCACATGGTTACAGAAAGACATAAAACACTTTAAAATACAGAAAGTTACTTTTTATCCATAACACACAGACATTTCACATATCCCCAGATAGCTGGGATCTGAGCGCACAAAACTACTGAAAAGCGCGCAGATCCTATTCACACAGTACAATTGCCATGGAGCTAAAGTCTTTCCCATAGTCTTTCATTATATGAATAGGCTCCATGGTATAGCTATCTGGGTTAACACCTTCACATAAAGTCTGGTCCATAGTCCAAAGGCAAGAGGCGGGCAAGCAGCCCCCTCCAGGGCCCAGTGGCGAAGTTGGTTTCGCCACATTTCTCCCCTTTTCCAAACAGACTAACAGGGTATCTGACCTCCTGCCGGTGGGTTAGTCCAGCAACCCACCCACAAAACAGAAACAGCAGTACAGTTCACCCACAATAACTGGTTACTACACCTGAGTAGAGGAGAACTTTGTCCATGCCCAGGTGCCTCACCACGGCTGTGCTGGGGGCTGGTAGACTGCCTTGGTGGGTTGCTGAGTGGGCAGAGACCAGCGGTACTCTGCCCGGATGCCAGCACTACCACGGGAGTAGTCGGGTTGAAGCCTGGTTGTTGGAGACCGACTGTCTCCCCTTTAAATACACCGCTCTGCTGCTGGAGACCGACTGTCTCCCCTTTGGCTAAACAGCCCTTTCGTGGGGGGGGGCAGGACAGACCGTCCCTACCCCCTGTGCTGGAATTGCAGAGACCACGGTCCCATCTGCACAGGTGTGGGGCTTACCGTCTCCCCCTGGTACATGAAGCTGCCGCTGGGGAGAGGTGGTAACCAGCTCCTCTCCCATTAGAACACTCTGCTGCTGGGGAATGGAGACTGGGCTCTCTATTCCCTGTACATTAATAATCTGCCGCTGGGGAGAGGTGGTAACAATCTCCTCTCCCATACATACTTCCAGTCTCTGCGGAGGGAGACCGACTGTCTCTCCTCCCAACACAGAGTCCTGCTGTTGGGGAAAGGAGGCTGGGCTCTCTATTCCCAACAAATCACTCTGCCGCTGGGGAGGGGGGACGGCCCCTTCAGCTCCCTGTAACTTGGGAGCAGAGACCACGGTCCCATCTGCGCTGGTATGGGGCTTACTGTCTCCCCTTGGTGTGCTAAGCTGCCGCTGGGGAGAGGGGATAACAGGCTCATCTCCCTGAACCGTAGACTGCCGCTGGGGAGCAAGGACGGCCCCTTCAGCTCCCTGTAGCTTGGCCGCAGAGACCACGGTCCCATCTGCGCTGGTGAGGGGCTTACTGTCTCCCCTTGGTGAGCTGCGCTGCCGCTGGGGAGAGGGAATAACAAACTCCTCTCCCTTACACACCTTCAGCCGCTGGGGAGAGGAGATAACCGGCTCCTCTCCCTGAACCGTAGACTGCCGCTGGGGAGCAAGAACGGCACCTTCATCTCCCTGTAACGCACACTGCCGCTGGGGATCTGGGCCGACTGCCCAGCATCCCTGTAGGGCCGGTAGAGAGACCGCAGTCCCATCTCCACCTGCCATCTGTGGGTCTTCCCAGGACCAATCCGTGAGGCCCCTCAACATTTGTGAGTAAGGGCCACCTGCTTCCCCACCTGGCAACTCTGGCTGCTGCTGGGGATCTGGGCCGGCTGCCCAGCATCCCGGTGGGCCCGGTGGAGAGACCTTGGTCCCATCTCTACTTGCCTGTTGTGGTTCCTCACAGGACCAGTCTATGAGGACCCCCACTTTGGGTTCCTCCCGCCGCCTCAGGGAAAGACGGCTAACCTCCTCGGATGCAGCCTCTACTCGACTGCTGTAACGCTCCTGCTGCTGAGCATACTTCCTCTCTTTCGCCAGCCGGAATTCTCGGTCCAGCCTTGTGTTTCGCTCGGCCATGACCTGGTTCCAAATCACCCGGCGTGTCTCCATGGGTATATCATCCCCATACTCGGCCACTCGCTGCCTCACCTCGGCCAGCCAATCATCTCCAGAGCCAGAACCTTCCATATTTGTCTGCTCCCAGGGGCGCTGCACGACTGCTAGCGTTGCCCTCAATTTGTAAATCCAAACAGTGTCTCTGAGCTGCTTTACCTCGCACTAGGACGCCATCCCACCGCTTGCCACCAATGTAACGGATCGCCTGGCACCCCGACTGGGTACCTCCGTTAATGGATGCTCCTAGCGCTTCCTGAGGACTCCAAGCACTCTGGCAGACACCACAATCACCGAATCAGAGAAGCATATGAATCCTCTCAAGCCTCTGAATGCTGTAGACAGTTGAATAGGAACCATATGAATAGGTTTGCACTCCTAGCAGTCAAACTGGAACAGCATGCAATAAATCCTCCCCCAATAATGAGACGACACTTCACTTTGAGGGTTAAACAGGAACTCTGGACTGGCTCATCCAGCCTGGCTTTTATTACAAGAGTACACATACAGGCCACACCCAGGGGGAGGCATAAAATAACCAATAGTATCACGGGTGCAACCCACACATCCCCTCCCCTTAGTGTGACACATAATCCCATTATTCATACAGTTTAAAATATACTTTTTACACAACTTTCATAACTCTAAAACCATACATCACATTCACCTAAAAATACATATCCACAATCAATCCATTCAGGGGAACAACATATTAAAAAATGGCATGAATCCGACCAGGGGTTCAAAAGTTACTAAAAGTATCTTTTGTCCCTTATTAGCCGCATGGCAAACCGGTTTAGACAGGGTTTACATAGGCCTCTATCCTGGAGACAAAGAGGGAAGTAATCCAATTATCCAGGGCTAGAAGCAGACTCCATTAACCACATGGTTACAGAAAGACATAAAACACTTTAAAATACAGAAAGTTACTTTTTATCCATAACACACAGACATTTCACATATCCCCAGATAGCTGGGATCTGAGCGCACAAAACTACCGAATAGCGCGCAGATCCTATTCACACAGTACAATTGCCATGGAGCTAAAGTCTTTCCCATAGTCTTTCATTATATGAATAGGCTCCATGGTATAGCTATCTGGGTTAACACCTTCACATAAAGTCTGGTCCATAGTCCAAAGGCAAGAGGCGGGCAAGCAGCCCCCTCCAGGGCCCAGTGGCGAAGTTGGTTTCGCCACAATACGCTCACTAACTTGCTCATAATACAACGTGTGGATAGTTTCACAGTAATAAATAGTGACATATGTATAAAACAGGGGCTGATGTGTACTGTAGTCATTGCTGCTGCCCATTAGTGATGGGAGTTTAGCGCAGGACTTATCTTTTTCTATTTGTATTCAATTTTTTTATCACACAGCTTTGTTACAATGCAGCCGCCCATCCCATGTGTTCCCTATTAAGGGTTAATAAATATATAGGGGTGTATATAAAAAAGTTTACTCAATGATGACGAATAGGGAGGCGAACCAAACATCGCATATGTTCGCCATCCGTGGCGAACGCGAACATGCTATGTTCGCCAGGAACTATTCGCCAGCGAACCATTCGGGACATCACTACCAGTAATGAATCAAGGAAAATGTGCAAAGCCTTTACAAATACAGTTACTTGCTTTTTATTAGGCTGCTGAATTTACTGTATAAAGGCACATTTCCTCTTTGCACGTTGGGAACCTTTTAATATGTCATGGTAATTCTTACAATTTGTAATGTAATTGACATTTGTTTTACAGTAAAATTAGTTTTTAGAATTATTATGAGGTCAGGGATACAGTGTCATTTATCATATTCTATACTCTTGTAATATTTTTGAAAAGAAGAAACACATTATTATAAATTTCTGTAAATACATTTTTATTATATTGTTTGATCTTTATATTTTCCTGGGCAGTGATGTATAGACAAAATTGCTGTCTTGTCCTAATTTCACATGCTAGCTATAAATTCCTTGTTCCAAAAAGCACTGTACTTAACATTAAAATAAAAATAATGAATCGGTGCAGGGGTTAAGTTACATACACAAATATATTTGTATTTGCACATTGGGTTTTATTTTGTTTGATCTCAGCACAATCTTGTTGGTACCTATACTGTGAGTGTATATATATATATATATATATATATATATATATATATATATAATTTTAATTCGCAACACATCTTCAAGGGACACTAAAGGCACCCAGACCACTTCTGCCTATTGGAGTGGTCTGGGTACCAACCACCATCACCCTTAACACTGCAAGGTAATTATTGCAGGTTTTATAAACTAGTTTATAGGTTTTATAAACTGCAATAATTACCTTGCAGGGTTAAGTCCTCCTCTAGTGGCTATCTATCAGTGATAGTGCCCTTGTCATAGAGAATATCCAAATCACTTCCTTCCTTTAAAACAAATTAACTGCTCGGCCTATTCTTACCATACTTATCGCGTAAAACAACTCTTAGAGGAAATATCTTATCTTTATATTATCTTTATTTAGTTTATTAAAATAAAACTTCCTCATCACTCACTGAATTATATCATTTGCCAGCTACCCATTAATACCAAATAGAATATATATATATATATATATATATATATATATATATATATATATATATAAATATATACGGAAATCTGGCACTCTACCTTTAAATCAGCTTCTGTAATAACCTCAGTGCTGCAAAGCGTAAATAAATATGTAAAACGATGAAGAGAGCACTCCAGACGATTTTTTCAATCAAACTTTATGTGTAGTGAAGAGGATCAACGTTTTGACCCAGGAGGTCTTTGTCAAGACCCAGGAGGTCTTTGTCAAAACAAAAAAATTGATAAAAACAATTCACTGAAATCATCCTTAACTATTTCACATTTGAAACATAGCATCTGTTTTTAATATATTTTATCTACATTTTATTGTTTGAAGTACTACTCACCTTAATACAATTCTTGTAGGCCTCACTTCTTATATTTCCCAGAGAAGGCAATGGATTGGGACCAGGGGGCAACCTCGACTTGTTCTGTTTCTTGCCTTGAGCTAAGTTAAAGTTAAAGAGCAGGAAAATCACACAGACTGTTAATAACAGGGCTGTAACTCCGAGGAGCTCCAATGTGGGGCTACTCTGCCTGACTATTATTATATCTGTGTTTAATGCTGGTATTTATACAGGGGATCCAAAAAAGGACTGAGTTTGGAAACTTGCCTGACAGCTTATCTGATATTTAATTCTCTGGTGACTGAAAGGTAAACTCTTCTTCTTGCCAAGTAAGTACACAACACCAAATCATTCGTCTTTGTAATATTTGTAATAAAGTATTTTTTTTATCAGAACTCAAACAATATATTTCTTATATTTTCTCAATTAGGGCTATTTAAATTTATTAATTTTTTTTCTTTATCTACTATTAAATAAATTAATTGAAATGTTGTTGAGCAAAAAAATGCAGGGTGCAAGAGAATACTGAGACAATTGACAACAGCTCAAGTAGCCTGCCCATCTGTGAGTCCACACTCAGATCTCAAGCTGGCTTTAGGGACCCTAAACCATTTACATACCAGACTGATCCCACCCAAACAAATCAGTACAAAGCCAAAACGCAGGCCGGCTCCCTCTGTTCGAGAGTGTTTCTAGTCACCCAGGTGTACTAAAAAATGTAAAGTATCAATGGCAAAATACGTGTATATTTTTCTTATATGAATTCATAGAGATGTTAATAATTGTAACCACACATGTGGTTCCCTTTAATAGAGTAAACCCACCCTGTATAACTATCCATAAACAATCAGCACATTGCACCTTATAAATATGGGAACCTTAAGTGTCCCTTTAATAATATAATCCCACCCAGTATATCTAACCATAAGATAACCTACACAGTACATCTGCTCTCTGTAGGAGCCTGGAGTGTCCCTTTAATAATATAAACCCACCCAGTATAACTAACTGTAACCTAACCTACACAGTGCACCTAACGTGTGTGGGAGCCTGGAGTGTCCCTTTAATAATATAAAGCCACCCAGTATAACTAACTGTAACCTAACCTACACAGTGCACCTAACGTGTGTGGGAGCCTGGAGTGTTCCTTTAGTAATATAACTAACTGTAATGTAGCGTAAGCCACTTCGCCACTGTGGTTTGGAGGGGGCTGCTTGCCCGCCTCTTACCCTGTGACTACGGTCCCTGGGCGATTTGGCCCTTTATGCACGGTATTTGGGCATACTGTGGGTTATTGGGCTGCCCCAGGATTATGGGCCCTCTCATCAGCCCATACGAAACTTATACTCCATGGCGGTTGAACTGTGTTTGTGGCATCTAAACGCTGTTTGGATATGTTGAGCGCTCAGATCCAAGCCATCTGGGGATAGGTTGAATGTGGGGGTTCTGTTTAGTATAACAGGAGTTATGTATTTTTATGTCTTTTGGTGGTTGCTGGTAACATGTGCTTAATGGAGGCTGTGTTTGTCCCTGGATATAATTAAATCAGCTTCTCCATTGTCTCCAGGATAGAGGATTCTGGGGAACTAGTTTGAGCTTCTAAAAACCATGCTTCCAGAAGGTCAAATGCACATTTGTACTAACTTTTGAACCCCTGGTCCAATTCGTATGATTTTTGAGTATGTTGTTCCCCCGAATGGATTGATTGTGTATATATATTTTTATGCGAATGTGATGTATATTTTGGGAGTTATGAATGTTGTGTAAAAACTGTATTTTCCCTACCTAGGATAATTGTATTTTCCTGTGTGTACAGATAATTAGTTTACAGGTAGAGGGGAGGGCTATGTGTGGGATGTAACTATTGTGTGATTGGTTAATGTACGTTACTGTGTGTGTCCCTCCCCTTCATGGGAGCACCTAATAAAAAGGGCTGCAAGCTAGCAGCCAGAGAGTTCTATTTTTACCCTCAACTTGAGTCCTGTCTCTTATTGGGGGGATCTGCTACAAGGGATTGCTATGCTAGGCATATTCCCTTGCTATAATCACTGAGCTCTTGTAAGAGCTTGTTCCTGCTTCGTTCTGAAGGGAGATAGCTGCAGCCTGCGGTGCTTATGGTGTCTGGTGGAGTGCTTGGAGTCCTCTGGAAGCGCTAGGAGCATCTTTCAACGGAGGTACCCAGTCGGGGTGCCAGGCGATCCGTTACATGTAACATAACCTACACAGTGCATCTAACGTGTGTGGGAGCCTGGAGTAATATAAACCCACCCAGTATAACTAACTAACCTAACGTGTGCGGGAGCCTGGAGTGTCCCTTTAATAATATAAAGTCACCCAGTATAACTAACTGTAACCTAACCTACACAGTGCACCTAACGTGTGTGGGAGCCTGGAGTGTCCCTTTAATAATATAAACCCACCCAGTATAACTAACTGTAACCTAACCTACACAGTGCATCTAATGTGTGTGGGAGCCTGGAGTGTCCCTTTAATAATATAAACCCACCCAGTATAACTAACTGTAACCTAACCTACACAGTGCATCTAACGTGTGTGGGAGCCTGGAGTGTCCCTTTAATAATATAAACCCACCCAGTATAACTAACTGTAACCTAACCTACACAGTGCATCTAACGTGTGTGGGAGCCTGGAGTGTCCCTTTAATAATATAAACCCACCCAGTATAACTAACTGTAACCTAACCTACACAGTGCATCTAACGTGTGTGGGAGCCTGGAGTGTCCCTTTAATAATATAAACCCACCCAGTATAACTAACTGTAACCTAACCTACACAGTGCACCTAACGTGTGTGGGAGCCTGGAGTGTCCCTTTAATAATATAAACCCACAAAGTATAACTAACTGTAACCTAACCTACACAGTGCATCTAACATGTGTCGGAGCCTGGAGTGTCCCTTTAATAATATAAACCCACCCAGTATAACTAACTGTAACCTAACCTTCACAGTGCACCTAACGTGTGTGGGAGCCTGGAGTGTCCCTTTAATAATATAAACCCACCCAGTATAACTAACTGTAAACTAACCCACACAGTGCACCTAACGTGTGTGGGAGCCTGGAGTGTCCCTTTAATAATATAAACCCACCCAGTATAACTAACTGTAACCTAACCTACACAGTGCATCTAACGTGTGTGGGAGCCTGGAGTAATATAAACCCACCCAGTATAACTAACTAACCTAACGTGTGTGGGAGCCTGGAGTGTCCCTTTAATAATATAAACCCACCCAGTATAACTAACTGTAACCTAACCTACACAGTGCACCTAACGTGTGTGGGAGCCTGGAGTGTCCCTGTAATAATATAAACCCACCCAGTATAACTAACTGTAAACTAACCCACACAGTGCATCTAACGTGTGTGGGAACCTGGAGTGTCCCTTTAATAATATAAACCCACCCAGTATAACTGACTGTAACCTAACCTACACAGTGCACCTAACGTGTGTGGGAGCCTGGAGTGTCCCTTTAATAATATAAACCCACCCAGTATAACTGACTGTAACCTAACCTACACAGTGCACCTAACGTGTGTGGGAGCCTGGAGTGTCCCTTTAATAATATAAACCCACCCAGTATAACTAACTGTAACCTAACCTACACAGTGCACCTAACGTGTGTGGGAGCCTGGAGTGTCCCTTTAATAATGTAAACCCACCCAGTGTAACTAACTGTAACCTAACCTACACAGTGCATCTAACGTGTGTGGGAGCCTGGAGTGTCCCTTTAATAATATAAACCCACCCAGTATAACTAACTGTAACCTAACCTACACAGTGCACCTAACGTGTGTGGGAGCCTGGAGTGTCCCTGTAATAATATAAACCCACCCAGTATAACTAACTGTAAACTAACCCACACAGTGCATCTAACGTGTGTGGGAACCTGGAGTGTCCCTTTAATAATATAAACCCACCCAGTATAACTGACTGTAACCTAACCTACACAGTGCACCTAACGTGTGTGGGAGCCTGGAGTGTCCCTTTAATAATATAAACCCACCCAGTATAACTGACTGTAACCTAACCTACACAGTGCACCTAACGTGTGTGGGAGCCTGGAGTGTCCCTTTAATAATATAAACCCACCCAGTATAACTAACTGTAACCTAACCTACACAGTGCACCTAACGTGTGTGGGAGCCTGGAGTGTCCCTTTAATAATGTAAACCCACCCAGTATAACTAACTGTAACCTAATCACACAGTGCACCTAACGTGTGTGGGAGCCTGGAGTGTCCCTTTAATAATATAAACCCACCCAGCATAACTAACTGTAACCTACACAGTGCACCTGCACGTGTGTGGGAGCCTGGAGTGTACCTTTAATAATATAAACCCACCCAGCATAACTAACTGTAACCTAACCTACACAGTGCATCTAATGTGTGTGGGAGCCTGGAGTGTCCATTTAATAATGTAAACCCACCCAGTATAACTAACTGTAACCTAACCTACACAGTGCACCTAACGTAACGTGTGTGGGAGCCTGGAGTGTCCCTTTAATAATATAAACCCAACCAGCATAACTAACTGTAACCTACCCTGTGTGTGGGAGCTTGGAGAGTCTCTTTAATAATATGAACCCACCTGGTATAACTGTAATATAACCTACACAGTGCATCTAATGTGTGTGTGAGCCGGGAGAGTCCATTTAATAATGTAAACCCACCCAATATAACTAACTGTAACCTAATCACACAGTGCACCTAACGTGTGTGGGAGCCTGGAGTGACCCTTTAATAATATAACCCCACCCAGCATAACTAACTGTAACCTACCCTACACAGTGCACCTGCACGTGTGTGGGAGCCTGGAGAGTCCCTTTAATAATATAAACCCACCCGGTATAACTGTAATCTAACCTACACAGTGCATCTAATGTGTGTGTGAGCCGGGAGTGTCCCTTTAATAATATAAACCCACCCAGTATAACTGTAATCTAACCTACACAGTGCATCTAATGTATGTGGGAGCCTGACGTGTCCCTTCAATAATATAAACCCACCCAATATAACTGTATCCTAACCTACACAGTACATCTAACGTGTGTGTGGGGGTGACCAGGGGCAGGGCTGTTTAGGGTGCGTGTTGAGCTGTGACCAGGGGCGGGGCTATTCTCGGTTTGAGCTGTGAATCAGGGTGTGACCAGGGGCGGGGCTGTTCTGGATGTGAGTGTGGGGGGTGACCAGGGGCAATACTGTTCTGGCTGTGACTCAGGGTGTTACCAGGAGCGGGGCCATGTTGGGTAATATACCTTTATCTGACCAACTGCCGCTCAACCTAACTTGTTGCTGTGATTGCTTTGTGTGAACCTGTAGGAGCAGACCTGTTAGGTTGAGCAGCAGTTGGTCAGATAACAGTAGAGTCTGACCTGACATGGCTGCTCAGCCAAATAAAAAGTGTTTGTTTGACTAAACAGTCCCGCCCCTGGTCACCCCATGACTCACAGCCAGAACAGCCCCGCCACTGGTCACTCCCTGACTCACAGCCAGAACAGTCCTGCCCCTGGTCACACCCCCACTCACACCCAGAACAACTCCGCCCCTGGTCACACCCCACTCACACCCAGAACAGCCCTGCCCCTGGTCCCCCCTGAGTCACACCCAGAACAGCCGCGCCCCTGGTCACCCCCTGACTCACAGCCAGAACAGTCCTCCCCCTGATCAAACCCCCACTCACACCCAGAACAACTCCGCCCCTGGTCACACCCCACTCACACCCAGAACAGCCCTGCCCCTGTTCCCCCCTGAGTCACAGCCAAAACAGTCACACCCCCATTCACACCCAGAACAGCCCTGCCCCTGGTCACACCCTGACTCACAGCCAGAACAGCCCTGCCCCTGGTCACACCCCCACTCACACCCAGAAAAGCCCTGCCCCTAGTCACACCCTGACTCACAGCCAGAACAGCCCTGCCAGGAAATGAAGATAGTAAGTCTAAAAAGTAACTTAAAAGTATACTTTAATATATATAAACAAAACAATGGATAATAAAATGTAAATATAAAATATAGTCCCACTTAACGCGTTTCGCCTAATAGTATGATCCCCACCAAGGATATACAGGATACCAGGAAATGAAGACACTTCTGAAGAAGCCTATTAGGCGAAACGCGTTAAGTGGGACTATATTTTATATTTACATTTTATTATCCATTGTTTTGTTTATATATATTAAAGTATACTTTTAAGTTACTTTTTAGACTTACTATCTTCATTTCCTGGTATCCTGTATATCCTTGGTGGGGATCATACCACCCAAGCTGTTTACACCAGAGCAGGTCACATGCTCTGGAAAGTGTAAGTACAATACCATTTATTATCTATTATATCATTGGTACTTACTTCACCATATTGCTGCTATCTTTCTGTCTTTTATACCAACTACGCACATGGCATATTGAGAACATCTGTGGCAACTACTACAAATCCAAAGACGGGGATTGTACCGTCCAAGCGCTTCACAGTAGAGCTCTGTTATAGCTCATCTCCATGTGAGTGGACTGTACATAGTTACTAATCACTTATTTTTAAGATAAAATTTGCTGTATTGCACTATTATTTTTTGTCTTAATTTTTTTTTGAGGTCACGATTTATTGGAAAATCCAAGAACATATGTATGTATTTTCTGTATATTTTAATTTAAACTAATAGGCGCGGTATACGCCCTCCTTCTTTCTATTATTCACTCACAAGGTTGGGGAATCCTTGTTCTGTATACTGCTGCCTGATCACTATAGCGAGCGCCTACTATCTCTCTTTTTTCAAAATGTACTGTAGCCCATGGATCAGCACAGCTAAGAGGAATAAGCCTTGACAGAGCCAGGAGGTAGGCATAGCAACCACAGGAACTTAGTGACAGCTAGCATGCTGGGTGGGGCGGAGCCATAAGGGGAATATTTACACCAGCCATTATATGAAGTGGCCATTTTAACTGAACCTAAGCTTATCTGTCAGTTGTGAAAACTGCCTGCCCTGGAGGGAGAAGGCAGCAGCATGGAGGCAGCATAGAAGAACAGAGCAGTATTCAGGCAGGAGGCAGCATGGAGGCAGCATGGAGGCAGCATAGAAGAACAGAGCAGTATTCAGGCAGGATGCAGCATGGAGGTACAGGAGAGGATGGAGTGAGCTGCTGCTGCATGCTCACTCCCATCAGCCTCAGACAGAACTCCAAGCAAGCCACCATCCTGGACACAAAGGTTGTGGCAGAAATTGTGACTGGTGGCTGCAGGAGCAGCTGGGGGGCCCCGAGCACGTCTGCTCCCCCCCCACGCAGCAACGGAATGGAGGCCAGCAAGGAGAGTGAGGCCGTCCCAGCAGCAGCCCGGGAGTGACATCGGCAGTTCGGCGGCGCAAGAGCCTGTCAGGAGGCGGCAAGCAGGCGGGAGTTGGAGGGCGGCCGGCGCCGTCTGTTCGGCGCATCGCCGGTCAGGCAAGGTGGCAGGCCATGATGAGGCCACACAGGAAGAGCGCCCCCTGCCGTAAGGCGGGGGGCGGGAAAGCACGAAGGACAGCGGAATCCAGCATGACATGATGGCCACCGGGCAGGGAGAGCGGCAAGAGGCGTCCTGGTGGCATACCTGAGGGACGGGGGGGAATGATGCAAGGGGCCAGCAGTGTAAAAGCGGTCCCCCCCCAATGGGCAGGCGGGGGGGTCCAGGTCGGCGGGACACAGACGGAGGCGGCCCTGGATGGGGCCAGGGTCAGGTCAGAGGTGAAGGAAGGGGATAGTGAAAGCAGCAGGCGGAGTCTTCACAGGCACAGCAGAGCAGCTATGGAGGGGAAGGCCAGCAACTAGTATTAATTAAAGGGGCCACAAGTGGATGAGGCAGCCGGGGAGAGGCCAGGTACTGCAAGCAGAGGGCAGAAGAGAGGAGAAGGACGGGTGGAAATGGACGTAAGGGACAGAGGCAAGCGGGATACCAATGGGGGACGGTGTTCTCAGGAGCAGGAACACAGGAGGAGCATCAGCAGGTGTGAGTACAGGAGGGAGCAGCGCAGGGACAATGACAGGCACAGCAGCAGCAGGAGGTCAGATGAGGGATGGAGGAGCAGGTGAGGAGCCCGTCAAGAAGTCAGTGTGGTAGGAGGAGGTCCAGTTCCTGGGAGAGGAGGTGGTCTCAGTGCAGCTCTTCAGCTTCATCTGTCAGGATTTCACTAGGGCAGAGGCGTGACGCCTGCGGCCAGGAAGGTCAGGCAGCAAGAAGGAGCAGAGATAAGGACTACAGAACAGAGCGCAGGGAGGAAGGGCTGGTAAGGCTATATCAGAACAGACTACCCAGCTTATCTTCTCCAGGTCGAGGAGTGTTACTTCTACGGGTTTGAGGCGGGACCAGCGCGTACAGGAGTCGGCGTCCACTGGATACTCCAGAGCCTGGCAAGGTGGACAGAAGGACAGCGCAGACGGGGGTTAGGTCGGTGAGTCAATAAGCACACCACACTTTTTAAATTGCAAAAATCATTTTAGAGTTATGATCAAGGAAAAAGGGGGTCGTCCCTGCGGTGCGGAAGGGTGGGGTCACCGGAGGGCGGTCGGGAGGCAGAAGTTAGGGCGGTGGTGACGGCGTGCCATGTAGGGAATGGGAATACGGTGTACCGGTACATCCGACGGGGCAGGAGAACGGTTAGATGTGTGGCAATATTCCAGGAGCGGCGCGACAAAATGGCCATGTGACATTGGGGGGTCACTTGAAGGCGGAGGATAAGATTTGATTAAGGGGATTTGTAAAAAAAAAAATTCCTGTCTTCCGCTCGAGGAGTTCCTTGATTTAAAAGGGGATGATAGGAAGGAGGCCGGAAAAGAAGAGGAGGGGAAAGGCGGAAGTATCGCAAGATACTAAAGACTTTGGGAATTGGCTTAGGGCTTTTGTATCCTAGTAGCGTAATCGGGGTAAGGTGCCCGGTTACTAATGATGGTGCAGAAAATGCGCTCTTTCCGGGGGCTGTTGGCGCGCCCCCAGGAGGTACGGTGCTGGCCGGACAGAAGGTCAGTGCAACTGGGGACCGTCAGGTAGGCTTGGATATGGGGGTTCCGGAGGCGGTGGGAGTCATGGTGTCAACTGACGCGTCAAGATAGGAAAACCTAAGGCAGGAGGGGTACTCGCCGGGGCTTCAGCTCGGAGCGGCCCGGGTGATGATCCATGCGTTGCTGCCGTGGCTAAGGCAGTAAGCCTCCCATGAAGGCGCTAGTTTTATGGCTGGGATTTTTGGGGGGGGTTTCGCTATTCCATTAAAAGTCGAGTAGTCACGCGAGGAAGCCCAATTGGGGAGATGGCGGTTCCGTTACATCCCGCCATTAGCAGATCTGTGGGTGTCTCCATGGGGGGTGGTCCCCTAGAAAGGGGCAGGCAAATTCCGTCTGATACAAAACTTATCGCACCCAAAAGGGGCATCTGTAAATGAGGACATCGACGCAGACCTGTATCTTTGGCATCATTCTGCCTTGCCGTCGAGTTGGTTCGCGGGAATCCTATTGCACGTCTTAGCTTAGGCTGGAAATTGTTTCGGTGGTAGGAGAGTGTCAATTGCCTGGGGATCAGTTGACTGCTTTCAGGAGTTTAGGGTGAAGGTTCGCAGGTCCAAGAAGGTCACGCTGAGAAATCGCAGTTGTTCATAAGGCAGTTTCAAGTTCGCATGTCAGGTTAGTCGCGAGGAATGGGTCTGTAGCTGTTTCATGGCGAAGGCTACTTGTGGAGCCATTGCGGGTGGTATCGAGTTGTTCACGGATGCCTCTGAGAACATACCTGGAAGGCAGGTGGTGTGCGGAGCGGTGGCGGGAGGCATGAAAGGTAAGTCCTCTTAATTGAAGTTGGCATCTTTTGAGTTTTTTCCATTGGGAGTGGCCGTGGCTCTAAATGGTGAAGGATTAAGGGACGAAAAGTCATAATTCACGGACAATACGACGGGGTTCATGCGGTTTACCATCCAGCCTAGTCCTCGGTTCAGGAGGTACGCCGATGGTGGCGATTCGTATTACTGTGCAGGCCGTTTAATATCGGGTGCAGGCACACCACGTGCCTGGTTGGCAGAAGGTAGGGGCTGGTTACTTGGCTCGCGCACAAGGGGACAATCTGCGAATGGCGGCCCCAGGGGGCGCGGGAGGAGGGACAGGCCGGTCTGGAGGAAATGTGGCAGCTCGAGACGCCATGCTTGGAGGATCGATACGGAATCCAATGGCACCGGGCACGGGGACTGCCTATGTGAAGGTTTGGGATATGTGGGACGAGGCGGTTGGTTTCACTGGGTGGTCCCAGTCAAAGGAGGGGTGAAGGGATACCTTGCTGTGGTTCATAAGCCGCTTGTTCTTTCAGCGTTAGCTCCATCGGCAATGGACAGGAGCATGGCGGCATTGGCGTTAGGGTTCAAACTGACCGATTGGGAGGAAGTGACGGAATGTTGTCACGTCCGTCAGGCATCGTGGGTCTTACGGAGAGGTATGAAATATGTCAGTGCCGGGCGTCCAGTTTCCTTGGGTAACGCAATGCCTGATGGTGTGTTACTCTACTTTTGCGGTGAGTTTGTTTGCGGTGGCCTTTTCGGGGGCTTGGAGTAATTTGGATTGGGGAGCTGGTAAGTGCCTTTCAGGGGGGTTCTACACTCGGTTGTCAAACCTCAGTCGGTTAAGGTAACGATTCGGTAGGGTTGTACAAGAACGGATGTGTCTGGTAAAGGAGGTTTGGTAAAGCTTTATTCCTTGCCGGTGTCAGGGTTATGCCCGGCATCAAGCGCATCATGCTACTTGGAGCTTCGCCCGGACATCCCGGGTGGCTTACTGGTAAAAGGGGACGGATCGGCGCTGTCACAATTCGATTCCCGCAGGGGTTTGTTCAGAGGGGTTTGACAATGTTGGGTTTGGATCCAGGGCACTGTGGGGCCCATGTTTCCCGGATAATGGCGGTGACAGAGGCATCCCGTCTGTTTTTTTTTTTTGAAACTTGAAGTTTATTGAGTTTTCCACAAGTCATGGTAATGGGGGAGGGATACAGAAGAGAAGAGGGGAGGGGGGGGGGAGGGGAAAGCATACGTTCACTTTACATTGTACATTTTACAGTTTGAGGTTACATTCCCAGTATATATCATTTCAAACCGTTTGCATTGGTATGTTGTGGCACCTTACGGTCGATTATGTACCCATTTGGATTACGGTGAATTGATTGCTATCTGCTGGTTCCGCATTGTCTGTCTCATTGCTACCTGGCGTATTTTGTTTTGTATCTATTGGTTAGCTTTCTAGTGTCCAACCTATGCCTACTGAACGTCCTTGTCTATTATGTGTCATTGCAAAAGGAACATTAACCCGAGGTGGATCTTGTGTCCGTCCTCCATGACCTCCACATTTCCCATGCGTCTGTGTGTTTATGTTGGTACATTTGTGCCACAGAGTAGTGGGTTTCATATATGAGTTGCTTGTCTATGTCTTGTATTAGCTGAAGGGTTTTCGGTGCTGCAGGAGATTTCCAGGATCTTGCTATAACCCTCTGTGCTGTCAGTAGGATGTGGTATATCAGTTTTTTAACTGCGGTAGGTAAGTCGGTTGGTATGTCTAGTAGCAGAAAAGTCAATGGGTCTAAAGCTAATTCGATCTTGGTGGATTGTTTTATGATTTGTTGTATTTCCGCCCAGTACCTTTCCAGTTTAGGGCATCGCCACCAGATATGAAGGACTGAACCTACGTCTCTGGTGCATCTCCAGCAAGTCGGGGATGTATTGGGGAACAGTTTATGCAAGCGGGTTGGCACCATATACCACCTATACACTGTTTTTAAATATTGTTCAATCAGTGGGGCTGACTTCACCAGCTTCCTTACTGATGTCACTAAGTGTGACCACGTATCTTCTGTAATGTTATTATTCGTGTCTGCAGCCCATTGTTGCGCCTGAGTGGAGCTATGGAACGGCTGGTAGGGCTGAATACTCTTATAACATTCAGACAGTGGTTTGAGGTTTTGAGGGGGTACCCCAGTGATTCCCGTGTGTTCCCAGGTCGTCATTTTCCCTTTTGGATTTTGCTTATGTGGTTGTTCCTTAGTTTGTTTATGGAGAAAGGATTGTAGTTGGATATATGAGTAGTGGGATGTGGGTGGTATCCCGTATTTGCTGCATAGTTTCGAGAATGGCAATAGTTTACCACCTTTGCATAAGTGCGTCAGGTGAGTGGCTCCCTTGTCTCTCCATGGTGTTGCGTGGAATGTAGGGATACAGTACGGGATTGCATCAATAGGGGTAGCTAACGATAGTGGGTGGTGCGATTCAAAGTGTATTCTATGTTTATCCCAGGTTTTAAGAGCTAAACTGAGTTGTGTCGGCATGGACGGGATTACTGGTCTGAGAGGCTTTGGTAGCCACAATACTCTAGATACCCGGAAGGGGGTCGTGGTTTGGTTCTCCATATGTACCCATTAGGGCTGGTCTGTCCCCTTAAGGTGCGTTAATAGCGATGCCAATATTGCTGCTTGGTAATACGATTTGATGTGGGGGAACGCCATCCCCCCTTTTTTTTTGGGTGCCATTAGTATTTTTTGGGATATTCTCGCCCGTCCCGTTCCCCACACAAATTGTATCAACTTGGTTTGCACATTTTTAAAATATGAGTTTGGTACCTGCCATGGGAGGTTCCTGAACAGGTACTGGAGCATGGGCAATATCGTCATTTTAATTGCTACTATACGCTCTGTCCAGGACAGAAAAAGATTTCCCCAGCCTTTCAGTGTATCGGTGCAGTCCCTCCAGACCCTAATGTAATTTGAGGGGAGCATATCTTGTGGGTTTTTGGTAAATGTCAGGCCCAAATATTTTATGTTATCTGTCCTCCATTCAAATATGTAGTCCCTCTTAAGTCTTGCTTGTACTTTTGGGTCTAGTCTCAAGCCTAGTGCTTGTGTTTTAGCAGTGTTGAGGGAGTAGTAGCACAGCGCCCCGTATTCTGTAATGAGTTGCATAACGTGGGGTAGTGATTTTTCTGGGTTTGTAATGTACAGTAAGATATCATCTGCGAATGCACTGATTTTAATCGTCCGTCCGTGCCAGTCCACTCCCTCTATCTCTTGGTGGGTTCTAATTGCAGTGAGTAGTGGCTCTAAGGCGAGCACGTAAAGCAGGGGTGACAGAGGGCACCCCTGTCTCGTGCCGTTGGTGATATCAAATGGTGCGGACATGAAACCAGCCTGTAGGACTTGGGCTGTGGGGCGGGAGTATAGGGCAAATATTTGCTTGATGAATTGATGCGGGAACCCAAACCTTTCCAATACCCGGCGGAGGAAGAGCCAGCCCAGGCGGTCAAAGGCTTTTTCGGCATCTAGAGCTAGGAGTAGACCGCCGGGACCAGCCCCCCTCATCCTTTCCAGAATTAGGGACAGTTTTCTGTTATTGTCTGTCCCTTGTCTCCCCAGTACGAACCCAGTTTGGTCGTCATTGATCAGTGTTGGAAGGAGTTTGTTCATCCTGGTGGCCAGTATCTTAGCATAGATCTTAGCATCAGAATTCAACAATGATATGGGCCTGAAGTTTTTGCATTGGTGTGGGGGTTTTCCTGGCTTGGGTAGGGTCACTATTGTGGCTAGAAGCATCTCGGGGGGGAGTTGACCCGTGTCCGTTGCCGTCTTAAACGTCCGCGCCAGCCACGGAGCGAGTATGTCTGCGAATGTTTTGTAATACGAATTAGATAGGCCATCCGCCCCGGGGGATTTCCCCACTGGCAGCTGTCGGATTGTGTTTAGTATTTCATTTACGGTGATTGGTTCAAGTAATGTCGAAAGTTGTGAATGGTCTAGCTGTGGTAAAGGGAGTTTTGCCAGGTATGCTTTAATCAAGTTATCATCTAGAGGGCCTGTTCCGGGATGGTTCCCTAGGTTATAGAGATTTGCATAGTATTTTGCAAATTCTTGAGATATTTCTAGGGGATTTTGAATCTTTTTATGGTCTGTGGTGTGCAAGTAGGGTATCTTGGAGTGTGCTAGCTTCGCTTTTAGCCGATTAGCTAGGTATTTAGTTGCTTTCCCGCTATGGTGGTAAGATGTTGCCCTCAGTTTTTGCAAACAGTATGCAGTTTTCGCTGCATTCAGTTCTATGAGTTGGTTGTTTAGTGTTTGTATTTGTTCCAGTAGGGCTGGGGACGGGTTAAGTTTATTTTGGGTCGTCGCTATCGCCAGTAGCTTTTGGCATTCTAGTAGGGTTTTCTGTCTGTTCTTTTTGAGGTAAGAGGAGCGCCTTATGAAAAGTCCCCTTACGACAGCTTTGTGTGCTAGCCATACATGTTGGTCAGATACCTCCCCATTAGAGTTCTCTTTAAAGTAATTCGCCAAGTCTTTGTGTACTTGCGATGTGAATGTACGGTCGTGTAACAGCGACTCGTTCATCCGCCAAGTCCCTCTCCCCTTAAATTGGAAAGAGTCGAGCAGGGTTAGATAAACTGGGCTATGGTCCGACCAAGTTATTTCCCCAATGTTACAGCTAGAGACTTGTGCTAATGTTTGTTGGTCCACATAAAAGGTGTCGATCCTTGTGTAAGTATTGTGAACTTTCGAGTGAAACGTGTAATCACGCTCCCCAGCATGAAGAACCCTCCAACTGTCATACAGGTTGTGTAGTATGATTTTTTTAGAGAGTGTTTTACATATGGAAACCATCTGCCCTCGCCTTACTCCTTGTGGGAGCGCTGTCGTGTCTTCCTCTGGCGATGTAATAAAATTGAAGTCGCCGCAGAGGATCAGCCCCCCTAATTTGATCAGTTCAATTTTTTGCATGAGACGGTGAAGGAAGGTCTCTGCCCCTTTATTGGGGAAGTACGCCGAGACCAGGGTGTACTGAGTGTTATTGAAGAGTCCCACCAACACGATGAACCTGCCCTGTGGGTCAATTAGTGTTCTTTGCTCAATAAATGCATCCTTGTGTATTAAAATGGATGTCCCCTTCGTTTTGTTCGCGGACAGCGCATGGTATTGATTAGGGAAGTATTTGGTGTATAATTCGGGTGTCTTAGCGTTTTGGAGATGCGTCTCCTGGATACAGGCGATGTCTATCTCTTTAGATTTAAGTTCTTGCAATAAAAGGCGTCTCTTGCCTGGTGTGTTTAACCCTTTTACGTTATAGGTAACCAGTTTCATGTTGGGGTAAAGGTGTTTCTGTGCTATTTTTGTGCCTCCATGACTTCTTTAATTGTACTATGTGTTTTGCGACATTTTTATGTGCCCAACTTTGATTTTGGATAGAGGAATGCATTTTCTTGGGGTGTAACAAGTTACTAGTATGTCGAGAGTGAGGGGTGTAGGGGGGGGTCAGAACAATCAATGGGTGATGTACCCAGACGGGCTCCCATATTCGGGGCCGCGGTCCGCCACCTAACCAGTAGGTGCGGGTAGTGGGGGGGGTGCAGGTGATGCCTATTAACCTGTTAGTCATTCACCTAGGGGCCTCAGAGCAGTTTTAACAGTAGATTGTACATTTTAACAAAACAGTTATTACTCAAATCAAATACTGAGCTTAAAGGCAAAAGAGCCAACACATTTTGACACCGTTACTGAAGTAGGTGACAGGATACTGTGCACAGTTCATGCCCTTATGCGAAATCAGTTTTGTGTAGGGCAGAGTCAAAGTCTAACCAGCTGTGGTAGCTGCCAATGTTCCGGGCTTTACGTCTATACGACCATAAACAGTTCGAACTTGTGCTGTGCATTAAGGATAGTAAGTTCTGTTGAAGTTTAGCAGAATCTAAGGGTTGTCATGTTGATTAGGTGTGTGTGTGCTTGTGTAATATATTTACGTATATCTCAAGCTCTTCACTGAGAGGACCATTCTGGCGACATTCTTGGAACTTTCGCCGATTTTTCAGGTCCAACAGGTGGCAGCGGCAGTCCCCAGTCTTTCAGCTTACGAATGCCTTGTGGTAAGTCTGCAACCATGTGGACCGCACCTTGATGCGAAATGAGGAGTTTAGCAGGATATCCCCAGCGATAGCTCACATTCTGTTCTCTCAGGGCCGTGGTGATGGGCGACATCGATTTCCTGAAGTGCAGGGTTTCCGCTGATAAGTCCGCAAAGATTTTAATAAATTTATATTCTTCAGGTATGTCTGCAGTTCTGCTGGCTTTCATGATTTTGTCTTTAGCGTGAAAGAAGTGAATTCTAGCGATCACATCCATTGCTGCTGTAGGCGGTAGATGTTTAGGCCTGTGCAGTCTGTGCGCTCTATCAATTATAAGTTGATCAGGGTGGGTTTCTGGGGTAAGAGCTTGGAACATGTCGGACAGATAGTTATGGAGGTCAGCCGTCTGGACAGATTCTGGGATGCCCCGGAACCGGAGGTTGTTTCTCCTCGCTCTGTCTTCCATATCTGCTAGTTTGAGTCTGTGTGCTTCCACAATGTTGTCCAGTTCTTGGATTTTGTCCGCCAGGCTGTTATGGGCCACAGCATGTTCGTCCAGTTTTGTTTCGATTAATGCGGTGCGGTTACCTATCTCCTGCACCTCTTTGTGTAGTTCAACTTTCAGCTCCTGAAGTTGCTTCTTCATATTCTTTTGTATGTTGGCTGTGAACTCTTCCATCATCTCCCTTATGCCTCCCATCGTCAGGGGCTGTTCGTCTGGTGCGCAAGAAGGTGATGTGTGCGGTGAGGGGGAAGTTTCCCGCCTTTCTTGGGTGTCGCCATCTTGTGCAGGCTCCTGATTCTCCCTCAATCTGGAGGCCGCAGTTTTTGTCAAGAAGAATGAAGCTCTGTCGGATTTTCCCGCTTTGTTTTTCTGTCTGTGCGACATGGTGGCTGCTTCCCCCGGTCAGTATATGTGTTTGTAGCAGGTTTTGCGCTCAGCGTGCCGTTTATTTTTGCTCTTTTGGTCTCTATAAGTCGGAGCTGATCTTACATGCGTCCGCTCAGCTCCAGCAGCAGGCCACGCCCCCCCCGTCTGGTTTTAAGTGAGGACCTGGGGAAACGTTTAGGCAGGTGGGAGTCAGTGTGGTTTAAGTCCTGTTTATGGCCGGTCTATTTGGTTTAATGGCTATGGACGTATGGGTTTGTGTTTGGGGCTATGCCTTGTCGCTAAATACCTTCGTTTCAAGTTTGGTGACATGGTTGGTGGGCCACTCTTACATCTAAGGGGCGCAAAAGGGAGCCACGGTTAGAGTCAAGTGCAACTGGTCTTTCCTTTGGAATTGGTGGAGCTGGAATGGTTTTGGTTTTCGGGGGTTTTGGTGGCAAGGCATTATTGGAGAAAATTTTCCGGAAGGTAACAAGGGGTACTGTTCAGGGCATTCTGGTAATCCACAAGGGCAGGAAGGATATCAGCATGATCCCGGAAAAGGAATTGAACAGGTGGAGGCAGAGGGAGGTGGACCGGCTATGGGAGCTGGCCACAGGTGTGGTGGTGGTGCAGTCCGAGATGGTTCCTCGGTTACATTGGAGACATACTAGGAACCCGGTCGCGCTGGCTTGGTGTCGAGGACGAATTAATAAAAAATTGATGGCGGTGTGGCGAAACCAACCTCGCCACTATGAGCTGGAGAAGCCTGGTTGCTCACCTGCTCCCTTTAGACTATGGACCAGACTTGAAACAGCTTTATTTCCCCTGGGTGAAAGGTTTATTCGTGCTTTCTGCCAGGGTGTTCGGTAGATTTCATCTACCGAACCAACTACCATACGAGGGACCACCTAGAAGATGGAGTGTGCCGTCAATTGACCGCCCAGAAGCTGCGGTTAACCGCAGCTTAATTGACAAACGCTGGGTGGCCTTTGTTCGTCAAACGAACATGTGGCGGCGGCCATCTTAGCTCTCGAACAGCGGTGTCTTGCCGTCAAGTGTCTGGAACTAAAATCGGACACTCGACTAAGCAAACAGCGCTGAGACCTCCAGACTTCCATAGATCCGTGCCACAACTACCGAACGAGCCGCCGTTCGGTAGAAAGACTATTGTACTTATGGGGATTCATCCGAACTTAGGCATAACTCTGGATGGCAATCCGTTCGGGACTTGTAACGTACGAACTGGGACCGACCGCAAGGCCAAACCTCATGGAACTATTTTCGGTCACTTTGCCTGTGCAGTCGGTCAATACTTTAAAGTCCCATAACTCCCGAACACTTTATCCGAATGGGCTGATTTTAACATATGTTGTTTTTCCAGACTAGGGCTATCTGGAGATATTGGATTTGTGGATGTACCCCAAGTATTTAGGGTACATCCAAAACTTGGGTAAAACTATGTCCATGTTAATTGTGTTAACAGATATGTTGGAGGGAGGAGATGTGTGGGTTGTACCTTAAACTGGATTGGTGTATTGTGAATCCCTCCCTTGCATGGGAGAATCTCATATAAGCCTGTGTGTGAATAAATCAGTGTTGTTGCTGTTTAACCCTGAAGCTGGAGTGTTGTCTCTTTCTTGGGGGAAAGGGGACTGTATGCCGACTGCCAGGAGTGTAAGCTGTTCGTATTGCTTTTCCTGTTCGGCTGCTTCCAGGGTTCGTGTGTCTGCTGTTCGAGAGTTGGTGAATCCGTGCAGTTCGGGGAGTTCGGGGAGTTGGTGCTTATGGTAGCTGCTGGTCTATCTAAAGGGGATTATCGCCTAAACTGGGTTTTATCCCCTTCTGAGCGAAACGGTCCGTTACAATTGGTGGCAAGCGGCGGGATCGTTCCTACAACCAGAGGGACAGCTACAGACAACACCATTCCTGGATTACAAATTGAGGGCAACGCTATTACCCGTACAGCGACCCTATCTACAAAGGAACTCAGAAAATGGAGGAGAAGTTTCAAGATAGATTGTACAGTTACGTATCCCTGTGGTCTGGAACAGTCTCAGAGGAGGACATGTTGAGGTACAGAGAGATGGCCAGAGCCAGATTGTGGGACGAAACCCTAGAAGAAGTACAGTATTCGTGAGGGGATCGGCGCCGCAGCAGAAGGCAGCGAATCCTGGCTCGAATGGCAGAACGGATGCCCCTCCTGAGAAAACAGACCGAAGAAGCGTTGGTGACTAGACTCGAGATTCTAGTATATGCAGAACTGGCGCTAGACGACGCATACCAGGCGATACAATGGTACGCAGCTCAGTGTGTCCCCGAGATGGCAGAGTATGAGTTCCCAGAAGGCGGAGATTGCACTGACCTTGGCCGATTTGGGATAATATTGACGATGAGGACTTTGGGAAAGTGACCAACTCTCGTTTTTGGGACCTGTGTTACGACCGAGAGGACATGCTGGGTCTCCCTAGCGCTATTGACCTCGAGGCAGACCTACAGTATTTGGTCATCAAGGAATGGAACCTGGAGGGGGATTACCTGCGACTCATCAATGAGGCCCGGGAAGAGACAACCGGTCCTCCTTCCCAACAGCAACCAGCGGTACCCGAGGTAGCAGATCTCCTAGACTGGTCCTGTGAGGACACCCAGCAGCAAAGTGATATGCCAGGAAGGCAGTGTGAAGTGAAGGGAGAGGAGAGCAGCGTCCTCCCTCCCCAGCGGCAGTGTGTACCCCAGGGAGCTGATGGTGTCGTCCGTCCTCCCCAGCGGCAGTGTGTCCCCCAGGGAGCAGAAGGTGCAGTCCTTCCTCCCCAGCGGCAGTGTGTACCCCAGGGAGCAGAAGGTGCCGTCCTTCCTCCCCAGCGCAGTGTGTACCCCAGGGAGCTTATGGTGTCGTCCGTCCTCCTCAGCGGCAGTTTGTGTCCCAGAGAGCAGAAGGTATCGTCCTTCCTCCTCAGCGGCAGTGTGTACCCCAGGGAGCTGATGGTGTCGTCCATCCTCCCCAGCTGCAGTGTGTAACCCAGGGAGCAGAAGGTGCCGTCCTTCCTCCCCAGCGGCAGTGTGTACCCCAGGGAGCTGATGGTGTTGTCCATCCTCCCCAGCGGCAGTGTGTAACCCAGGGAGCCGAAGGTGCCGTCCATCCTCCCCAGCGGCAGTGTGTACCCCAGGGAGCTGATGGTGTCGTCCATCCTCCCCAGCGGCAGTGTGTGTCCCAGGGAGCAGAAGGTATAGTCCTTCCTCCCCAGCGGCAGTGTGTACCCCAGGGAGCTGATGGTGTCGTTCGTCCTCCCCAGCGGCAGTGTGTAACCCAGGGAGCAGAAGGTATCGTCCTTCCTCCCCAGCGGCAGTGTGTACCCAAGGGAGTTGATGGTGTCGTCCGTCCTCCCCAGCGGCAGTGTGTGTCCCAGGGAGCAGAAGGTATCGTCCTTCCTCCCCAGCGGCAGTGTGTACCCCAGGGACACTGATGGTGTCGTCCATCCTCCCCAGCGGCAGTGTGTCCTGCAGGGAGCAGAGACCGTCAGTCTCGTACCCCAGCAGCAGGACAAGAGAATGAAAGGGGAGACAGCTGGTCTCCCTTTCCACCAGCAGAGAGAGTGGCAGGAAGAGGAGCCTGCTAACCTCTCTCCCCAGCGGCAGTTTACCGTCCAGAGAGAGGAGCTTGTTACACCCTCTCTCCAGCGACAGCCTAACCCACCAAGGGGAGATGTTAAGCCCCACAACTGTGCAGATGGGACCGTAGTCTCTGCACTTACAGCACCAGGGGTCGGGACAGTCGGTCCTGTCCCCCAGCCACAGAGCGATATATCCAAAGGGGAGACAGTCGGTCTCCCCCTCCGGCAGCCGAGATGTGCACCTAAAGGGGAGACAGTCGGTCTCCAGCAACCAGGCTCCAACCAGACTACTCCCGTGGTAGTGCTGGCACCAGGACAGAGTACCGCTGGTCTCTGCCCCCTCAGCAACCCCCCAAGGCAGCCTACCAGTCCCCCACACAGCCGTGGTGAGGCACCTGAACCTGGACAAGATTCTCCCTCACCCAGGTGTAGTAACCGTTTATTGTGGGTGGGCTGCACTGCTGTTTCTGTTTTGTGGGTGGGTTGCTGGACTAACCAGGGCACTGACCGGCAGAAGGTCAGGTACCCTGTTAGTCTAATTGGTAAAGGGGAGAATTGTGGCGAAACCAACCTCGCCACTATGAGCTGGAGAAGCCTGGTTGCTCGCCTGCTCCCTTTAGACTATGGACCAGACTTGAAACAGCTTTATTTCCCCTGGGTGAAAGGTTTATTCGTGCTTTCTGCCAGGGTGTTCGGTAGATTTCATCTACCGAACCAACTACCGTACGAGGGACCACCTAGAAGATGGAGTGTGCCGTCAATTGACCGCCCAGAAGCTGCGGTTAACCGCAGCTTAATTGACAAACGCTGGGTGGCCTTTGTTCATCAAATGAACACGTGGCGGCGGCCATCTTAGCTCCCGAACAGCGGTGTCTTGCCGTCGAGTGTCTGGAACTAAAATCGGACACTCGACTAAGCAAACACCGCTGAGACCTCCAGACTTCCATAGATCCGTGCCACAACTACCGAACGAGCCGCCGTACTTATGGGGATTCATCCGAACTTAGGTATAACTCTGGATGGCAATCCGTTCGGGACTTGTAACGTACGAGCTGGGACCGACCGCAAGGCCAAACCTCATGGAACTATTTTCGGTCACTTTGCCTGTGCGGTCGGTCAATACTTTAAAGTCCCATAACTCCCGAACACTTTATCCGAATGGGCTGATTTTAACATATGTTGTTCTTCCAGACTAGGGCTATCTGGAGATATTGGATTTGTGGATGTACCCCAAGTATTTAGGGCACATCCAAAACTTGGGTAAAACTATGTCCATGTTAATTGTGTTAACAGATATGTTGGAGGGAGGAGATGTGTGGGTTGTACCTTAAACTGGATTGGTGTATTGTGAATCCCTCCCTTGCATGGGAGAATCTCATATAAGCCTGTGTGTGAATAAATCAGTGTTGTTGCTGTTTAACCCTGAAGCTGGAGTGTTGTCTCTTTCTTGGGGGAAAGGGGACTGTATGCCGACTGCCAGGAGTGTAAGCTGTTCGTATTGCTTTTCCTGTTCGGCTGCTTCCAGGGTTCGTGTGTCTGCTGTGCGAGAGTTGGTGAATCCGTGCAGTTTGGGAGTTCGGGGAGTTGGTGCTTATGGCAGCTGCTGGTCTGTCTAAAGGGGATTATCGCCTAAACTGGGTTTTATCCCCTTCTGAGCGAAACGGTCCGTTACAGGCGGTATTTATCAGATGTGGGGGCGGTGTAACAGTGAGACACAACGAACTGGGAGGCAAGCTCCCTGGGTACTCCAGGGGGGATGGGGTACGTTTTCAGATGTAAGGTGTGATCTGTTTAAATTGGGCCTTCAGGAAGGCATTCAACAGGCCTTATTCCGGTGTGGTGGGGGTCGCTCAGGAGCTTTAGGTGTCAAGTCCTGAGCTGTGACGGGGAATGGCCTGGTTAAATCGGAGGGTAGATGGAGAAGAAAGTTGGCATCCTGAGGTTTAGTGTGGATTGGGCAGTGTTGCACGTGGTTGGTAGGTTCGAGCCCGTCGGTGGCTCCGAACCTGGGGGTGTGGTGGTGTCTTGGTACACCCTACACTGGAACTGGTGGGTAGCGGTGTCTTGGTACACCCCTACAATGAATATGGTGGGTAGCGGTGTCTTGGTACACCCCTACAATCGATATGGTGGGTAGCGGTGTCTCGGTACACCCCTACAATTTAACCTGGTGGAAATGTGGTCATATTGGGTGGCCAGTTTCTGTATTAACATGTTATTTAGATTGTTATCTATTGTTATTATTGTGGGGTCATTGCTAGGGGTATGTTATGTATATGGGGGGATGTTAACTTTAATACGATTTGTTGGCAATGACCCCATTTGTTATTCCTTTATTATTTTTTTAATAATTTAATAAAGCTGTGGACTAATTATTTCCAACAGTATATCCTGTGTCCGTGTTTTAATGGGAGTTGGGGTAAGGTTAGCGCATATGCCGGCAAATCCGACTGTGCGCCTGTCAACTCAGCTGTTTGCAATGAACAAATCAAACAAAAGCAATTGCGATAGCTCAACACAACGAATGCTTCAAGTGGTTTCTCCAAATTCAACTAAAAATGCAACTTATAATGACTTCTCCAGAAACGTGGGCACGATAGCATTAGGAACACAGGTTTTTATTTCTAATGCTATAGGGTTCCTTTAACCCCTTAATGACACAACTTCTGGAATAAAAGGGAATCATGACGGAATATATCCGTCGTCTGTCCTTAAGCAAAGTTCCATTTTCAAGTCAGACGAAACACTTAGGGTGGAGAGACGGACCTGGTGACATTTTGATTTTCATTGTTTTTAATCTATTAATTCTTTGCCCATCATTATGTGGTCCCTACTTCTGGAGAATTCACCTATATTCCTCTGGACCAAAGAGTAGTTGGATTTTGATGGGCTTGTTTTCCTATTTTATTGTGTGAGTGTAAGTTGAAAAAAGTGTCATTAGAGTCTTATATAGTATTGCACTATGGTTTCTGCCTCTCCTTATTTCCCCTTTATGTTTACCTTCATACATTGTGTTTGGCCTATATACCATCTAAGTTTGTGAGTGCAATATATTGATTAGCCATATTTAGTGTTAGTATTTATTATACTATTGTGCCCCTATTTGTATTCGTATTGCAGATTGTCGATGTTTTAATTTTGTCTATTAAGAAGAAATTGAGGAATTTTCTTTATAACCTGCATATTTTAAGAGTAATTGTTACCTATTTCTGTAGCTCCTCTGCAAGATTATTTAATAAACTTGTAATTTGATTAATTGCATCCTGAGTGATTATTTCAAACACAGATTATAACGTTTCCTTGGTGAATAACTGCAGACTTAAAGTCATGACTTTGTAGCCAAATATAACATTTATTAAAAATGACAAATGATTAAGATGCTCTTCAAACAACAATAAATTAAACATTGGACAAAAATTGTTTTGAAATATTTCATACTCATAGCAATAATAATCATTTTATAAAATGAATGATAAAGTATTCACATGAAAGAAAAGATGTGATAATTATTAATACATATTAAGTCTTTTAAGGTACATCATGTTCCCCATTACTTGTTTTCTCTAACTTTCAGTCATATATTATATATACAAGCACATAGATATATATATATATATATATATGTATTTATTGATATATTTTTAGTTAATATTTCATTGTTTTATCCAAAGCATTTCTGAGTAGTGGAACGCCATCTATCGACTACCATTATTATAATGGAAATGCTCAGTAGAAATATCTAGTGCAAACATTGATTCTTTGTAATATAAAAATCGAGACAACTAGAAAAGCCATTAAATCTGTTTCACAATTAGCGAGCAATGAAGCACAATTGATAGTTACGAGGACAATTTCCAAATCCGCTAACCTCTGGAGTCAGATCTAGCTCTTCTATGTCCACCGAGGACCTCAGAGTGAAGTTCTGTAAAATGTTGGTGAAAAACAGAAAGAGTTCCATCCGTGCCAAGCCCTCCCCGACACAGATCCGCTTTCCTACAGAGGGTTAAAGGGAAAATCAAAGTTTTAGCACATCTCACTGGAGATTAGGATGGTCTGAATGCAACAGGATAATTCATAAGATCCAGAAAATTCAAATTTTTGTATAACACTATAATATTATTATGACTTGCATTTATAAAGCACCACCATATTCCGAAGTGCTGTGCATTTGGGGTAAAAGATAATAGAATATTTATAAACCAATACAAAAAGTAAGGAGGGCCCTGCCCATGAGCTGCGATCCAGCCATTGAAGCTCTTGTATACAAAGTGCCTAATTAGATAGCCCGTGAGCTTACAATCCAAAGGTTGTAATGGGGATTTGAGACAAACGGTAAGGGGGAATCTGGAAGTGATGGCCAAAGGAAATTAAAGGAAAGTTGCAGCTACTGTTAATGTATGAAGGGAACGAGTAGGTAATTGACCAGAACATCAATGAGCTGGAGGAGCTTGCTATATATTAGAAGGAGATGGGTGGGCAGGTTAGTGCTCAGTGACAATGAAGAATCTCGGTATTGCAGTTAGCTGGGTTTTTCGATTGAAGCCTAAGAAACAGGGAAGAGCACAAGGCACCGCTGTTTGAAGATATTTACAGACAGGAGGGACAAGGGATGGAGAAAGAGGGGGTGGGGAGAGCACGTGTGCTGTAAACAAAAAGTTTAACAACCAGATTCTATCACCCCAATTATTTATAACTATATCACATAAAATATTGGTTGAATAAATTCAATGAAAATACAAACTTGCAGTAATAAGCAAGTGGTAACATTGTGACCGAGGATAGAATACATGAGGTTGAGTATCTTCCAAGCTTCAGTCAGTTCCTTAATGTTAAAGGGAGAAGTGGAAATGAAGATTATCAATATTGTTGTTAGATGGGTTTGTGGATTGAGGCACTATGGCTAAAATATTATTTATGGATCTAAAATCTGATCAGAAATGGAGGGTAAGATCAGGTGTGGTCTATAGTTAAATTGTCCTGAGATTCTGTTTCCTAACTCAATGGCTTAAATGAACATTCCAGGGGCAAAGTGAGCAAACCTGTAACGTCTCTCTGTATTTTCACAGCTCAGATTTGGGCAGCACGTAAAATAACTATTAGAAACACTCTAACTGTGCGTATCCTGCCATCTTTGCCAAGTGTCCCACCTATAAGGCCAAGTGCTATATTTAAATTCTTGTGTTAGTCTTTTCTATATTTTTGCCCTGTGTGTCCCTCACAGTCACAAATTCCTCTGCTTATCATGTATTACCCTAAACTGTTTAATTTCTAAATAGGTTGTTTTACCTCTCTAAAGGGACACCTTGGTTATTTGGCAACCAAGGACAAATTAACCTGTTGTCACAATCTCCTTTGTATATATTATATATAGAATTGTATATTTTTTGTGTGTGTATCTCCTAACTCTTCTCACCCTCTTATGAATCTCTTAACCCACACTCAATTACCAATATTTCAGTTTTGTTGAGCTGAATTAAGATAGAGGATGAAGCTTTTTAGGTCCTTTACCTCGTGTGTCACTGAAGCTGTGAGCAGTGCGTTGAGTGCCCGGGTGTGACTGAATGCCATGTTTTTACCTCCACCAATCACATTGTGCTATGTGCAGCTCCATTGACAGGCTGGACTGAGATACATCTGCCATAGTTCTGCTCAGTCATGCTACGAGGAGTTACAGTCTGAGAAGGTAATGCTGTGTCCTAAATGAACCGATCTCCCATGCCTCTCCAAGGGAGCTCTATCCCTCTTAGAATGCTAGTTCTATGAGTAAGTTATCTTTAAAAAGTTTTAGGGAGAACCACATACCAGAGGAAAATGGCATGAAGGCATCATTTTTGAAGAATTTCCCCTCGTTATCCAGGAAATGGCCCGGGTTGAATTCATGGGGATATTTAAACTGCTTAGGGTCCTGCAGGACTGAGCTAAGCACTGGATAGACAGTGGTATCCTGAGAATGGAATGGAGATTGAACATGTTACGGTAATAATCAGACATTACCTTGCCCATAACAACAACAATGATGTAAAGGGAAGAGAATGTTTATGATATAAGAAAAGAAACACTTCTTTGGGGAAGATGTTTGAAATTGTAATTTCTTAAAAAAAAATATATATATATATATGTTGCACAAAAAAAGAGCTAAAATAAAAACCTATGCATCATTCATGAAAGAATTTTGTCAGAATGGAAACTGAGACATGTATGAGTCAGTGAAAGGGTAATAGATTGAAACGACACTTGACAGATATGACAATGGTTGGTCATGTGTTTACCTTTGGAATAACGTAATCCTGGATTTCAATGTCTCGGCTCACTTTGTGTGGAATTCCAAGAGGTAAGAGGTCAATGAATCTCTGAATCTCATGGATGACTGCGTCGGTGTATGGCATGCGAGAACGGTCTTCGATACATGGGGCTCTGTTTCTGCCAATAACTTGGTCTATCTCCTGGTGTATGCGCTCTGTGAACAAAGAGAATATAAAGGAAATTTGGAACCAGAGTTTTAGAGTTCTGAGTGAACATGAAATAGCCCATCATGAGATATTCTCCCATACCCAAATAAACACAGAAAAAAACACTTCAGCAGTACACATTTATAGTAGAGTGTACTATTAAGACAAAACATGTGTTAGCACATCTTCCTTGTCCACTGGGGAATCTTCTACAGATAAAATGATAAATATGTAAGAACTTTTAATGCTGACTGACTGCAGGTTTCCAAAACATACCTACCTTCCACATCTGGGTGCTTGAGAAGGATCATCAGACCGTAACGTAGGGTAGTACTGACGGTTTCTGTGCCAGCCCCAAACATATCAAAGGTGGTGTTAATAAGAGCAGTCAAGTGAAACTCGGAGTTAGGATCAGCCTTTTCCTAGAATGACAAATACAGACATGATAAATTAAGGTATTTCTCTGCAAAAGGAATTTTTCTCTGCCAGACTCATGTTTGTCCACAATAACTGTCCGCAATACTCAGCAACAACAAGTGAAAGAGATTATAATAAACTAATCTAACCTTCACCTCCAATCTAGATCTGGTCCTCATCTGACAAACTAATGTTTAAGCCCCTACACCTATCAATGTACGCAGAGTTCTAGAGAGTAGATGGTGTAAGTAGAGGTTTCTGAATATACATTGCACATATGCAACCTTTTAATAAGTTCCGGTTACCCCGATGGGTAGAGGGGTTTCCACCACCAGAGGGCATCCTTCTGGTGTGAGGGGTATTACAGCATTCAAGGTAGTCTTCCAAGTGGAGAAGCTCTTACAAGAGCTAGTAGTGGTAGCTTTATAGCAGTTTCCCCCAATAAGAGACAAGACTCTAGATTGAGGGTGAAGAATGTCTGTTTTAATGGTAGCCAGTTCAGCTTTTTATGCAAGTCCCCAGCCAAGGGATACACCCATGTAGACCTTGGTGGGAACAGTGGTACAACGTTATCAGCCAATCATAACAAGGTTAGTATGACACTCCCATACAGGACATACAATCCTTACCCTCTGCCCAGGAGATAATTGAGTCAACTACTGTCTTTAACTCAATTATTGAAAAATATCACCATTTTAATACTTTGTGAAAATACCCCCAAAATACATAATATTCCCACAAAAAGCCCTAATCTGTGGGAACAACATACTCAAAAATCACCCAGATCGGTACAGGGGTTTAGGTTTTGCATGGAGGTCCTTCTTTCTGACCGACCGCACACAAGGCTTCTGCCCAGAATATTTCCATAGAATTAGACTGTGCGGCCGGTCTCCTTCCAGGGTATTAAACAAACGTTTTTGAATGAATAAACTGTTCGTCCATCTGTTCTCCTAGTCTTAGTAGTTCGGGAGGTATTATTACCGAACATAGTCCATTTCGTAATTATATTGCCGAATATCTGTGATGATGGAAGTCTTAGCGGTGTTCGTGCCGTCGAGTGTCTGATTATAGTTCCATGCACTCGATGACAAAACACCGCTGGCCACATTTGTATCCCAAGATGGCTGCTGCCACGTGTGCGTGCATACCCATGCCGACCACCCAGTCGACCGCTTAGAATGTTAGGGTGTTTGTGGTTTTCGAGGTTTTAAGAAGGTCAATGAGGTTAATGAGCACCACACTCCACATTTGTGTGGTTGGTCGTTCGCTAGTTCTTTCGATATTCGAACGGCAAATGGTAAAATAAGGCAGACTGTATTCCATTCGAATGGGTAGGCGAACAAAACGTACAAACTTTAAAATTCAGGGACAGAGGGTCTGTCACAGCAGCGACACAATTAAAATTTTAGGTACTGTTAAGCAGCAATTTATATGCAAAATAAATATATTATATTAAATGTGTGAACTCACCTGCTGCATCTTCACAAGAAAGCAGTCAATAAAGTCTCTGGGAGAATTTGCATCCAGAGTCTCTTGGTGCATTTTAACTCTTTCAGCAATAAATTCCTGAATCTTATCTACTGCTTTGAAGAATGCTTTGTGGGGCCCTGGTAACTTCTCCAGAATGCTTGGATAAACGTTGTACATCTGTTAGAGCGTAAACATAAGGGGATACCTTTTAGAGATATATTTTATGAGTCTTCTGGACAAATTTTCATTAAACTTAAGCTTCTATTTGCTGGTTCTGGAAAACCAATGCTCCAATCCTAGCCAGACCACTTCACCAGTAAGTGTTCTTAGGCAAGGCACCTAGCTTTATATATCCACCTACCTCACTTCATCATACATTGTAAGTTCATTTGAGCAGGGCCTTCTTCACCTCTACATATAATTTCTATAATTGTAAAGTGCTGCAAATATGCTGGTGTTATATAAAAGCTAATAACAAGAATTATTTTCAACTTTGCCTCTGCTCTTGGTAGGATTTTATCTATATTCAGGTGATACTCGAAAATTTAGAATATCGTGCAAAAGTTAATTTATTTCAGTAATGCAACATAAAGGGGAAACCAATATATGAGATAGACGCATTACATGCAAAGCAAGATAGTTCAAGCCGTGATTTGTCAAAAGTGCGATGATTATGGCTTATACCCCAAATCCATAATCTCAGTAAATTAGTAAATGTTTTGAAAAGGTGCAATATTCTAGGCTCACAGTGTCCAACTCTAATCAGCTAAGTAAGCCATAACACCTGCAAAGGGTTTCTGAGCCTTTAAATGGTCTCTCAGTCTGGTTCAGTAGGAATGACAATCATGGGGAAGACTGCTGACCTGACAGTTGTGCAGAAAACCATCATTGACACCCTCCATAAGCAGGGAAAGCCTCAAAAGGTAATTTCGAAGGAAGTTGGATGTTTCCAAAGTGCTGTATCAAAGCACATTAATAGAAAGTTATGTGGAAGGGAAACATGTGGAGGAAAAAGGTGCACAAGCAGCAGGGATGACCACAGCCTGGAGAGGATTATCAGGAAAAGGCCATTCAAATGTGTTGGGGACTTTCACAAGGAGTGGGCTGAGGCTGGAGTCAGTCAGTGCATCAAGAGCCACCACACACAGACGGATCCTGGACATGGGCTTTAGATGTCGTATTCCTCTTGTCAAGCTGCTCCTCAACAACAAACAACGTCAGAAGCATCTTACCTGGGCAATAGAAAAACAGATCTGTTGCTTAGTGGTCCAAAGTCCTCTTTTCTGATGAAAGCAACTTTTGCATCTCATTTGGAAACCAAGAACCCAGAGTCTGGAGGAAGAATGGAGAGGCACACACTGCAAGATGCTTGAAGTCCAGTGTGAAGTTTCCATAGTCTGTGTTTATTTGGGAAGCCATGTCATCTGCTGATGTTGGTCCACTGTGCTTCATTAAGTCCAGGGTCAATGCAGTCATCTACCAGGAGATTTTGGAGCACTTCATGCTTCCTTCCGCAGACAAGCTTTGTGGGGATGCTCAGGGGCGGGCTGGGCCGGGGGGCAGGGAGGCAATTGCCCCCCAGGCCGCCCGAAATTCTTTTAGGACCGGCCGTGGCGGGCCGGCCCTTTAAATGCTGCAGCCGCCGAGCGCTCTGTAAAGAGCGCTCAGACGGCTGCAGCTGCTTCTCACCTCCCCTCCCCTGTAGGTGGCCGAGCTGAACTCCGGTCCGCGGTCCCGGCCGGAGTGATGGGAAGGTGCACACTGAGTGTGCACTTCCTGTCAGTCCGGCCGGGTACAGGAAACAGAAACTCCTGTTCCGCGCGGAACAGGAGTTTCTGTTTCCTGTACCCGGCCGGACTGACAGGAAGGTGCACACTGAGCACCTTCCTATCACTCCGGCTGGGACCGCGGACTGGAGTTCAGCTCGGCCACCTACAGGGGAGGGGGAAAGAAGAAGGGGAGGGGGGGGGGGTGGGAGAGAGTAAAAAGAGAGGTGGGGGGTGGGAGAGAGTAAAAAGAGGGGAGGGGGGGTGGGAGAGAGTAAAAAGAGGGGAGGGGGTGGGAGAGAGTAAAAAGAGGGGAGGGGGGGTGGGAGAGAGTAAAAAGAGGGGAGGGGGGTGGGAGAGAGTAAAAAGAGGGGAGGGGGAGGGGGGGAGAGAGAGTAAAAAGAGGGGGGGGGGAGAGAGAGTAAAAAGAGGGGAGGGGGGAGAGTAAAAAGAGGGGAGGGGGGGAGAGAGAGTAAAAAGAGGGGAGGGGGGAGAGAGAGTAAGAGGGGGGGGAGAGAGTAAAAAGAGGGGGGGAGAGAGTAAAAAGAGGGGAGGGGGGGAGTAAAAAGAGGGGAGGGGGGGAGTAAGAAGAGGGGAGGGGGTGGGAGAGAGTAAAAAGAGGGGAGGGGGGTGGGAGAGAGTAAAAAGAGGGGAGGGGGGGGAGAGAGAGTAAAAAGAGGGGAGGGGGGAGAGAGTAAAAAGAGGGGGGGAGAGAGTAAAAAGAGGGGGGGAGAGAGTAAAAAGAGGGGAGGGGGGAGAGTAAAAAGAGGGGAGGGGGGGAGAGTAAAAAGAGGGGAGGGGGGGAGAGTAAAAAGAGGGGAGGGGGGATAGAGTAAAAAGAGGGGAGGGGGGAGAAAGTAAAAAGGGGGGGGGAGAAAGTAAAAAGAGGGGGGGAGAGAGTAAAAAGGGGGGGAGAGAGTAAAAAGAGGGGGGGAGAGAGTAAAAAGAGGGGGGGAGAGAGTAAAAAGAGGAGAGGGGGGAGAGAGTAAAAAGAGGGGAGGGGGGAGAGAGTAAAAAGAGGGGGGGGAGAGAGTAAAAAGAGGGGGGGGAGAGAGTAAAAAGACGGGAGGGGGGAGAGAGTAAAAAGAGGGGAGGGGGGAGAGAGTAAAAAGAGGGGAGGGGGGAGAGAGTAAAAAGAGGGGAGGGGGGAGAGTAAGAAGAGGGGAGGGGGGGAGTAAGAAGAGGGGAGGGGGGATAATAAGAGGGGGGACTAAGAAGAAGGGGGAAGTAAGAAGGAGGGGAGATAAGAAAAAGAGTGGGGAGTAATTAGAAGAGGGGGGAGTAAGAAGAAGGAAGGGGGAAGAAGAAGAAGGAAGGGGTAAGAAGAAGAAGAGGGGGTAAGAAGAAGAAGGGGGGTAAGCAGAAGGGGGGAGTAATAAGAAGAAGGGGGGTAAGCAGAAGGGGGGAGTAATAAGAAGAAGGGGGTAAGCAGAACAAGGGGGGGGAGTAAGAAGAACACAGGGGGGGTGAGAACACACAGAGGGATGAGTGAGAAGAACACAGGGAGGGTGGAGGGGGGATGAGAAGAGCACAGGGAGGGTGGGTAAGGGTGAGAAGAGACCGCTAGGGGAGGATGGGGGAGAGGAGAGCTCTAAGGGACAGAAGGGACAGCTCTATAGGACAGGGGGCAAGACAGGGAGCTCTTTAACACTACGCGCACACACACACAATGCATTCCTATACATACACAGAAACACACAATGCACCCCTATACATACACAGAAACACACAATGCATCCCTATACATACACAGAAACAGAACATGCTTCCCTTACACACAGAGAAACACACAATGCATCCATTACACACACACACACAATGCAACCCTTACACACAAAGACAATGCATCATTTGCACACATACACAGAAACATACAATGCAAACCCTTACACACACATGCAAACACACACACTGTTTTTCTTACATACACACAGAAACACAATGCATCTCTTACACTCAATGCACACACATACAGACACACACCTTGCATCCCTTATGCATACAAACACAGATTCACACAATGCATCCCTCACACACAACCAGAAACACATAATACATCCCTCATACACAAATACACACTGCTTCCACTACACACAAACACACTGCATCACCTGCACAAACTGGTATCCCTATACACTACATACCATAAGCACACATATTAGATAACACATAACACATCCCCTACACACTCCACTCCCTGTGAGCGAGCTCATGGGTGGGTGGAACATATAAGTGGACTTATGAGTGGGCCTTATGGGCATACTCACCGTCAGGCACTGGGGCCCAGACCTTGAGCTGTGTAAGAGGCCCCAAAAAATGGAGCTGCTTCAAATTCTCCCAGAACGTTGAATTTTGTGACCACAGTTGCAAACAGCCTCCAGAGGTCCTGTTCTACACCAGACCAGTGGAGCCAAACTCCAGCCCATCATCATCCTCATCTAATTGTAAGTAGGCAATCTAGTATATTATTAGTGACACTAATCTATAATTTACATCACATTAAAGGGACACTATAGCTTAATGAAGTGGTTCTGGTGTCTATAGCTGGTCCCTGTAGGCTTTTTAATGTAAACACACACTGTGTGCAGCACTGGCGTTAGTTCATATGGCAGATCATATGGGGGGGGCAAATTTATATTTTGTCTAGGGCGGCAAAAATCCTTGCACCGGCTCTGATCCTGGGCAGGCGCACCAGTCTACTGGTGACCCACAGGAGGGGAGTGCACTGATTGCACTGCACTCTCCTCCTGCCCAGACCCGTCTTGACCGCAGTGCAAGTGCCCTCCGCCCCTAATTTACAGTGGCTCACACTCACAACAAGCAGTGCCTAGAGCCCTTTGCAGAGACGGAAACAAAGAGGTTCTGCGGCAGCTGGCCGTCCTGCAAGCATTACATTAAACAGCTGTTCCCCATGCAGCCACAGGTGGCGTTGTGCTGGGAGACTGTGATTACTCTTCACTTCCTCCCAGCCTACAGAGCAGCGCATGGGGGAGAGAGGAGGAGGCATGATTTAATCTTGAATAAATCCTCTAAGCAAACCTTTATAAATTTGGGGGATCAGCTCTGTTTCCACAGTTTATTGGTGTTTACTCTCATCTCTGTATTAATATTGAGGGATGTCTAAGTAGTAACATCAGTGTGTGTCAGCAGGGCCAGCCGTTGGGGTAGGCAAGCTGTGTGGTCACGCAGGGTGCCATGACAATAGAGGCGCCCGGCGGCCAACACAGCTCACAAGTTGGGTACACCAGCATATTTAATTTAAACGATTCGCTGGTGGTCCACTGGTGCGCACCAGCAGTAGGTGCAGTCAGATCATATCCTCTCCCTCGTGGTTCCGGCGCTCAGTTAGTGAGTCAAAGCACAGGCTCAGAGATTCTCAGCCTGTGCTCTGACAACATTGAAAGTCAGAGCCGTGAAGGAGCGGGTATGGCAAAGAGCTACTGATTAGCATAACATCAATATCCGTTATAAAACCAGGAAAAGGTGGGCATGGATGGTGAACTGATTTGGTGGCGCAATGGGCCACTTGACTGGTTTTGCCCCCCAGGCTTAAGGCTGCCAGCCCTCCCCTGGGGATGCTGACCTAATTTTGGCACCTGCCCACACTGCCAAAAGCACCAAAGCCTGGTTCAATGACCGTGGGATTACTGTGCTTGATTGGCCAGCAAACTCGCCTGACCTGAACCCCATAGAAAATCTATGGAGCACTGCCAAGAGAAAGATGAGAGACATGAGACCGAACAATGCAGAAGAGCTGAAGGCCGCTATTGAAGCATCCTGGTCTTCCGTAACACCTCAGCAGTGCCACAGGCTGATAGCTTCCATGCCACGCCACATTGAGGCAGTAATTGCTGCAAAAGGGGCCCAAACCAAGTACTGAGTCCATATGCATGCTTATACTTTTCAGAGGTCCGATATTGTTCTATGTACACTCCTTGCTTTATTGATTGCATGTAATATTCTAATTTACTGAAATTGTGGATTTGGGGTTTTCATGAGCTGTAAGCCATAATCATTGCACTTCTGACAAATCACGTCTTGAACTATCTTGCTTTTCGTGTAATGTGTCTATCTCCTATATTATTTTCCCCTTTTACGTTGCATTACTGAAATAAATTAACTTTTGCGCGATATTCTAATTTTTCGAGTATCACCTGTGTTTATATATATATATATATATATATTTATATATTGATTGGCACAAAAAGAGTTAATATATATAATAAACCCCAAAATATATTATTTATACAGTGTACATCCATTGATACTTGATATAAATTATAAGTTTGGTGGATACGTTCATTAGCACCATCATGGGTTATTTACCTGTGCCCAAACTGAACTGAAACCTCGAAATATTTCATTAAAGAGACTGAGCAATGTGAGAAACTCCTTGCTTTCATATTCAAAACGATTTCCAAAAACCACAGAGGAGATTACATTGGATACAGCTTTGCTGAAAAAGAAGGTGGGATCCACGGGCTGACCTATGGGATCACAAATAAAAACAAAAATGAATAAAATAATACTGATTTACTAAACAAGATCTCAAAAACATAAAACCATTTCCTACAAGTGGAAACGTGTCCTTGGCCACACAGTCTTTCTGACTTTTCCAGTTTGGTTACTTGACCTTAAATTTGAAATTCACTGTGAATCCACTCTGAATTCTCTATTTAGTAAATAACAATGCGATTGTATACATTATATAATATAATAAATAAAATAACTCAAAGCTGGGTCATTTGACTCTTTCTATGGATCTAACTAAAACAGGAATTTGTACAGTAAAAGTTTTGGTGTAATTAAGTACAATATAAAGCTATGCATTTATGGTAAAATATCACCATATTTATTATGCACAACTAATAAATCATCAGTCAGGAAAGATCTGGAAATAAGATTCCTCCCTCTCCCTGACTAAGGATGCTATCACCCAGTGAAACTTCCTGTAATGTTTGAAGAAGGGGGTGAACTGATATTTTCAGCACCTTTTCTTTCATTCTATCAGTCACTAGCGTCTTCTGGCAGAGAAATGTGTTTTTCTACAGGCTGGTAATCATAACTAGAGTATAAATTAGGGTGAGTCAGGCTTTATGGACTAGATTTTATACTACAATTCTGATTTTGAGTGTCTCTGTGATCTATTTTTCCCAATGCCACATAAAATTTGTTTTGTTACTTTGTATTGAAATGAAGACTTAATAAGGAAAGGGTACAATATATAGAATGTTACGGTTGGAGTGATGTTTGGTAGATGTCTTTTCTATCTTTTGTGTGAATATACCTTTATAATAGTAGCTATGAAGGAACCATGAAGTTCCTTTTGTTATGTATAATTAATAAACCAGAGAGTCATTTATTAATTCTGCAGTCTTGATGTTGGAAAGTTCACTTACTGTTGGTTTTATGGAATTCCTTTGTGAGAAAATAAGCTTCTTCCTGGATCCTTTCCTCAATGCTCCTCTTCCCCATCCCAAAGTTTCTCAATGTCATCAGAGCGAATCGCCGAAGCTGCTTCCAACGCTCACCGTTACTGCCGACAACACCTAATGCATTTCAATCAAAATTATTCAACCATCATTGAAAATCAGGTTTATTGTCTGAATTTACAGACTTTCAGTTGTTTGCAATGAACAAATCAAACAAAAGCAATTGTGATAGCTCAACACAACAAATGCTTCAATTGGTTTCCCCAAATTCAACTGATTATACAACTTATCCAGTCTGTCACAGAGTCTGTCCCTCCCACTGCAGGGTGACACAGACAGAAGGAGCTATGGGACACGGAGTCTGTCCCTCCCACTGCAGGGTGACACAGACAGAAGGAGTTATGGGACACATAGTCTCTCCCTCCCACTGCAGGGTGTCACAGACTGAAGAAGCTATGGGACAAGGAGTCTGTCCCTCCCACTGCAGGGTGACACAGACAGAAGGAGCTATGGGACACAGAGTCAGTCCCTCTCACTGCAGGGTGACACAGACAGAAGGAGCTATGGGACACGGAGTCTGTCCCTCCCACTGCAGGGTGACACAGACAGAAGGAGTTATGGGACACATAGTCTCTCCCTCCCACTGCAGGGTGTCACAGACTGAAGAAGCTATGGGACAAGGAGTCTGTCCCTCCCACTGCAGGGTGACACAGACAGAAGGAGCTATGGGACACAGAGTCAGTCCCTCTCACTGCAGGGTGACACAGACAGAAGGAGCTATGGGACACGGAGTCTGTCCCTCCCACTGCAGGGTGACACAGACAGAAGGAGCTATGGGACACACTGTCCCTCCCACTGCAGAGTGACACAGACAGAAGGAACTATGGGACACGGAGTCTGTCCCTCCCACTGCAGGGTGACACAGACAGAGGGAACTATGGGACACGGAGTCTGTCCCTCCCACTGCAGGGTGACACAGACAGAAGGAGCTATGGGACACAGAGTCTGTCCCTCCCACTGCAGGATGACACAGACAGAAGGAGCTATGGGACACGGAGTCTGTCCCTCCCACTGCAGGGTGACACAGACAGAAGGAGCTATGGGACACAGAGTCTGTCCCTCCCACTGCAGGGTGACACAGACAGAAGGAGCTATGGGACACGGAGTCTGTCCCTCCCACTGCAGGGTGACACAGACAGAAGGAGCTATGGGACACAGAGTCTGTCCCTCCCACTGCAGGGTGACACAGACAGAAGGAGCTATGGGACACGGAGTCTGTCCCTCCCACTGCAGGGTGACACAGACAGAAGGAGCTATGGGACACGGAGTCTGTCCCTCTCACTGCAGGGTGACACAGACAGAAGGGAGCTATGGGACACGGAGTCTGTCCCTCCCACTGCAGGGTGACACAGACAGAAGGAGCTATGGGACACGGAGTCTGTCCATCCCACTGCAGGGTGACACAGACAGAAGGGAGCTATGGGACAGACTGTCCCTCCCACTGCCGGGTGACACAGACAGAAGGAGCTATGGGACACGGAGTCGGAGACACAGACAGAAGGAGCTATGGGACACAGAGTCTGTCCCTCCCACTGCAGGGTGACACAGACAGAAGGAGCTATGGGACATGGAGTCTGTCCCTCCCACTGCAGGGTGACACAGACAGAAGGAGCTATGGAACACGGAGTCTGTCCCTCCCACTGCAGGGTGACAGACAGAAGGAGCTATGGGACACGGAGTCTGTCCCTCCCACTGCAAGGTGACACAGACAGAAGGAGCTATGGGACACAAAGTCTGTCCTTGCGCTGCAAGATAAAGTTTGTTCTCACCATGACCTCCACAGCTTATCTTCTCTAGCAGTGGCATGTGCCCCCGGCCACTGAACACGTCTCCATTGTCATTCAGTGCTTTTTTCACCACATCATATCCACAGAGCACCACAACGCGCTTCATCCCCATGTGGATGGTGTATACCGGACCGTACTGCTCTGCAAGCTGAAGGAAGGGATTAATTAGATTTATTACTCTTTTTTTGTGTAATCATCTCGTCATTTGTCAATTTCTCATTGTTCCTCGGTAATTCTGGTTCTTCATGGAATCTTTTGTTAAAGATTTTTTGATTCTATAAACAATTGCAACGGTAATTCATAATGAGTGCGTTTTGTGCAGAGTCCACCAGGTTGACATTCCGAATATTATTTTTTAAATTGTGTGCGAGCTGTACGATTTCATGGGCATGATTTAATAGTTCATGGCAACAAGATATTCAAAGTATTCACACAAAATAAGTAAACCATGGGTACGATATAGGTAACTCGTGGCCATGATTTAGTAAATCCTGGGCAGCAAGGCCATTCTACAGATTAGCTTTCCAATCCTCTTGAAATGTGGTCCTAAAGGAGAAACACGTTCTCCACCGGACCTTCGACTAACCACTCTGTGATAGATGTTACATACTCCGTCAGTGTACAGAAGCCAGCACTACTCAAGGTGTGCAGTGCTGCTGAATATCAACCAGGAAGGGAGGGTAAAGCTACATTTTCCTTTTGAATTACTAATACTTTGTTTTCATCAGGCTGCTCTGTTTATTGTATATAGACACAATTCATACAGTCACACTACTTGCATGTTGGGAGCATACATTTTAGGAAATATAGTTATTTAAAAATATATATATATATATATATTTGAGGTCTGCACTTACCATATGTAACTGAATTGACATTTGGTTTACAGTAATATTTTAATAAGAATGCCAAGTGAGGGATTCTTTCTACTCTTTAATATTTTTGAAAACCACGAACAAATAATTATAAAAGTCTGTAAATTTATAACTGTTATGTTTGATATTTATATTGTCCTGGGCAGCGATGTATACAGATGCCTCCTATTTCCCTAATTTCACGTTAGCTATACATTCCTTGTTACAAATAAGTTATCATTTAATTAAAATAACTAATCAGTGCAAAGGTTAAGCGTAGAAGAACAATATAATGTATATAGGAATAAAGTTCACAGTTGACATTAATTTAAATATAAATTGGCAGTAAAGAATCCTGCCTAACTGTACAAATATTTTGTCAGGATAATACAATGTTGAAAGTTCTTGTTGGGAGTTTGTTGTGTTATGTGAGACTGCCCCCAAATTTAAAGGGACACTGTAGCTCATTGAAGTGGTCTGGGTGCAGTTTCCCTTTTGCACCTAGTGCTGCAATGTAAAACATTGCAGTTCCAGAGAAGATATATTAGACCCATTTATAACTGAGCTGTTCAGTGACCAAAGATGACTCCAAACCATCCTAGTGCCTCTTCTCCACCCCCCCCCCCCCAAGAAAATATATTGCAGCACCGAGGCTCTCCCTGAAGGCCCATTCAGTGTAGGTGCTATCCAAGCACCGGCCCTGCTGTGTGCTTTCCTTGACTGGAGGGGTGATCAGAGATCCCCTCTCTGGCCCACAGGCACTTTGTTGGGTAGCCGGCAGGAGAGGGATAGAGGACCCAAGAGCCCTAACCTGCAGCTCAGCCAGGTTCTCCTCTTGCGAGTGTTGCCGCAGCTACTATGGAGCTGCCGGCTAGAGTTCCCTCTTCACTAGGACCACCAGGGCTTCACCACCAGACCACCAGGGTGTCACATCTTGTTCCTGTTGCGGATCATTTCTGGCCTTGGCTACTGATATCCAGTACCCTTTTTACAATTCTTGTTTAGTTTCTCTTGATTTTTCTGGTTCTCTATACTATGTCTGGTTTTCTTTATGCTGGGTTTTCTGGGTTCATTCCTTTATTCCGTTCCTGGAATTCCCCGTCTCCCGGATTCCTTTAAATGTTTGTTTTTTGTTTCCAGACCCATTCCTTTGCGATTCATCATTTTTGTTTCAGTCTGTTCCTACAAACAGTGGTCTCATTCCTCTGCTCCTTTCTTTGCAGGTAAGTACTGCGTGTGTTTGATTGTTTATTTAGTTATGCATATCTAAGCAGTTAGGACCCACCGTAATTGGAGTACTTTGGCAGAGTGGTGGGCTGCATACTTCTTGGCCATTTATCTATGTCTAAATCTCCATTGTTTATTACATATATAGTCCTTGGTTATTTCTCCTCTTGTTTTTTATTTTTTTAAATTATTTTTTTTGCAGTGCATTTCAAGTTAACAGACATGCGCAAGGTACCCCAAAGGCTTTCCTCGTGCTTTTAACGGAAACAATTGTAACAATGGGGCATACTTGCACACATTTTATATTTGAGTAGTAGGAATAACATGCTTCAACATTATTGATGAGATATGCTGGTTTGTATTAAACATGAAAAACATTCTATTGTGATATATAGTTAGCACAGTAGCAGGCTATGATTCAGTGGTAGTGTGTGAACGTAAAAACTGGGCTAGTCATGTATTTGGCATTAGGTGGCGTGCTTGAGGTGGAGGTTGCGTGGCATTGCATTTTCAGGAGAAAACATTTATCCTGTACCAAACAGGTGATTCCCGCAGTGGTGTGTCTCATGTGGGAGTTGTAGCGGCACCCCGGTGTAGTAGGGGGTTTACGCCGCTGAGAAGGTGTCCTTTCCCCCAAGCACGAAGTTAGCTACAGCACAACAGGTTCCCCATAATTACGATATCCAAGTAATAGTCATCCCCTCCAAGCACGAGACGAGACTCTGTGTTGAGGGTCAAAAGTAAGAGTAATGTTTATTCGGTAACTCGGGCTTTTATGCCGTACAACAACTCCTCCCCGTATCCGGAGGAGATAATACATTTACAGTGGGAGTCACTCCCACTGTACCGAGCAGAATATTATAACATTATTACAAGTTTATATAACACACACAATATGCAACGAAAATACATTGTGCTACGTGTATTAGGGAACGGAGATCTAGGGGAACAATATACGTGAAAATCCCCTAGATCGGTTGGGCCGTTCGCCAGATACACGTTTGCACCAATTACTCAAAAACTATACAAGATAAACGAAAACTCTCTGTTGGACCGGGTGTCTTTAGTTCGGTACTTTGGATCCGTCGACTAGCATGGGCGTATGTCGTTGGTAAGGTCGGAATTCATCGTGTGGAAAGTTCGGTCATTAGTCCACGCGGTCAAAATGGCCGCGACCCATTGTTCTCTCCACGTGGCGATGTATACCGTACGGATCCACAAGTACCCGAAATCCCCAATAATCCATATGCAACGGCAATTCTCCGAGATGGTATCGGTTACACTAGAAAGGGGTCTGTCACACGGCTCCCTCCTAGTGGTACACTCCGGCAGACCTGGATTGATCCTTTCGGATTAACTTAGGGATGACCGGAATTCATTTGTCCGGAGAATTGTCCAGTTGTCGAGACAACCCATCGGCGTTGCCATTTAGCTTACCGGGTCGATAGCTGATGGTGAAATTGTACGTTTGCAGGGCCAAGCTCCATCTCAGCAATCGGCCGTTGTCTCCTGCGACCCGGTTAAGCCATACCAATGGATTGTGATCTGTTACCAAAGAGAATTCCTGTCCATACAAATAAGGTGTTAGTTTTTTCAATGCCCATACCAGGGCCAGGCACTCTTTCTCTACGGCCGCATAACTCACTTCCCTCGGTAACAGCTTTCGGCTGAGGTATGCGACCGGATGCTCCTTTCCATCTTCCCCGATTTGGCTCAGCACAGCCCCCAGTCCATACATGGAAGCGTCTGTATGTACAAGGAAACGTTTGTTAGGTACTGGGGCAGCCAAGACAGGAGCATTAACAAGAGCATGTTTGAGAGATTGAAATGCGGCTTCGCAAGCGGGAGACCACAGGACCTGTCTGGGTAAATTCTTTTTGGTCAAGTCAGCCAAAGGTTTGGCTACCGTGCTATAATCAGGGACAAAGCGTCTATAGTACCCGGCGGTCCCTAAGAAGGCCAATACCTGGGTCTTGGTATTCGGTGTGGGCCAGTTTGCTACTGCCTCAACCTTGGCAGGCTCCGGTCTCTGGTTTCCACACCCCACCCGGTGTCCCAGGTATTGGACCTCGGCCATTCCTAGATGGCATTTCTCGGGTTTTAGTGTCAGGCCCGCGGCCCGAATCTTATCTAGGACTACCCCTACGTGGACTAAATGTTCTTCCCAAGACTCACTGTAGATCGCAATGTCATCCAGGTATGCACACGCAAACTCCTGGAAGCCATCGAGGAGCCGATCCACCATTCGCTGGAACGTAGCCGGGGCATTTTTCATCCCGAATGGCATGACCTTAAATTGGTATAAGCCAAACGGGGTGACAAAGGCCGACTTGGGCACGGCATCCTCGGCCAGGGGGATCTGCCAATAACCCTTGCAGAGGTCTATGGTAGAGAGGTAGTTACCCCTGGCTATGCGATCTAATAATTCGTCTACCCGAGGCATGGGGTAAGCGTCAGTGGTAGTTTTCTCATTCAGTCGTCGGTAGTCGACGCAGAACCGAGTGGTTCCGTCTTTCTTGGGGACTAAGACTACGGGAGAGGCCCAGGGACTGTCGGATGGCTCAATGACCCCCAGCTGTGTCATTTCCCGTATTTCCTTCAGCATTCCGTCCCGGACGGCTTCCGGAATACGGTACGGGGGTTGTCGGAGGGGGGCCTGCCCTGGGGTCTCTACTTTGTGTATGGCCAGGGTTGTGTATCCTGGCTCCTGGGAGAAGGTACTCTGCTTCTCCCATAGGAGCTGTCTAGCCTGCTCTAGCTCCGTAGGGTTCAGTCGTTCTCCCAGTTTCACTAGGCTAACTAGGTCGGGGTGAGTCTCCTTTTCCAGCAGGTCAGGTAGGGGTAAATTTTCAGGGTCATCAGTAGCTGGGGCACAAACAGCGTTAACATCTTCCTGTCGCTCTTGGTACTCTTTCAGCATGTTCACATGAAAGGAGCGTTGGATCCTTTCATCTGCACAGCTGGCAATAAGGTAGGTGGTATCACAGAGTTGGGCTAAAACCTTGTAAGGACCCTGCCACGCAGCCTGCAGTTTGTTGTCCTTCACCGGTTTTAGCACCAATACCTTCTGCCCTATATGGAACAGTCGTTGCCGGGCACCCCTATCGTACCATCGTTTCTGTCGCCCCTGGGCCGCCTGGAGATTCTCCCTTACCAATAGGGAGAGTTGCTCCATGCGGTCCCGGAGCTCCAGGACATATGGCACAATAGGTGTCCCTGCCTGTTCGGTTTCCCCTTCCCAGTGGTCCCGAATGAGATCGAGGGGTCCTCGCACCCTCCTCCCATACAATAACTCAAAGGGAGAAAAACCCGTAGATTCTTGGGGGACCTCCCTATAGGCAAATAACAGGTGGGGTAAGAATCTCTCCCAGTCTCTGCAACCGTCCGTAAAGGTCCTCAACATTTGTTTGAGAGTCCCATTAAAGCGCTCACAGAGGCCGTTAGTTTGAGGGTGGTACGGGGAACTGAGCAGGGGTTTAATGTGGCACACTTTCCATAACTGCTGTGTGAGTACGGCAGTGAACTGGGTTCCCTGGTCGGATAGGATTTCTTTAGGGAATCCCACCCGAGTGAATATCTTTACCAAGGCATCGGCTACCGTCTCCGCTTCAATATTCGGCAGGGGCACCGCCTCGGGGTACCGGGTCCCATAGTCCACCACGGTAAGAATGTACTTCTTACCGGACGGGCTATGTCGCGCTAGGGGGCCTACAATGTCGACGGCGACCCTATAGAAGGGTTCCCCAATGATCGGCATCGACATTAATTTGGCCTTCGGGCGATCTCCCCTCTTACCCACCCGTTGGCAAGTGTCACAGGTTCTGCAATATTGTCGCACGTCCCGGTTAAACCCTGGCCAGAAGAAATTCTGGGTAATCCTATGGGCCGTGCGACGTACTCCTGAATGGCCAGCTAAGGGTATATCGTGAGCGATCCTCATGATCTCTCGCCTGTATTTTTTCGGTAGCACTAGTTGCTTCTGTGGGACGGGGTTTTTACCGGCTGCGGGCTCCTGGGGGATCCTATACAGTCTATCCCCCACCCACTCGTAGCTTTCCCCATCTGTCCCCGGTTCCCCTTTCTCTGCCTTATCCCTATATTTCCGGAGAGTGACGTCTTCCCGCGTCTCCCTCCCAAACGTCTCAGGGGTATCCCAGTCTAAGGGGGTCTGTCCTAAGGTCACAGTCGGAGGGTCAGATCTTACCTGGGTCTCCGCGACTGGCGGGCCGATTCCAATTGCACGAGCCTGAGCCCGGGTGGTGACAGGGCAGGCTCCAGCAGGGCCTTGAGGAGCAAAAGCGGACAACAGCGGGGCTAAGTCATTTCCCAAAAGTACTTCCGCGGGTAGCCCTTTCATCAGGCCCACATTCACTTGGCCAGCTCCCACCCCCCAATCCAAATGCACTCGGGCCGTGGGGAGGCGATGTACTGCACCCCCGGCCACTCTAACGGCCACCGTTTGGCCAGTATGTTCTTTTTCTGGGACCAGGTCGTGTTGAATCAAGGTTAAGGTGGCCCCAGTGTCTCGTAACCCACTGACAACTTGTCCATTCACTCGGACTGTTTGTCGGTGATGCTGCCGGTTGTCTACAGCAGCCGCATATAGGGGATTGGCCTCGTGTAAAATCTCCCATTGCTCTTCCCCCAGAGGTTGCGCTTCAATGCAATGGGCCCCTGAGGTAAAAGGTCGGGGGTTCCCTTCAGCGGGCTTCCTCCAGGACGGTTGTCGAGCGGGATCAAGTGGGCATTTGTCCCTCAGGTGACCCACTTGCTGACACCTATGGCACCGCCGGCGGTCCGGGACACTTGACTGGGTGAAGCGGGAGGAAGTGTTGTAGCTAGGTTGGATAGTGGGGGTGGTTGGAGTAGGGCCGACAGGGCGGCTTTCTACTCGGGCAGCTGTCTTTTGGACCGAGAGATCGGGTTTGCGGGCGTCTGCATACTCGTCGGCCAACCGGGCGGCTTCGGGTAGGGTAAGTGGTCTCCTATCCCGAATCCACTCTCTGAGCTCCTTGTCCACCTTTTCAAAAAAATGTTCCAGCAAAAACAACTGTAAAACCTCCTCCGCGGTGGTAGCTTGGCACCCATCCATCCAATGGCCAGCCGTGCGTTGTAATCGGCAGGCCCATTCGGTGTAGGAGTCACCGGTTTGCTTTCGGGATTCCCGGAAGCGTCTCCGATATGCTTCGGGGGTTACTGCATATCGGGACAATAGAGCTTCTTTTACCAATCGGTAGCTTCCCACCTCATGGTCCGGGATCGCCCGGAAAGCATCGCTGGCTCGTCCGGATAATTTGCCAGACAAAATTTTGACCCACTCCTCGGAGGGTACTTTATGTAGGGCACATTGACGTTCAAAGTCCGCTAGGTATTGGTCAATCTCCCCCTCTGTTTCCACAAAATTTTTAAAAGCGGCAAAGTGTACTTTCCTCTTTTCCTCGGGAGTTTGGAAAGTCCCCGCAATTGGACTGGTGCCAGTGGAAGTCTGGCGCCGGTTGGCATCGACTGCCGCAATGACTTGGGTTACAATCCTAGGTGAGGGGTTGGGTCCGTAGTGAGCCAGCCTTACCCTCACCTCGTGGTCGAATTGTTCATCTGCTGGCGTTCGGACCAAAGCGATCTCCGGTTCTGGGTTTGGGTCGACATCCAGTCCGTCATTCTGTTCAGCTAAGTCCAATGCGACCAACTCTGCCAAAATGTCTCTTTTCTTTTTGTTGCTAGCCGAACGACCACGGCTCTCCAACAAGTCTTTTAGGGTAGATCGTTTCAACCTTCCGTAGTAGGCCTCCATCCTGATTGCTCTCGGTAGCTGTCCTTCTGGGGTGAAAGAACGATCCCGCCGCTGCCACCAATTGTAGCGGCACCCCGGTGTAGTAGGGGGTTTACGCCGCTGAGAAGGTGTCCTTTCCCCCAAGCACGAAGTTAGCTACAGCACAACAGGTTCCCCATAATTACGATATCCAAGTAATAGTCATCCCCTCCAAGCACGAGACGAGACTCTGTGTTGAGGGTCAAAAGTAAGAGTAATGTTTATTCGGTAACTCGGGCTTTTATGCCGTACAACAACTCCTCCCCGTATCCGGAGGAGATAATACATTTACAGTGGGAGTCACTCCCACTGTACCGAGCAGAATATTATAACATTATTACAAGTTTATATAACACACACAATATGCAACGAAAATACATTGTGCTACGTGTATTAGGGAACGGAGATCTAGGGGAACAATATACGTGAAAATCCCCTAGATCGGTTGGGCCGTTCGCCAGATACACGTTTGCACCAATTACTCAAAAACTATACAAGATAAACGAAAACTCTCTGTTGGACCGGGTGTCTTTAGTTCGGTACTTTGGATCCGTCGACTAGCATGGGCGTATGTCGTTGGTAAGGTCGGAATTCATCGTGTGGAAAGTTCGGTCATTAGTCCACGCGGTCAAAATGGCCGCGACCCATTGTTCTCTCCACGTGGCGATGTATACCGTACGGATCCACAAGTACCCGAAATCCCCAATAATCCATATGCAACGGCAATTCTCCGAGATGGTATCGGTTACACTAGAAAGGGGTCTGTCACAGGAGTGAACCTCTGTTGCCCTGACTATGTAATTAACAAAAAAAGACCAACAGTGTGTAAGCGCTATAGGATATAAAACATACAGTATGGCAGCACTCAATCCCAGTGATACAGAAGTATACACATAATATAGACAAATAGTTACCAAAAAAGCGCGCTAAACTGATCTGTAAATATAGAATGACAAAGAATAGTGCAGACCATCTAAACCAAAACAAAATATGTATAGGGGGATATGGGCATAGGTAGGTGGGATAGTAGATTTAGATTCTATTAGATGAAGAAAACCAGCCTTTCCGAGGAAACCACGCCCCCGGACCAATGAAATAACAGAGGGGGAGTGAGACACTTAAAAGAAAGGGCTGGATGTCCATTACGTTTTCAGAGGAAGCCTGTGGAGGCGTGCGAAACGCGTCACGCATACGCCACGAGAGAGGCGGACCCGGAAGTGATCACGTGATCGGGACGGACGAAACCAGGAAGTGACTTTGTATTTGCTGTTTACATGCTTTTATGTGGGTAGCTATGTCAGCATAACCCACCATTCGCAAAATAAGAGTTTTTAACCGTTGTTTTTTAATAAATTCTCTTTGATACTATTCAATTGGAGGTCCTGCCTCTCTCTGTCCTATATTGCACAGCTTTACCAGTTTCCAGTGAGCATACCACTTGGAGTTCTATCAGTGTGGGAATCTTCCCTCTCAAGTGGAGCATTGCAAACCCAGAGCCAGGGGTGATAGGGCTCTGGTAAATGTGAGTTTTCCCCCCATATCCCCTATACATATTTTGTTTTGGTTTAGATGGTCTGCACTATTCTTTGTCATTCGATATTTACAGATCAGTTTAGCGCACTTTTTTGGTAACTATTTGACTATGTAATTAGCCTGAAGCCTGATGTGGCAACCTTAAGTTAGGGCAAAGCATATGAGCAGGCTACGTTATGTGCAGGGCCGGCCTTAGGCCTTTGGGCGCCCTGTGCGAAAAATCTTCACAGCGCCCCCCCTCCCCTTCCCGTCCTGCCCTCCCTCCTCCCCCCCTATTTCCCCCTCCCCACACACCCTGTCACACACACAGGCAGACAGCCATACACACACACACAAACGCACGCAGACAGTCACACACAGACAGCCACACACAAACACACACACAGACATAGAATGTGATGGCAGATAAGAACCACTCGGCCCATCTAGTCTTCCCAGACAGTCACACATAGGCAGTCACACACACACACGCACACACACACACACAAGCAGACAGCCACACACACAAACACACACAGGCAGACAGCCACACACACAGGCAGGCAGTCACACAGAGACAGCCACACACAAACACACAGGCAGAAAGCCAAACACACACACACAATCACACACACAGACAGTCAAACACACAGACAGTGACACACACACAGGCAGACAGCCACACAGACAATCACACACACAGACAGTCACACACAGGCAGACAGCCACACACACACACACACACACACACAGGCAGACAGTCACACACACACACACACACACAGGCAGACAGTCAAACACACACAGGCAGACAGTCACACACACAGACAGTCACACACACACACACACACACAGGCAGACAGTCACACACACACACACACACACACAGGCAGACAGTCACACACACACACACATACACACAGGCAGACAGTCACACACACAGACAGTCAAATACACAGACAGTCACACACACACACGGGCAGACAGTCACAAACACAGAGAGTCAAACACACAGTCACACACACAGGCAGACAGCCACACACACAGGCAGACAGCCACACACAGACACACACACATAGGCAGTCTCACACACACACACACACACACACACAGGCAGACAGTCACACACACAGGCAGTCAAATACACAGACAGTCACACACACAGGCAAACAGCCACACACAGACAGTCACACACACATAGAGTCAAACACACAGCCACACACACAGGCAGACAGCCACACACACAGGCAGACAGACACACACAGACACACACACACACACAAGCAGACAATCACATAGTTACCTATGTTCCTTGTGGAGGCAGACAGGCAGTGCAGCTCCTGGATTCTGGTTGTTGGGGGAAGCAGGGACTCCTTCCTGCTTCCCCTGCAGCAGTTAGACGACAGTTTAGCCCCGCCCCCGCCGCATGGTAAGTCCCGCCCCCGCCGCATGGTAAGCCCCGCCCCCGCCGCTATTTTTTTAAAAAAAATCCCGGCCAGCCATGTGTGAGCTGTGCGGCCGCAGGGCGCCCCCTGCTCCATGGCGCCCTGTGCGACCGCACAGTTCGCGCACCCCTAAGGCCGGCCCTGTTTATGTGTAAAAGTCCCCGCCAGTTCTCCTCTTGTTTTGCCTTATATCTCTTGTCTTGTTTTATTTTGTCTTGTATTCTCAGTTCATGTACAGTCCTGTCCTGTCCTTGTCCTGTTCTTGTTTCCCTCGTGTATTCTGTACATGTTCTGGGTTCTGCTTTCTGTCCTGCTCCGGTTCTGGGGTGTTCTAGTCTTGTCGTGTTATCTTGTTTGGTGCCTGTTCTAGTCTTACCTTGTTTCTAGTACTGGATACATATCTGCATAATATCAAGCTCCTGGGAACCGCAGAAGCGGCATCAGGGCCTCAGTATGTGGCTGCACAAACCCTGGTGCTTGACACCAGGCTGCATGTGCTTACCCTGCACCAGACCCTGATAGTTCATTTCCTTGCTGTGACTCCTACCATCATCAGGCATACAGGGGTCCCGGTCTCCGGGCCGCCAACCGTGACACAGGAATTACAAGCTATATCCCCCCTCCATGAGCAAAGGTAAGAAGGGAGGGAGGATATAAGGTATATTTAGTTTTATTAAAAAAAATGAATATGCCCCCCACACATATTAACATACTAAATAATTACAAATTCACATGCTGAAACCCCCACACACTCTGCCCCATACACAATGACCCCCATGCACAAACTTCACCACTTACACACATTGCTCCCCTAGTACACACACATTGCAGCCAACACACACATATGCACACACACACACACACACACACACACTACTGCCCCTATCCCCGCAGACCCCAGCTAGGTTGTCAAACTGTTTTTAAACAGTGGTTATTGTGCCTTAATTGTTTCTTTAAATAATCTACCAGTACCCCTCCAGAGCTTAGGTTCTGGATCCGCCTGTGTATTGTCCTCTAGCTCATTGCAATTTTGAGTGAGGAAGAGGCTTAAAAATGAATCCAAATGCCCCAATTACCCCCACTTCAATAAGATAAATGCATATTTAACCCTCTCATCTGTCTATTACACACAGCCACTGTGAGTTACAGAGAGTCTTGGATAAGAAAAATAACTATCTTTATCAGTGGCGACTGGTGGAGTTCAAGATGATGGATCGCTCCCCACCTTGACTTGTTGGGTTTTACCAATTTAACTAGCCCTGTGAGATTCCATGTCCTGTTCAAAACCAGGTGCATCTCAAGTCATCAATAAGGGGGAGAATGGAAACTGCAGATTAATCACGGCAGAAAAAAAAACTACAAACAATCACATTTAAACATGATGGTAGTTTCTGAGGTTTGGGGATCTAGCTGAACTCACTTCTGGGGACATTATAGCTGTTTTACACAATCAACAGATAAAAGGAATGTGCATGTCAACTGGAAAATGCAAAGGTGTAAACTTGTTTAATATAAATATGTCAGAGTGATACAGAATATACACTAAAGATATACATTTATTTAGCTTTGAAACTTATCAAATCCTAGGTATGAGAGATATTCCTAAAATTTAAATGAGGAGTTACATATTTATATACAAAATAGAAACATCTTTACGCATTCCTTTAAGAAAAACTGTACAATATATTGTATGTTTATACACTAAATAGTAGGGACATTAGCACTAAATAAGGACACCGTAAAAATGTAAGAAAAAATGTTCAAATAACCCTCAGGGTCCCTTATTGTGAAAGCGTGTTAGGCAGCCGTCTATGGCCCAGGCTCAGGACGGCCGAGGGCTCTGTCTAGGTATGGAGCTCCAGCTCTGAGCTGGCGCTCTTTGAACCCTGCGATTCCTCACTTCGTCCCTAATATCGTTGAGCGACTATGGTCAGTACAGATATTAGGCACAAACTGCTTTAAGAGTAACCTTGGTGCATCTGGATGACTTTGAGTGCCATAGTCGGTGCTGTAAGTCAATAACTGAGTGCTGGAACCACAAATTAGGTCTGTACCTAATATTGATATAGACAATGGAGCTTCCACACACACAACACTCAGACTGTGTACACACACACTCAGGCACATTCAGATTCCCCTGCGCACACACACTCAGGCACACTCAGATTCCCCTGTGCACACACACTCAGGCACACTCAAATTCCCCTGCGCACACACACTCAGTCACACTCAGATTCCCCTGCGCACACACTTAGTTACACTCAGATTCCCCTGCACACACATACTCAGTCACACTCAGACTCCCCTGCGCACGCATGTAAACACAGACACACACAGAATTCAGTCACTACAGAGACGCAATCATCTCTCCTCCTACAGCTCTCACCCTCTTCCATACACAAAACTTTTACACAGACACTACTCACAGAAACAGAGCCCTGTGCTCTAGGAGGGACCCCCTATCCGGCACCCTGTCAAAGGCCCTGGGAAACATTAACCTTTGAGAGTGATACATTGTATTCAGATATCCAAGCAATAAAAAAATGTATGCTTATCAAAAGAAATATATCACTGAAATATATTATTTGCCAGCTATCCATGAGTTACCAATATAAAATATAAATAATATGTCTAAAATGTCAATAATTGAAAGTCTTCTTCAACTATTTCACATTTGAAACATAGCACACACTAGTAAGATTGTATATCAATTTATTTTGTTTGAAGAATTACTCACCTTAATAAAATGCTTGAAAGCCTCTTTTTTATTGAGCTGTAGAATATTTCCCAGAAAAGGCAATGGAGTGGGACCAGGGGGCAACCTCAACTTGTTCTGTTTCTTGCCTTGAGATAAAATAAAGAGCAGGAAAATCACAGAGACTAATAGTAGCATGGTTGTAACTCCAAGGAGCTCCATTGTGGGGCTACTCTGCCTGACTAATATTATATCTGTGGTTAATGCTGGTATTTATACAGGTAATCTGACAAAGGACTGAGTTTGGAAACTTGCCTGACAACTTATCTGATATTTAATTCTCTGGTGACTGAAAGGTAAACTCTACTCCTTGCCAAGTAGGTACACAACACCAAATCAGTGGCATGCATATTTTAATAACTTATAATATATTTTCTAAGTTAGGGCTATTTAAATTACTTTCACATTACTTGTTTTTTCTTCTATATTTGCATAGAACTTTTTTTTTTTTTAATTTCTTTATTTTTTGTGTGCATGAGTTAACACAGCAGCTTACACCACCACAATAGCATTTGTAAGCACGGTAATATCACAGCGTTTCACAAATATGCCATGTAAGTAGTGAACATTTTTTATGCATATAGATTCACAAGCGAGGCTTATACGGCTAACGATTATGCATAACAATTACATTTGGAACATAATGATATAGGCTTGATTATTACGAGTTAAAGCAGGTGTATGACTGGCACAAATCTTTGTGTTATGTGCGTGGGGAACATCATGCAAGTTAAGTGCATCTGGGGTAGTTTAACGTATATGTAGCCCCTCTGTGAGCATAGTGAGACATTAGCGTTATACTGAATGGTGTATAAATGATTAGCTAAGGAACGTGTCTGTGTGCTATCTGGGGATACCCATTGTGTGAGTACCATTGGCTAGGTAGTATGCTGAGCAGGGGTTGCAAGCAGTGGGTGCCCTGTGGTCTTTGTATGTTTGGGTATTAAGACACTTGTGCTGTTGCGTTCATGGTAGGCTGCGGGCTGGTTAGGTGTATCTTTGCAGTGTATATATAGTGTTCCTCGGGTGTTTAAAACCTGGGATGCTCCTTAGTAGTGTAGTTTGTGAATATGGAAATGCATATCACCAGACAAAACAACCTAAATAGTAAAAATGATAAAAACATAACCATTTGTTGCATAGTCCTTTTTTCCCTTTATTACCATATACTTCATTTATTGTTTCTTAAGTTAACTGAAATATTGGTTCATGAAAAGCTGTAGGTTTACAATTTGCAGAGTTCTAAAAAAAATCTTATAAGTAAAAAAACAATTGTCCTTGATTTCATAACTATTTTAACCATTTCTTCTCATATCAGATTTCGTTTCATAATAGTTTATCAATAAATATCATTTTTAACATTCTTATTATCGCTTCAACTCCGTCCTCAAGACGGTTTTCTCCCTCTATCCTCCTGTTATTTAAACCAATCACACGCTCTGTAATTACACAGCATCTTGCTTGTCTTTTCTTCCCTATAGAGTGGGGTTAAATATTGTTTGTCTTTATCCTAAAATATATTTTTGATTTATTAGGATGCAACAATTCACCAAGGAATAAGAAAACCAATTAAAGCAAACAAACAAAAAGAAGCAAACAACCCCCAACCAAACAACGTTTTTGGTGAAGATAAGGATATTTATTTGTAAAATATTTTACCAGGAAGGATACATTGAGATTTCTCTCGTTTTCAAGTATGTCCTTGGTCCAAAAAACATTGCATTGATACATTATTGTACAATAAAATACAAAAACAATATTAATACACAATATTTATAAAAATGAGAACAGGTAGGAAATATATAATCAACCATGACACGTGCATTCTGTTTTGAGGTATGTAGAGAGGGATCTCTTAAAGGACTTTAGGCTTAGGGAAGATTTTAAAGTGTGCAGGAGGTCGTTCCATAATTGCGGCGCTCTGTAGGAGCCCTGACCTCGGCTTGTCTCTACGTTACTCCGTCTCTCTGTATTCCCTTGACCTTACTTTGACTATCTCTTTTGCATAGCCCGGCCATTCTAAAGACTGGTATTGCAAATCTGTTGTGTCCTGTCCGCGTGTTTGGTTCCCTAGTGAATGTTACAAAGGATTTATTAATTAGGGTTGTGACAGGTTTAGCAATTGCCGGCGCACTAAGCTTCAACAGCATTGCTAGGATTTGATCAGGTCCAGACTGGTTTTTCATTTTTAAATGATTAAGGTGTTTCTTAATGACACTAATAGGTACAAGTCTAAAATTGAACTAGTCTATATTGGGACTTTGCAAATTTAGTGGGGCCTGATCCACATTTGAAGTTTCAGGATGAGTGTCATTTGTTAGCTTGGCAATCAGGGTGGTGGAGCTTCTAAGGGAAGTTGCAGGGTTTGGTTGTCCACTTTGACAGAGGAGGGTTGTGAGTGGATTGGGGGAGTTTGTAAGTTATTTATGAGTTTCCAAAGTTTCTAGAGTTTTAAATGTTATTGTTCAGATTTTCACAGAAATATTGGGCCTTGGCCAATTTTGTTTGTTTTGTGCATATATTTTGCCTTTGTCTATATGCACAGTGATCGTTCATAGAGCCAGTACGTTTGAACTTTGACTATTAACATGGTCAAATTTGGAGCCATGTAGAGAAGGGAAGGAGATGAAAAAACTATTTAAATAAATTACAAATAATGCATATAGGGTGAGGAAGTAGTACTTACACTAAATGTAGGGCTAGGTACAGGACACAAACATAAATGCAGCAAGCACAACAGCGTGTGGATGATACTGAGAATGTTGATTGAAGCATTGTCTTCTGTTTTTTGAGGTTGAGGGAAGTAGGTGTAAGGAGGGATATTGATCCTTGATTATTGCAACTGGATCAGCTGAAGGTGGACTGAGAGCTGTTCTGATGTGAGGCAGGGAAGTTTTTTTTTAATTTAGACATGTCCGAAGGAAGCAAAAGTAGTTGAGTTTGATGCACTCACGTACATAAATTTTATGAATTTCTTCTAAAGTCTTGTAATCTTGTTTTTTGAGTGTCTGTTGGTTGAAATGGGTCCCAAACCTGCAAATGTATCTCAAGGTTTCCTAAACAAATTGTGGACACTTAAAAATAGTGAGATTCATACAAATACCTCCAAATTGGTTTGCCTGTCTATTATCACCAAAATCAGCAGGGACATTAGTCAACCTGTAGGAAATATATCCTTATTTCAATCCCATATAAATGTTATTATAATATGCAAATATTAAGCAAGCATTCTGACATATATTTAATATGTTAACATTACAGACATGTCAATTAGGGAATTCATCTTCACTTTCCAGAATTAAGTTTATATTTTGTGATAAAATCCCACCCTAAACACTGGGAATTATGAGGAACTGACAAACAAATTGAGCAAATACAGAGAACATTTCCTATTTAGATATTTTACCTAAAATTTCTTTAGCTTTTTTAGCAGTTCTAAAAAATTTGCAGTTTGGTGAGCAGAGGCCACTGACCAAATAAACTGCCTTTCTCCGACCAAAATTTACTGAAACTATTATTTCGCTCCCAGGAAATCCCTGTCGCTCAATAAAAGAACCGATTAAGTAACTATCGTTGTGAGACACCGCCATGACAAACAAGGAACTACGTACAGCAATAATATAGAGCATTAAGCAGCAGTAACACATGGGTGTGATCAGATCTTCTTGGAAAATGTAGATTTAATTAAAATTCTGTTGTTCTCCAAATTATCAATCCTTCGCCAAGGTTTCTGTAATTATGAACAAAATCTTTTAATTGCAAGAAATCCATGGGTCATTATTGAGTGTGACATTGTGCCGTAATAATTGGATTAAGGGCAGCTCCTGGTTTGGGATGGAGCCAACGAACTGCAATGCTCTTTACTTGGCTGAACAGATCGTTTTCCGAGTGATTACATCAGTCTGTTTTCAAAGAGTGAAGAATGACTGTGCAATTCTTATGTTTAGTATAACAATAAATACAAATAGATGGCGATACAGCAAATCTATAAGGAAAATAATTACATCATGTAATATGACAGCCTCTAATGCTGTAATATTACATGATAAAGGCCCTATAGGGCCGAAACATCGCACCTTTTCAGGGTGATATACCCTCCAATAAATCCACTATCAGGACCTCTGAGTGTTGCCTGTAATTTCTGCTTTCCTAATTTCTTCAGTCAAATATTTTTTGGCATCACAGATGGAACGCCAAATCACATAACAAATTTTATTTTTGTTTGAAGCCACATGCACCAGTTTACCAACTCAGCCTCACGCTACGTATTTACTATGCAGAATTCAAGACTATCGATGCTTGTCGACTAGAGGAAATTCCTATGGTAATTCCCAGCCTTCCACAATGATATCTGCCAACAAGACATAAAGAGGTCCAAGTCATGAGTAAAAAAAAGTCTCTCTAAAAAGACGGTGACTCCATACTGGGTAAGCTTGTTGTGAGTTATAAACTTAAAAGAACATTCTAAGTACCATATCCACTACAGCTACATAATGGGGCATAACCACTACAGCTACAGCTACGCTTCAACTTTTATATAATGTATCAAAGTTTTATCATACACTCATTGGTTGATGGTAAGAAGGGGAGCATGGACACAATCAAACACAATTCAAGAATAGAATTACAAATAAAAGCTATCAATCAGTCAGGAGATTAATCTTCGTAATCAGTCAGTCAGATTAAACCCACTTTTTGTATGAGGGAATAACGTAACATGGCTGCCAATGACTTCTTAGAATCCATATTTAACCATCTTATGTATTCATAAAATATTTTACCAGGAAGGATACATTGAGATTTCTCTTGTTTCCAAATTTGTCCTGGGTCCATAAACACTGCATTGTTACAATAGGGTACGATATAATATTACACACACACAGAGAAAATAACAATATATATAAAAATATATATACATACACACATAAAGATGAAGGGTGCATCGGGATTCCAGTGATAGCCAGTTTAGCTCTTTTAACATGTCACAATGGTGGGTCATGTAATTACATTGTAGCACAAAGCGGCAGAATTCATTTTACAATGTATTACGTTTATGAAGTGCAGTGCAGGTGCATACACTACATTCCCATAATCAATGACCGACATTATTATTTGTTGTACTATCTGTTTCCTTACTGTAGGGTTTAGGCAGGATTTGTTTCTGTACATACCTGTGTTTACAAGAGATTGATAGTAAGCCCCAACCATTGTCCCAATGTCCTCTTACATTGACTCAGACCCTAAGTACCCCATATGCCAAAAAAATACCTAACCCTGACCTTCTCCTACCTAACTGTATAATGAATGCCTCCAATTTCATTTTTAACCATAGTGATGTTTTCATAAACAATAGAGACCATTATGTGGCATTATTATGGCCATAATTTATAACACTCCTTTTCACTCCTTGCCAGTGAGATAGCTCAGTGGGCTAATGCATCATCAGTAGAATCTGTTCAACTCTTGGGTTGAAGTGTTGACTTAGTCCTTCATCCTTCCGAGGTAGATAAAATGAGTACCATTAAATTGGGAAATAGTAACAACCCCTGGATGTTGGGCTAAGGTAACATCCCCAGGATATACTTGAAAACCAGAGTAATCTTAATGTACCTTTCCTGGTTAAATATATTATTTAATCAACACAGTAAAGAAGGAGACTATATTTAAAAGAAGAAAAACTACCACAACAAGAGGACATAGTCTTAAATTAGAGGGACAAAGGTTTAAAAATAATATCAGGAAGTATTACTTTACTGAGAGGGTTGTGGATGCATGGAATAGCCTTCCAGCTGAAGTGGTAGAGGTTAACACAGTGAGGGAGTTTAAGCATGCGTGGGATAGGCATAAGGCTATCCTAACTATAAGATAAGGCCAGGGGCTAATGAAAGTATTTAGAAAACTGGGCAAACTAGATGGGTCGAATGGTTCTTATCTGCCGTCACATTCTATGTTTCAAAGTTGACAAATGTATATTTTACTTTTCCATTTATATAATATCCTTTACAAAATTATACATTTCAAACACAGAACCTAAACATCTATTTTCACAGCACAGTGGATGTTCTTGACAGTGGAAAGGTTAGGTGAGTTTAGAAGTTTATATTCTATCAATTCTTTGGTCGAGATTCAAGAACACTCAGAGTGAAGGTGTTTGGTCATCATGCCAGAGACATCATAATCTGGCTCACATTACTTGGTTACAAAATCAGCAGTTATTTGGACAGAGTATATACAGATGATTTTTACGGAATAATACATATTATAATAAAAGTAAAAATCATGTGAAACAATTAAATAAAAAGCTGAGCGTCAAACATTGTATTATATTATATTTTATATTACATTATATATTATTATATTGTATATGTATATGCATTGATAATGTTTCTGATCTGAACATATGGCAAATATGTGAGATATGTAAAATGAAGATAATAAGAAATATATACATAAATCATTTAGCTATTTAACCCCTTAAGGACACATGCCATGTGTGACATGTCATGATTCCCTTTTATTCCAGAAGTTTGGTCCTTAAGGGGTTAAGAAACATTCTAAGCAACAAGGAACTCAATTGACTTTTTCCGTCCTAATGGACTATGCATGGAAAGGAAGAGTTCAGCTAAGTTTATGAGTTCATATGATAATTATTTGTTTGAAGTAGTTTAGAACATTTTCCAGTATCTCATTGAACTGTGATACATGGTTCATGGAAATAGATTAGAAGATTATTAGATTAGAATTTGTAAGAATTATTCTAGAAATGATATCAAGCACTTGGAAGCTCATGTAACAGATGTAGGTAAACCAATTATTATTTTTTTTACCTGATACTAAGGGTATTAGATTCATGGTGAGCATGGTTGGTGGAACAATTTGCTTATCGAGCATCAACAGGTATCGTCCATAAAACACGTCATACAAGTCCACAAAAGGGACTTCAGATGTGGACTTCCCTTGTTGGTGGGGTGTAAGCTTGTTCTGTAATGGAACAAAAACTTCTCAAAAACTTGTTGAGAAACTAATTAAGAGCTAATCATGCTAGTTAAGTGCTAACCATACTAACAGTTTATTAATTGTTTGTGCTTAACTTATTTCCATAGCTTTAAAATATCTCTAAGATTACATTTTACTGAGGGTAATGATTCATATGGGAAACGTTGCTCACTGTTTGTGGAGGGAACAGCAGCACCTCACACCATTACATATTGTGCTATCCCCATGGATCCCCAACATAGTAAAAATGCAGAATTTCCATTAGAAAATTGTCTTACTTAAATATATTGCACTAAAACCAGCAAATTCTTTTTTAAACCACTTTTCATTGACTAATGCACATGTATGACGAGAATAGGAATAGCAATGGCATTCTCAGTACCACAAATGGTACTGAGAATGCCATTGCAAGGCAAAGATAAACACGTGTAGATATACCCATTTTATAACAGTAATGAGGAATGAGAAAAGTCACCTGTTTACAATTTTTCTGAAGCAGCAGACTCCATTTTATTCCCACAAGTCTTTGCTCTCACTGAGCGATGAATCAATGATCAATGGCTGATGTAAGTGGGATGGCTTACCTGACAGAATGGCTTACTGGCTCACCCCCTGCCTTGGGAAATACTTCACTTTGTACATTGAAATCTCTACTGTGCAATAAGTTTAACTTTTAAACACATAAAAAAAAAAAATTAAAACAGACAAAGTGACACTAAACTTTATAGTGTGAAAATCCACTAATGACAGGTCCACTTTAAGATGAAGGGAATCGGTAGATATCTTACATAAACAACATTTACTGCGAGATCAACCAATAGGTCAAGTGTCAAATCTTGGTATGGAAGACCTCCCAACTATCATGTGTATCGCTGGAGAGTCCCTATTTTTGGTTCTTGGCTTACATCTGGCGACAACAAGTAACTGCCCCCAGGTAGCATTACATGAATACATCATTAGATGCACTTGTGCTGTGCGGTGGTCATAAGGACCATGTACAGAACACTTCAGCAGTTCTCTCAGCATGGTCTTCTGTGTATGAGGCCAGTCTTGCATACACCAGATTGACACCTTTCTAGATGGACTGACCCATTTTGAGTGTTGCACTACTGGCAACCCTCCTACTGGGCTTGCGCACTCTGATCTGATATCTCCAAGTGTTGGGTGGTGTGGTATGCTCATACCTCGTACAGACAAATTGCCTTATATTCTCCAATGAAATGCTAAAAGGCATGTGAACTGGCTGGTGATATGTAACTTCTCTGTATAATGTGTGATTTTATTTTTTTTTATCATCAAGGAAAATGGAGCTCAATATATATATTTTCCAAGTAGAGAGGTGACCAGGTTTAGAAGGTTAAAGCCATTTCCCACGACATTGAATAAGTAGATTAACTGATCAGTCTATACCGTGAAAAGAGAAGGTGTGCCCAGATTATAAGGTTGGGTTTCAGTTAGGAAGGTCTATTCAGTGAGACAAAATCAGTCATAGGATACTGAAATTCCAACATTAGGTCTCACAGAGATCAAGTCCCACTATTTTGTGTTTCATTGGTGTAAATGTATATATATATATATATATATATATATATATATATATATATATATATTATTGTGTTATTCATATTCCATGACTTTTGATTTTGATCAATAGATACATTCTATAATGACATCATTTTGGCTTCTTTGTATTGGATTTGATTTCTCATTCTTATAATGCTTAAGTGATATTTTTATTCAATATAAACAGTGATGCCAACAGTGATAGCGTGTAGAGGACAAGAGTATTAACTGTACAACTCCTACAGCAATGGAATATATCATTTATATGATAACTAATAGATTCATTGCTCTATAAAATGTTATTCGTTAGGACGTGCCGGTTGTGACAAGCTCACTTTAAATAGTTTGATATCATCAATATTATTCTTAATTGCTCCTACTGATCCTTGGATTGACTGCCCACTATTGCACTTTTTCAATTTTTATTTACTCAGTAGAACAGACTCTGTAGAGAAGGCTGTTGAAACATTTATAAAAAAAAGGGATGCACAAAGAATAGAGGGATAGAGAGGTATGAACAAATAACAAAAGGGCAGCCTTGGCTCTAAACAAGTTTAGAAATTAAATACATGGGAAATAATTATACATATCTGCAGTATTAAACCAGCACATTGCATCATCGGGAAAAACAACTTAGCTGGTGGTAATTTGTTTTTTAACAACAGAACATTTTACTTACTAAACTGGGAATAATGCAGAACTAACAGGGAACGTCAAAGGTTAGTTGAACATGGCCGGTCAGGAAATATTTCTACTTACTCGGCTATATTGGCCTAAAATGTAGCTTGTTTTTTTTCCCCCCACTGCTCCCAGCAGGGCCGTCTTTAATACTGATTGGACCATGGGCAAGAATTTACTTGGGCCCCCTGGATCCCGCCCTCTCACTCCCTAGCATGCAATCACGCTCTTCACCCCAACAGCCACACCCCTCTTCTTCTGTCTTCCGGACGGCCATTAGGGGAGCTTCCACAGCACTGATCAAGTTAAACTCATGTGACATGGTAGCTCCCTATAGAAAGCATAGACTTAATGCATTTATACGGAAGCTTGGATGTTTGTACGGCACCCACTGCGCATGCACGTAAGGGGGGAGGGACCTCTAAAACTAGGGACAGCGACACCGAAGAGTTAGGAATACAGGTTTGTATTCCTAATGCTATTATCAGTAGATAGAACTTCACAACATTGTATCGAAGATATAACAAAGATATATCAACATATAGCAAGGGATCAAATGAGCTGTATGAGCAGTATAAGAACGATTACTGTGTTTACCACCAAGATTAGAAGCTGTTCTGTCCCTCTCAAACCCAAATATTAGCAAATATGTTTTCTATTTTAACGCAGAGCTTATTGACTTCAGTTTTTGGACCCAGTCCCAATCCAAGAGCACTGGAAGGCTTATGATAAGCCTGAGAAAGATAGAACATTGTGCAATTTAATTTAATTTGCAAAGAAATGCACACTACAGTCCTAGGAGATTAAGAGCAGCAAACTTTAATATTGACTCGTCATGGTAAATTAGCAAACAGCGACAGGAGAACAAACTGTCTTCAAGAAGTGAAATGATTATATGTGACTCTGCCAAACCTCTCCAGACAGAATCATCTGAAAGTTTCGCATTTCATACATGCTTATAGGGAAATCAAGAGTTACAGCCTTGTATAGATAGGCTCTCATGCTTTGATCTTTCACAGATCTCTATTGATTCATAACGAAACAAAAAACATAAACAAACACCCAACTGAGCTGCAAAGGCGGAAAAATCTTTTGATTTCAGAGTGGCAGTTGGCTTTCTCCTAAAGCCAACAAACTAATTAATAAGAAAATGCATGTTGCTAATATTTATTTATAAAATATTTTACCAGGACAGACACATTGATATTTCTCTATTTTTCCTGGGCCCACAAACATTATTATTATAATTTTTATTATTTATAAGGTTCCAACAAGTTCCGTAGCGCTGTACAATGGGTAGACTGACAGACATGTAATTGTAACCAGACGAGTTGGACGCACAGGAACAGAGGGATTGAGGGCCTGCTCAGTGAGTTTACATGTTAGAGGGAGTGGGGTATAGTGACACAGTAACAGAGGGATTGAGGGCCCTGCTCAGTGAGGTTACATGCTAGAGGGAGTGGGGTATAGTGAAACAGGAACAGAGGGATTGAGGGCCTGCTCAGTGAGTTTACATGTTAGAGGGAGTGGGGTATAGTGACACAGTAACAGAGGGAGTGATGTATAGTGACAGAGTAACAGAGGGATTGAGGGTCCTGCTCAGTGAGGTTACATGCTAGAGGGAGTGGGGTATAGTGACACAGTAACAGAGGGATTGAAGGCAAGTGGGGTATAGTGACACAGTAACAGAGGGATTGAGGCCCTGCTCAATGAGCTTACATATTAGAGGGAGTGGGGTATAGTGACACAGCAACAGAGGGATTGAGGGCCTGCTCAGTGAGTTTACATGTTAGAGGGAGTGGGGTATAGTGACACAGTAACAGAGGGATTGAGGGCCCTGCTCAGTGAGTTTACATGTTAGAGGGAGTGGGGTATAGTGACAGTAACAGAGGGATTGAGGGCCTTCTCAGTGAGTTTACATGTTAGAGGGAGTGGGGTAAAGTGACACAGTAACAGAGGGATTGAGGGCCTGCTCAGTGAGTTTACATGTTAGAGGGAGTGGGGTATAGTGACACAGTAACAGAGGGATTGAGGGCCTGCTCAGTGAGTTTACATGTTAGAGGGAGTGGGGTATAGTGATGATGTAGAATTATTAAAAATCTTTATTGAACTTGTATTGAATTATTGTACTAACTCCATTTTAACCTCACACTGTGACAAGCCCTCCATTTTGTCCTCATTACCTGACAGATTCTCCATCTTAAACTACATTACATGACAGAATTTCCCAGTACATTTAATACAATGAACAGAGACTGTATTTTCTATAAAGACATAGCTGACTCCGGAATTATTGAATCTCCTGTAACATGCAACAAAGTATAACCAAGGCCAGAGCCAAGGCCATGAGAACACTGTACTAATGAAATGTTCTATTCATAAAAGAACCTTGCACCTGACCACAAGACCTGACATCACTGACTGTGTAAAATGACGCTCAAGCCCCCCTTTCAACCGAGTAAACCTCATGCTGGGAAAGATGGCGCCTGAGCCTTCTGTCCACACCCTTGTCCAGAACAATACCACCTCCCGGTGGGAGGACACCTAGCTAGTCACTCAAACCCCTGAGCCAATTAATAATATTGATGGGTGGACACTGATATAGTCACATAACATTTAATCCAATTAATGATGTTTATTTGTTATTATCTGATATTCAATGATGATGTCATTTTGCCTTTAAAAAGGCCTGCATAACCGTTTTCCAACTAGATGCCATTAAATTTTCTGAAGTGCTTTTAACCTGAACTCCATGTGTCAGCGTGAGCTTACTTCTGCGTATACGCAATTTAATCATCTCAGATTTGGACAGGAACAGATAGACATTTAAACATATTTGTTTATTTCTAAATTAATCTACATCAGTGACAGTAACAGAGGGATTGAGGGCCTGCTCAGTGAGTTTACATGTTAGAGGGAGTGGGGTAAAGTGACACAGTAACAGAGGGATTGAGGGCCCTGCTCAGTGAGTTTACATGTTAGAGGGAGTGGGGTATAGTGACACAGTAACAGAGGGATTGAGGGCCCTGCTCAGTGAGTTTACATGTTAGAGGGAGTGGGGTATAGTGACAGTAACAGAGGGATTGAGGGCCTTCTCAGTGAGTTTACATGTTAGAGGGAGTGGGGTAAAGTGACACAGTAACAGAGGGATTGAGGGCCCTGCTCAGTGAGTTTACATGTTAGAGGGAGTGGGGTATAGTGACACAGTAACAGAGGGATTGAGGGCCTGCTCAGTGAGTTTACATGTTAGAGGGAGTGGGGTATAGTGACACAGTAACAGAGGGATTGAGGGCCCTGCTCAGTGAGTTTACATGTTAGAGGGAGTGGGGTATAGTGACAGTAACAGAGGGATTGAGGGCCTTCTCAGTGAGTTTACATGTTAGAGGGAGTGGGGTAAAGTGACACAGTAACAGAGGGATTGAGGGCCCTGCTCAGTGAGTTTACATGTTAGAGGGAGTGGGGTATAGTGACACAGTAACAGAGGGATTGAGGGCCTGCTCAGTGAGTTTACATGTTAGAGGGAGTGGGGTAGAGTGACACAGTAACAGAGGGATTGAGGGTCCTGCTCAGTGAGTTTACATGTTAGAGGGAGTGGGGGTATAGTGACAGTAACAGAGGGATTGAGGGCCCTGCTCAGTGAGTTTACATGTTAGAGGGAGTGGGGTATAGTGACAGTAACAGAGAGATTGAGGGCCCTGCTCAGTGAGCTTACATGTTAGAGGGAGTGGGGTATAGTGACACAGTAACAGAGGGATTGAGGGCCCCGCTCAGTGAGTTTACATGTTAGAGGGAGTGGGGTATAGTGACACAGTAACAGAGGGATTGAGGGCCCTGCTCAGTGAGTTTACATGTTAGAGGGAATGGGGTATAGTGACACAGTAACAGAGGGATTGAGGGCCCTGCTCAGTGAGCTTACATGTTAGAGGGAGTGGGATATAGTGACACAGTAACAGAGGGATTGAGGGCCCTGCTCAGTGAGCTTACATGTTAGAGGGAGTGGGGTATAGTGATACAGTAACAGAGGGATTGAGGGCCCTGCTCAGTGAGCTTACATGTTAGAGGGAGTGGGGTATAGTGACACAGTAACAGAGGGATTGAGGGCCCTGCTCAGTGAGCTTACATGTTAGAGGGAGTGGGGTATAGTGACACAGTAACAGAGGGATTGAGGCCCTGCTCAGTGAGCTTTCTTGTTAGAGGGAGTGGGGTATAGTGATACAGTAACAGAGGGATTGAGGGCCCTGCTCAGTGAGCTTACATGTTAGAGGGAGTGGGGTATAGTGACACAGTAACAGAGGGATTGAGGGCCCTGCTCAGTGAGCTTACATGTTAGAGGGAGTGGGGTATAGTGACACAGTAACAGAGGGATTGAGGGCCCCGCTCAGTGAGTTTACATGCTAGAGGGAGTGGGGTATAGTGACACAGTAACAGAGGGATTGAGGCCCTTCTCAGTGAGTTTACATGTTAGAGGGAGTGGGGTATAGTGACACAGTAACAGAGGGATTGAGGGCCTGCTCAGTGAGCTTACATGTTAGAGGGAGTGGGGTATAGTGACACAGTAACAGAGGGATTGAGGGCCCTGCTCAGTGAGCTTACATGTTAGAGGGAGTGGGGTATAGTGACACAGAAGGTAAGGTAGCATTGCATTGTTACATTAGGGTACATTATAATATTACACATAAATACAATATCCATATCTATATACATACAAACATTTATAAATGTAACACATAACAGGTAATAAATATATTCAACCATGACAGGTGCATTTTGTATTGAGGTTTAGGGGGGTCTGCCTTGACGTTGGCAGGCGGGCATTCCTTCCAATGGCATTGGAGTAACTAAATGACCTCCATTTGTTTAAATATACATAGGGATTTAGGAGAGAGTGCAGGTAACTTTTTCTTTGGTTTTTACTGTATTGAGGTATGTTGCCATAGATCTCTTAAAAGATTTTAGATTGAGTGAAGATTTGTGTCCCTGAGGTTATTCCATTATTGTGGTGCTCTGTAGGAAAATGAGGATTGAGACACTTTTTTTTTGTATCATGGTTTATTAAATAAAGTGCTGGTACTGGTTACAGAGGTGGGAACAGCTGGGGAGAGCATTCTACTCAGGTAGGGTGGAAGCTTCCCAGAAAAGCTGTTAAATATAAGGCTGGAAAGATGAAGGGTGGATTCTGGATTCCAGCGACAGCCAGTTTAGCTCCTTTAACATGTTTCAATGGTGGGTCATGTAATTGCATTGTAGCACAAAGCAGCAGAATGAGTTATACAACGTATTAAGTTTATGAAGGTGCATCCCCATAACTACACTACATCCCCATAATCATCAATGACCGGCATTAGCATTTGTTGTACAATCTGATTCCTAACTGCGGGGCTTAAGCAAGATTTGTTTCCGTAAAGGGCATTTAAATTCTTTATTTTTTGTTGTGCATATAGTAACAATAAGCTTACTCAGCCAATAGCTGTCGCAAGCAGAGTGATAACAGGTACAGTTAGCTTAATGTGGCATAAGAATAGACAGTACAATGTTTTTGGATATAACAGTATGCGGATTAGACAATGGAGAAAGTATAACATACGGTAAGAAACAAGCGTTGTCATCAGTGTTTATAGTACAATCTGTGCATTTTATGCGTGTATCAGTTACAGTGGAGCAGGTTTAAATAGCCCCGTGCCTATAGCGCGTCCCAGGCAATCAAAATTTGTAGTGGCAGCGTATAAGCAGGCTATAGCCTTTTAAAAGTGTCGGTAGGCCCTTCCTTTAATATTAAACTGCACTATGATGGAAAATGGGTTCCTGAGACTAGCTTAATGTCGAACACACTGATTAGAGCACTGTGAGAAACATAGCGATGGGTCAGTACATATGTTCGTTTCTAGTGGTCTGTATAAGCAGGAGGCACCATCGGGGGTTATACTCTGTTAAGTCTGCCAGACTGATATGTCAAAGCATCGTGTGAAGCTAATTGAGGGAGCGCATTGAGCGAGTTACTCTCGTGGGCATGTAACGTAGAGTGTGCTGCCTTATGTGTGGGTCTCAGGGTTGATCTTAGTGGCTGCTTGAGTGGTAACTTGATTGGTTAAATTTCACGTATAAATGCCAGGGAAGACCTCTAGAGCCGCAGTAAGGCGGCAGCCCGCGGATGTTGTGGAAGTGAGTGAGTGATTGGCAACTTAGGGTTTGTAAATGGGGGTTGTGTAGTGCTGACACTACCGTGACATGGTTAGCAGACTGCTGGGGCTCGGAATCAGTGTATTAGATACAGATTGGCAATGCCCGTAGTGTTAAGTTGCATAACTGAGGCAGTGTTATGACAAATAAATCGATAAGCTAAGGTTGAAAAAGGAAAGTACTTAAGGAAAGCTTTGCGCAGCTGCAATAAATGGTCCTCAGCAGAGAGGGGTTATGCATGGCATCTGTGCTGATAGTCGAAAGCAGGTGTCCCAGTAGTGTGCTGAGTAGTCGTCAGGCTCAGGTTGCCAGATTCTACGGGTGCTCGGCCGGTTCCAGCGCTCAAGGCCTGTAGTCTGGTAGTAGGGATCCGCCTGTCTGGCGGTGGTGGAAAAAAAAAAAAAAATAAAAAAAAAGGGGAAAAACACAAAAATAAACGAGCAGTCTTTGAGTCTTACTTTAGGGTGTCATATTAATATGAAGTCTCGGTACTGTAAGCTACAGTGTGGTCTTTGATATCGTCTCTAATCTAGAGGCTTTAGGCTCCTGCCTCCGTGTACCCTGTTGTGTGGGTTCTCTATCGGTCCGCAAAAGGGATGGAGGCCAGGGGTGCTTGGGGCCGGGTGTCGTTAGGGGTCAGCCCGGCTTCACCGGGTCTGGTCCTCTGTTTAGTCCGGTCATGGCCTCAGCTCGAGATGTTAAGGCTTTGTCCCTAGGTACAAAGTCGTGTGTGGCCGCGGGATCCCATCCGTGAGGGTTTGTTGGGCTTAGTGAGTCCAGTGGCAATCCCAGTGCCTGTAGGTGAGTTGTTGCGTCTGGCAGGTCTCGTATGGTAATGATGGTTTCTCCGTGTGGTATTTGTAGTGTTCGGGCTTGGCTCCAGTGGTAGCTGATTTTCTTCACGCGTAGTTGGGAGGTAAGGGGTCGGAGTGACCGCCTCCAAGTGAGGGTCCCCTCCGATAAATCAGCGAAGAAGGTTAGGGCCATCCCTTCAAAGTTGTAGAGTGTTTGTCCCCTGATGGCCGCCATCACGGCTGCCCTGTCTTTGAGGCTCTGGAATTGCAGCACTATGTCTCCTGGGGCTGCGGGCGGTGCCCTAGTAGGTTTAGGGAGTTGGAATATGCCCTCCAGTGTCATTGCTTTGGCTTGCTGTTTAGCCGGAGCTCTGAGGCCGTGCGACTGTCCGCTTCTATGGTTAGGCCACGACCCCCGTAAAGGGCATTTCGTTTTGGATAAAGTTTCGATGAGCATTTTTTAACAAACTGCGGTCAGTGTTCCATTTGAATTTTATATCAAATATGTTATGAAGTCCCCCGACATGTGCAGACCCATTTGAATGATGTAATTACATGTTATTTATATTGTACATAGGAGTGCGGGTATTTCTGTATGATCACCACATTATTCTGTATATACCCTTTGCATCCAGTCTTTATAAGCATGCTGTGCATTAATGGGTATAAGTACTTTCTTTGCTACTTAACTGCTGCTATTTGATTTTGTTTTGATGCATAGTTGATGCATAGTTTAGTAATTTATGTAATTTAGGCACTGTTACAAAGATTATTGTGACAGTTTTGTCAGTGTTTAGGAAAAGTTTGTAATTTTCTACCTCTGTGAATTGGCCTTAAAGCACAGCCTCAAGCTGCAGTAGATTTGGTTTGCCAGCGTAGTTTACTGTGTCGTCTGCATACATGTGACAGTTGAGGCTTTGCAGACGTTAGGAAGATCATTTATGAATAATGTGAATGGTAGGAGGGTGAGTATGGAACCTTGGGGAACACCACACATGACCTGAAGAGGGAGGCGCTATCAGAAATGGTCACATATTGCAATCGGTCTGATACATGCGATCGAAACCAGGTTAGTGGTTTTTACGATAGAATGCCATGGTCTGCTGTATCAAAGGCCTTGGCAACATCAAGATAAAAGCTCCTGTCAGGTCTACTGGTTCCATACTAGTTTGGATGTCACTATAAACTTTCAAGAGGGCAGTTGTAGTTGAGTAATTTGAATGAAAATTTGATTGATCAGGGGTCAGATAGTTTGATTGTTGATAATATTCACATAATTGTGTGTGGACGCATTTTTCAAAGATTTTCGCCAATACGGGGAGCAATGATAACGGTCAGTAGATAGACACCAAAGTATTGTCACCACTTTTATGGATAGGTACTACTTTTGCAGTCTTCCAAAGTTTGGGTATGTATCCAGACACCAGGGATTCATTGATTAGGGTAGTGGCAGGTTTAGCAATTGTCGGCCCACTGAGCTTCAGCAACATTGCTGGGATTTGATCTGGTCCACACTGGTTTTCATTTTTAGATTAATAACATGTTTATTAATGACACAACAGGCACATGTCTAAAATGTAATTTCTCTATATGAGGTCTTTACAAATTTAGGGGGTTCTGATCTGCAATTCTAGAACATGTGTCATTCGTTAGCTTAGCAATTAGAGCAGTGGCAAATCCCCCCAAAAAATAATTATTAAAGGAATTTGCTACATCTAGGGGGTGTTGCAGTGTTTGGTTGTCCACTTTGACAGTGGAGGGTTCGGAGTAGATTGTGGGGGAAATAACATTCCCTCAATTCTCAATAATATCTTCTCATTTAAATTGCAAATCAAAGATATATAAAGTGACCCCTGGTAGCTAATTGGTACCCTTGTTATTATGATGAATTATATTAAAATAAAACCACCAATCAGCAAATGTACACATTGTATCCACTAGGTGGCACTATTGGAGAAAAAAATCACTAACGAATTGGCAAACAGACCTCGTAAGTGTACCATGAAGCTCTGGGTGTTTGTGAGCTTGGAGCATTGTGCAGCCAAAACAAAAAGGAAAGTCAACACACCAAAGTGGAAAGGGAGAGTTAAAATATGCCCCTTGACATAGTTACATAGCTGGAAAGGGACATCACATGCATCCATCAAGTTCTGCTTTTCTCAAATCTGTTTTTGCTGTTGGTTCAAAAGAAGGCAAAAACCAGAGTTTGAAGAGCTTCCAATTTTGCAACAAACTAGAAAACACTAATTTCTTGACCCCAGAATGACAATCAGATATCTCCTTCGATTAAATCGTTATTATCCCACTAATTAAAAATGATATCCCTTAGTATTATGTGTTTGCCAGTATTCATCCAATTACTGTTTAAACATCTGTACAGATTGTGATAAAACCACCACCTCTTACTGTAAAACCCCTTTCCTTTGCCTTAGACTAAATCTCCTTTCTTCCAGTCTAAACTCGTGTCCTTGTTTCCTAGGTATAGATGTGTTTGTAAATAGATTTCTACACAATGGTTTGTATTGGCCCCGAATATATTTGTATAATGTAATCTTATCCACTTTGAGGCTAAACTAAGGAGATTTATAGTTGTTCACCTTTCTTAATAACGTAAGTTAATTAATAACTAATTAATAAAATAATGTCTTAACAAAAAATATCCTTCTTTAGAACAGGTGAATCCAAAGTGAATTTTACATCGTAGGTAAACTGGAAGCATAGCTGACTGGGTAAATATTTACAGATCGTTAATTTATTGAATTTGAACGTCACTTAGAATTCCTTTTTAGTTTTCACGTTAGAAAATATCCCTGTCAGTAACATTCTTTATGTGTGAAGGCAGTCAGCAATGTACTACAGCATAATATGAGGGTTCTCTGGTGCGATAGCGTCTTTTCAAAAAATGTTCTCCTGCCCGATATCATGGTTGGACCCAACATCCATAAATGAAAGGTCCTGCACAAAATCCACCTTCTTCTATGCAACTACCACATGTCATATAATATAGACATATTGGGGGATTTATCAAAGTTAAATGTCATCATTGTTTTGATTGTATTTATTAAAGTGATCTAAAAGTTGCAGTTTTCTTTTGTAAACTCATTGTGTTGCCCAAAAAAATTGTGTGTATTAAAAAATGACAGCTGAGGTGAAAAGAAATCAGATGAAACAAACTTTTAATCGCAAAAACAGTTTTGCTTAAAATTAGATCTAAACTTTGGTGACAGTTTGTTAAAAGTCTCCCCTCTGATGTTTTACTTTCTGTGTTACTTTCTGTGTAAAAAGATGTTTAATTCCTTCCTGATTTCCTCTATTTTTGCACATTTGAGCCACTGAAGGGGTTTGGATTTTCCAGTAGATTTCATTCCCGTCTATTAGCAAATATTATTTTTTATTTTTTTTTACAGGAAAGACAGTTTACTTGAAGTTACGTTGTTTACGGTGAATTTTATTCAGGTATACGGTGAAACAGTGTGCTCAGGCAGCGCAGCTTGAAATGATCTGATATTATATAAATGTTTAATCTACTCAAAAAGAATCCTCTTCCTCTAACCATTTCCCTGTCTCGGACGTGTTGGAGATCTCTGCGAGAAATGCCCAGAAATCAGAAACGGAGAAATGTTAAATGAAAAGAAATGCTGAATGACCCTTCATGGTATAATCTCAGGGTCCCTTGTTTTTAGCCTCATGGCATTTTCTATAGTCCGTAATAAACAAGAATTACAACAGCTCAAGCCTCCATTGAGGTTTTCATGTTTTTAATCTATATATAGACTTATATTTTACACACAATTGTTGATAAAGATGATACATTGTTTGTAAAGCTGAGATCACAGTTGATGTCCCTTCTTTTGGAGTGGCACATTAAATCCTACTAGGAATCCACAAACCCAGTGTTTCCATGACTGTGAGGATCCAAGGCTAATGGTGGCTAGTAATCACCCATTATTGTTACTGATAAACTTCACACTGGTAATTCAGTTACACTTCTCCCATTGTGCATCGACAGCAGGGAAGGGTTTGGCAATAAGCTTGATCATGGAACACTCCAGGTGCACTATATTGGGAATTGAAATGGCACTAGACAAGGTAGGATCAGGAGACTATGTAGACTATGTACAGTAATGGGAATGGGCAGTTTCAGGAGCCTTCATATGCTTCGTAGAATCAATGTCTTGGTAAAGTTAATATATACACACACAGTATTATATTTTTCATATTTTTATTTTACTGTAATAATATGCAAGCCTGATTAGCTATACCTTAAAATAAGACTTTTGGCCCAACAACATACATCATCAATGCTCTGGAGATAGATAGATAGATAGATAGATAGATAGATAGATAGATAGATAAATAGATTGTATTATATTAATATGTTATATTATATTGTATTATATCATATTATATAGACATATTACATAGTAAAGTAACACTCTGGGCTCCATAACAACTTTATTTGAATGTAGTTGTTATGGTATGAGGAGGTGCCATTTTCATTCCATTTTGAGAATTGGGAGCTTGTGATAGGATAGAATGTCAGCCTGTCAGGGATATCCAGTGTCCATGGATTTATTAGTCAAAGCAAGTACAGCAATGGAAGTTAAGAGGCAGAGTTGTCTAGTGCTGGAATGAATAATAATTATTATTTATTTTTTTCATTAATTGCTTAAGCCAGAACCAGTGCCTCCTCGCACCATAACAACTTAATTATGATGAATTTATTATTCTGGTGTAATATTTAATAATTACTTTGTTCTACACATGTTTCCATTACTAATCCCTCGTGGATTGAAGCTGATATTGTATGGTTTTGGGACATTGGAGAAGCCCACCATCTGAGGTGAGATGTCCATGTCTGCTGGGTTCTCCGGAGTACTGATATTGAAATGTTGCAGGAGGGTAGTGATGAAAGTAAATAACTCTAGACGGGCAAGACCCTCCCCGAGGCAGACTCGTTTCCCTGGGCAACATAAAAAAACAACAACATTAGTTCAAGCCATTATTACGTCAAGAAAGAAGAGCTAAATGACTGTGACTTTTACCAGGACCTCAAACAAAACCCAAAACCCATTTGATGCTACATCCAGACCTGTCGGTAATGCATTTTAAACTCTACCTGATTTAATAAATATTAGTTTAATCATGTGTTACTAGAAATATTATACATATAGTACATAGGGAAATATAATAATAATAAACAGCATCTATGTTTAAAGCTTCAGATTGCATTCAATATATTCCTGTTCAATGATTTTTGCTCAATTTACATTAAAATCAGTTTACACTCCTAATCTTAAGGTTCTTAGAATCTGAAATATCATGACTTCAGAAGTTGTGAGATAAGGGCTATCTGAATGTGTTTGGTTCCATCCATGGGTTCCAGGTTTCAACATAATGCCCACCATTATTAATTGATATTGAGCTTTAGATTTTTTTTTCATAGGTCTGTCTACTTTATCTCATTGTCTATAATGTGTTAAAAGGATTAAAACAAATGTTATAACAACCACTAAACCTATTCTGTGATTCTCCCAATTTTATGATCGTACCTGCAGAAAAAGCCATGAAGGCCTCGTTCTTCTTAAACTCTCCGTTTTCATCCAAGAAGCGATCAGGGTTGAAGGTAAATGGGTCCGGGAAATATTTTGGATCACGCAGGACAAACGTCAGTATTGGAAATACATCTGTACCCTGAGTTAAGAAAAAAGAGGTTAAAAGCCTGCAGAGATATGATGAAAAATATTTCAATATACCAATATACCACTAAGTGTCATATATACTGATATTAGTGATTTTTAGATCTCCCCTCCATTGATTTCTCATAGACAATCTAAACGGCATCATGCAGTATTTAGTTTATTTAAATTTAAAGAAAATTAAAACGTACAATGTCATGTTGCATTCTGGCAAACACAGGACACTGCGGATTTGCATTCTAAAATTTTTTTTAGAATGAAACGTTGTATTTCTTAAAGTGTGTACTTTGTCTTTAAGAGATTTTGCACACTGACAAGTTGCTAGAAATGGAGCATATTGTTTTTCATACAATGTTTCTTTAATAAATGACCTATTACCCATATTCAGTGAATATGGTGTTCAGACTTTAGGGTGCCATCTTGTCCTAGGTTAATGTAATTCCACAAGTCAGGGAATTTCCCATGTCATGTGCACCCTTACGTTTTATTCTAAACATAGATAAAATGTTCCCATGTGAAATGACCAAGTTATGGAGATGACATTTAATGGTCTCATATCTTTGCCAAGTTAAGGTAGGTCCTAACATGACCTAATTGAACATCTGAGGTATAAATATGTTAATATTAGGATTTTGGAGACAGAGATACTGTTCCATTTTATCATGACTGAGAGGTTGACTTGTTCAGGAGGGTATGTTATCCTATTTACTGATATTGCAAGCATATACCTTGATCTTATAAACTCTGCTATAAATTATTGTAATGGATTATTAAGGTTTAATATGTCTATATTTATATTTATTTGTAATAAAATATTTAAAAAGACAATCCCTATTGCTTCCAAGACAATCCCTATTTTATCCCTATTGTATTTGCAATTATTTATATATTATAAATATAGGATCTCTTACTAAGTATATACAATTGTGGCTAAGATATCTGTATGGTTAGCCCTGCCAAATGATATGCTTTAAAACATTATAGTGGTAAATAGGGGAGACAGCAGCTGTTACACCACTAAATAAAATAACTTTGTATAAAAATATGCAATGACTTCCAGAGTGAGAGTTCCTCTGAATTAAAGTTTAATTTATCAATGAAACCCTAGGTTTCCTCCTCATGAATGATTTTTACAGCAATTCCAAGTGATTTGTCTGTCCCCAAGATATTAGAGCTGTGCTGTCACATTGAGTTCTTCTAACAGATAAAATCTATATGAAAAACTCTTAAACACTGCGTTGGGATGTCACTGACATGTCAATGCGATCAGACGCAAAGTCTAGTTTAAAAAACTGGGAATCATTTCAAACTGACTGTTTTGCCTCCTTTTGGATCAACACCTCGAAGGTCTGAGCTTTATGGATGTGTCTTTGTTTCAGCCTATGCAATTATGTAACCGTGAAACACATTATCTTGTGACAGTGCAACCAACATGGAATATATTTTTAATACAATACCCTTCCATCTATATTTTGTGATTTCTTGCATCTGTGTATCATATTGTAGGGAATTGTTTTGAGGAAGATTTGGAAGGAATCTTGTTGATATTACAATCATTAAGGAAAGAATAACAGTTACTGTGCAATATTATCATTACAAGGATAGACAGGTACCTTCTAATTAAAATGTATGGGTCCTAAGATTAATATAGTTCATTTAATCTGTGGATGTTCCCACATAGAGATACCTTGGGAATTGTGAAGCCACGAAATTGTGTGTCCTTTGCCACAGCACGAGGTAGGTTCATGGGTAGTACGTTGGCGTAGCGCTGGATCTCATGTATGACTGCATCTGTGTACGGCATGGAAGGTCGGTCCTCTGGTTCCGGGGCTCGGTCTTGGCCAATCACAGAGTCAATCTCCTCTTGGACTTTTTCTATAGTGAGAAGAATTAGAGAAAAGTTATATGTGGTTCCAAGTCGTCTGATATGAGTTTCTGTAGAACTGTAATAATGGACTATAAAAGGTCAGGCAATTTAACCACCAGTATTAGTCTATAACTGTTATAGTGAGGTGTGGTATGAGTGTCTGTTCCTATGGCAACATCCCAGAAATAGTTTCCATTTCATTGCCATGTGTTCCACGTTACCACTGAAGCGTTAAATCATGAAGTTTGCTCTACATTCACATTCAAGTATCTCTGATACTTGTTACAAATCTGTCCAACAGAAAGGACAGACAAGAGGTTTATAGATTTAAGAAATTAGCAAAATAGGCCCCAAAATGATCCAGTTCTAGATGCATGCCACAGCCATTTTCTACTTATAGGATTGTGGTTAAAAAGTACTGGATACATTACCTTACTCTTTTGACTTATTTGTGAATTTATCTGTTTTTCAAGTGACAGGAAAATCAAATAATTAGGCCCCCTTTACGAAAAATAAAAATCGAATTTTCTTTAAACATATAAACTAAGTGACTGTGAAGAGTTCTCTAAAACAAATTTCACTAAAATAAGAAATAAAGGGACACTATAGCCTTCGCAATCCAAACATACATTCCTAATGCTAGAATGACCTTCACTGTTTAAGATTACTAGCCCCCAAGGTGAACTGAAAAGGTTGATTACTTACCTTTTCTCCCTCACCGCCGACAGCTGCTCCAGCTCCTTGGCTAACATCATAGGAAAACATTGGTAAGGCTAGTGCGCATGCACAGAAAAACACCATGCTGTGCCAAACATATAATTTCTAAATTGAAATATATTGAAATTTGATTGAAATAGCTGAGTTTAGCTCTGCTATTAGGGTAAAGTGCCGCTCACTGTATGTCAATAACATATAAGGTGAGAGCTTAATAACCACACACAATATAGACTATCACTTTCGGTTTGACTTTTGATGAATGTTTTCAGTTATAATCTGAAATTTAAAATATAAACAGAGACCATAGTGTAGTATGTACAGTCCAAATGAATTGTGTAAAACCAAGTCAGTCTAACTCACATGTTGCTGAGCCTATCAATATAGCCGGCTCAGACTTTCAGCACATTAACAAGGTATCACCCTCTGGATCTTTCTTCCCCACAGGATTATCTCCAATACGATCACCGCAGTAATATGGTTCCAAGCAGGTGAAGTTTAAAAATAAATTTATTAGGGAAACAATATTCCAAATAAGGGTTAAAAATATAAAAATGGATAAGCATACACAGCAGCACTAATGCATTTCAACCATTTAAAGGTCTTTCTCAAAGTGCATATAACTCAGTCTGTGTATTTCTGCTTTTATTCTGTAATTTTTGCTGCTTTTTTTAAAAAAAAAATCGCACACATTCTGGGACTTCGGTTTGCAATCTGGCCTTGTTTCGTCAAGACGTTTGGCATTCCGCCGTAACATCTGACATCATCGTTTTCTTTTTAAACTTTACCTGCTTGGATTCATAATACTGCGGGGATCGTATTGGAGATAATTATGTGGGGAAAAAAAGATCCAGAGGGTGATACCTGTTGAATATGTTGAAAGTCTGAGCCTGCTATATTGATAGGCTCAGCAACACGTGAGTTAGACTGATTTGGTTTTACAAAATTAATTTGGACTGTACATACTACATTATGGTCTCTAGTTAAGTGTACCTTCTTTTGGAGGAGTGTGTGTTCAAACAAGGTGCTAAAGTCAAAATATAAATGGTTGCAGCTCTAAACAATATCCTCTTCTCCACACCCAAAAAGTTCAGTAGTGATGAGATGGTGTAAGTAAAAAACCTACACCTATAGGTGGAGCGCTGAATTATAAATTAGGTAAACTTACCCCACGTGGCTTAGTAACAATCGTGATAGATAATATATAAAAAAAAGAGAATAAAAATACAAGCTAGTGCAGATGGTACGTGAACAACAATGAGGTAAAACAGTGGTGAAATAAGGAACACTCACATGTATCTCCCCCATCTCACCACTACTACACTATGGTCTTTGTTTATATTTTGATTTCAGATTATAACTGAAAACATTCATCAAAAGTCAGACCGAAAGTGATAGGATATATTGTGTGTGGTTATTAAGCTCTCACCTTGTATGTTATTGACCTTATGTTGGATTGTGTTTACAGAGAGTGACTAAACACTGGTGATAGTAGCTATACCTTTTTTTGCACGAGAGCAATTTATTCCGAAACTGTAATCCTTTATATTTTCCTTCATCTGTTTTTGGGTTGGTTATTGTCGCCTAAAATCTGAAATTTACTTTGAATTACTGACGATTCACGTTGTTGTGAATAATACCTTTGTGAGTTACAAATTGCCCTCAATCTTACTTTTAATATGAGGAAACTTCAGGAGGAGCAGGAATGTGTGCCTTAATGTGGTGCTCAGGGTCTCTGTTCCGGCGACAAACATGGTTGAAGTGTTTTTGAGTAAGTTTTCCGTGTTGTAATAAGTTGAAGGGTTGTTTTTTTCCTGCAAGGAGAAGACACCTAATCATATTAAATCCTACAACCATTGTAATCATCCATAATAAATACTTAATATTACATCCTTTTTGATACAACTTTTTATTTTTATGTTGGCAACAATTACCATATTAAAGCTGAGAGGGAAAGCAGTCTTGTTTTGCCAGCAGATATATAACGTGATATAATGGTGTCCACACTATTGATTTGAGCTTCTGGTTGTTTGCAAATGTGCCCTGGGGTGTAATTACCAAATGTAGGCCTCAACTTCATACTTTTAAAATTATTTAATATTTTGATAAATCTCTTAATACTTAAATATTTAGATTTATTTTTTTTAAACTGGTATATGATGGTTTGGTATATTTTTTAATATTTTAATATTTTGAAAAAAATATTATAAAAAATAATAATATATAATTTGAAAAGCTTATGCAAAATATTAAATTGAGGCCATTGTATCACTTAATTCAGTGTCCTAGGATTAATGAAGGGGTGGCTTGGCTTTCATAAGACTTAAATCTGAGACTCTGAGACACAGTAACTAGACCAAAATCCAATAAGAAATCTCTATATTATATTCAAGATAATGACTACTGTTCATTCCTCTGGCATTATGGGTAAATATAATACATTTTCCATAGGCATTATGGGTATTGACCATACCTCTTCCATTTTAATTAGGAAACTGTCCATCATGTGCCGAGGGCGGTTAGGATCCAGTGTTTTACGATCTCTCTCTAACCGTTCCAGAACAAACTTGTCTAACTGGAAGGCACATTTGGCAGCGTAATGGTGGGGTCCTGGTAAGTATTTCATCACTACATTAAACATGTCAAAAAGCTGTGTGAAGATAAAAACACTCACTTTACCACAAGATCAAATGTAACTGTCATACATTATCTCCCATTTACATAATGCTAAAACCATATAAAGTTGTTCTCAAAAGTTTGCATACCCTTGGAGAATTGGTAATATATGTACCATTTTTAAAGAAAACATGGGTGAGCAGGCAAAACACATTTATTTTATTTCTTTGGGATTCATATTCAACTGTAGGTTATAACAGAATGGCACAATCATGAAACAAAAATGGCAACAAAGAAAAAAATGGAACGACCCCTGGTCAAAAGTCTGCATACCCTTAGTTCCTAATACTGTGTATTGCCACCTTTAGCATCAATGACAGCGTGCAGTCTTTTGTAATAGTTGTCTATGAGGCCCCTAGTTCTTGAAGGTGGTATAACTGCCCATTCGTGTTGGCAAAATGCCTCCAGGTCACAAAGTCTTTGATCATCTTGCATTAACAGCACGTTTGAGATCTCCCCAGAGTGGCTCGATGACATTAAGGTCAGGAGACTGTGATGGACACTCCATAACCTTCACCTTTTTGCGCTGTAACCAATGGAGGGTCAACTTGGCCTTGTGCTTAGGGTCATTGTCATGCAGGGAAGTCCAAGAGCGTCCCATCTGAAGTCTTCGTGCAGAAGAATGCAAATTATCTGCCAGTATTTTCTGATAACATGCTGCATTCATCTTGCCATCAATTTTCACAAGATTCACTGTGCCTTTAGAGCTCACCCCCACCCCCCCAAGACATCAGTGAGCCACCACCATGCTTCACAGTGGGGATGGTATTCTCTTCATTATAGGCCTTGTTGATCCCTCTCCCAATAAAGTGCTTATGGTTGTGACCATAAAGCTCTATTTTGGTCTCGTCACTCCAATTTACAGTGTGAAAGAAGCTGGGAGACGTGTCAAGGTGTTGTTGGGCATATTGTAACTGGGCCAGAGGTGTGGAAAATTAATTTTATCCTGGGTGTGTCACCTTGTGTGTCTGTAACAAGGCCAAACATTCAAGGGTATGTAGACATTTGATCAGGGCCATTTTGATGATTTCTGTTATCATTCTGATTTAAAAAGGAGCCAAACAGATATGTGATAGTAAATGGCTTCATCACTATCACTACCCTTCAATAAAATACTTTTTTTTTTTTTTTTTGCATGATCAGTCATATTTTTAAAATCAATGCCACAATTTCACACTCTGCCAAGGTATGCACACTTTTGACCACAGCTGTAGTTCTGGGTTATTCACAAAAGCAAGATATGTGCTACATTTAAAAAAGAGAATCACACATTTTATTTTGACCTAAAATTTGCTATTACCTCGTCAATTTACCACAGTCCACATTATGATTAACCCCATTTGTCTGCACTTTTTATGGTTTGTATTTTTTTTAAATATTAAATACCTCTCCCCTCTCCTGATGTTAACACTGCAGACATAGACAGTATGATGAAATGTCTCTTATCTTTCACCTCTAGTTCAATCTGTCCAAAAGCATGTTCCACTCTATATCTGGTATACACAGTGCCCTTTACCTGTCCCGAGGGTGAAGACATTCCTATAAATATTTCATCAATGATACGCATGAATCTTCGGAAATCAGGGTCAGTGTAGCTGAATCTGTTCCCAAATATGATGGAACATATGATATTAGATGCCACCTGGCTGAAGTAATATGTAGGGTCAAAATGTTCTCCTGAAAGAGAGCAAAGGGGAGATATAATTACTATTATTCAGGGTGATTGGAGAATATTGTCAGGACTGGCCATCTCAACTTCAATGGTGTATTTAACATTTAAGTGCAGTGTCCACTATGATCTTCAAGATCCACCACCCAGTCTCCACCTACGTGATCATCATACAAAGAAACTGAATTATATATGTCTTCTTTTGTCTTATATTGGTGTCTTTGTCGTCCTAAGGAGTGCTACACAGACGTTTGTAACAATTTAGTTGATATATTGCTGCATTTTGTCATTGAGGGTATATCCAGAAACAACAAGAGCCTGCAGCCTTTGCATGCTCTCCCAAAATCTTTCATTGGGAATCTCTGACATGCATGCACAGATTTCAGTTCAAGTTCTCCACGTTCCGTTAGTCAAGTGGAGCTAACAAAATAGGGACGAGGACTTTCCCAGCTGTCTGACAGCAATGAAGGTGTTTCTGACAGCTATAAAAGTGCTAATTTCAAGTAGAAATCATCAATTCTATGAACTGCAATTGAGAGGAGATGCTTCTCACACGCAAAGCACTTCAACAAGCTGCAATGCTTTGTGTGAGGAGCATCCCCCAAAATGCAGTTTGCACAATATGTTTAGAGGAACCTGCAGAATTGTCACTGCTGTCTTTGAAAGGCAATCGTCACTTCCCAGGAATTGTATTGTTGTTTTTTTTTTGTTTTTTTTTACCTAGCCCCTATATATAATAAATATGTGTTTATTGGATCTGGAAAATAAAAAATAAGAAATAAAGAAATCCACATCCTTGTATTTAGCTCTATCCTGGAACTGGGTGTCTCCATCTTCGCTCTGTGTCAGTCATTGAGATAAACTCTGCACTGGCACCTGGCAGGCATCGCCGCTGAGGTCATAGAGAGAGAAGGATGAACAGACACAATGTTTCTGTCTCCCCTCCTCCAATGCAATGTGCCTTGGATGTGCCAGGACTGAGCTGAATCATGATCTCAACTGTTAAATATTTTAAAAGGGATTTACACTGGATGTCACGAATGAACCCTACTCCAAGTGTTGCAATTTCATACATATGTAACACTTCCTAATTATTATTATTATTATTATATTTATATAGCGCCAACAAATTCCATAGCACTGTACAATGGGTGAACTAACAAAATGTAATTGTAACTAGACAAGTTTGACACACAGAAACAAAGGGATTGAGGGCCCTGCTCAATGAGCTTACATGCTAAAGAGAGTGGGGTATAGTGACACAGTAACAGAGGGATTGAGGGCCCTGCTCAGTGAGTTTACATGTTAGAGGGAGTGGGGTATAGTGACACAGTAACAGAGGGATTGAGGGCCCTGCTCAGTGAGTTTACATGTTAGAGGGAGTGAAGTATAGTGACAGTAACAGAGGGATTGAGGGCCTGCTCAGTGAGGATACATGTTAGAGGGAGTGGGGTATAGTGACACAGTAACAGAGGGGTTGAGGGCCCTGCTCAGTGAGCTTACATGTTAGAGGGAGTGGGGTATAGTGACACAGTAACAGAGGGATTGAGGGCCTACTCAGTGAGTTTACATGTTAGAGGGAGTGGGGTATAGTGACACAGTAACAGAGGGATTGAGGGCCCTGCTCAGTGAGTTTACATGTTAGAGGGAGTGGGGTATAGTGACACAGTAACAGAGCGATTGAGGGCCCTGCTCAGTGAGCTTACATGTTAGAGGGAGTGGGGTATAATGACACAGTAACGGAGGAATTGAGGGCCCTGCTCAGTGAGTTTACATGTTAGAGGGAGTGGGGTATAGTGACAGTAACAGAGGGATTGAGGGCCTGCTCAGTGAGTTTACATGTAAGAGGGAGTGGGGTATAGTGACAGTAACAGAGGGATTGAGGGCCTGCTCAGTGAGTTTACATGTAAGAGGGAGTGGGGTATAGTGACACAGTAACAGAGGGATTGAGGCCCTGCCCAATGTGTTTACATGTTAGAGGGAGTGGGGTATAGTGACAGTAACAGAGGGATTGAGGGCCTGCTCAGTGAGTTTACATGATAGAGGGAGTGGGGTATAGTGACACAGCAACAGAGGGATTGAGGGCCCTGCTCAGTGAGTTTACATGTTAGAGGGAGTGGGGTACAGTGACAGTAACAGAGGGTTTGAGGGCCCTGCTCAGTGAGTTTACATGTTAGAAGGAGTGGGGTATAGTGACACAGTAACAGAGGGATTGAGGGCCCTGCTTGGTGAGTTTACATGTTAGAGGGAGTGGGGTATAGTGACACAGTAACAGAGGGATTGAGGGCCTGCTCAGTGAGCTTACATGTTAGAGGGAGTGGGGTATAGTGACACAGTAACAGAGGGTTTAAGGCCCTGCTCAGTGAGTTTACATGCTAGAGGGAGTGTGGTATAGTGACACAGTAACAGAGGGATTGAGGGCCCTGCTCGGTGAGTTTACATGTTAGAGGGAGTGGGGTATAGTGACACAGTAACAGAGGGATTGATGGCCCTGCTCAGTGAGTTTACATGTTAGAGGGAGTGGGGTATAGTGACACAGTAACAGAGGGATTGAGGGCCCTGCTCAGTGAGTTTACATGTTAGAGGGAGTGGGGTATAGTGACACAGTAACAGAGGGATTGAGGGCCCTGCTCAGTGAGTTTACATGTTAGAGGGAGTGGGGTATAGTGACACAGTAACAGAGGGATTGAGGGCCTGCTCAGTGAGTTTACATGTTCGAGGGAGTGGGGTATAGTGACACAGTAACAGAGGGATTGAGGCCCTGCTCAGTGAGTTTACATGTTGGAGGGAGTGGGGTATAGTGACACAGTAACAGAGGGATTGAGGGCCTGCTCAATGAGCTTACATGCTAAAGAGAGTGGGGTAAAGTAATACAAAAGGTAAGAGAAGTATTAGGGAAGTAGATTGGTGGAATAGTATTTAATGAAGACTTAGTGTGTTTTTTTTATGCCATTAACAGTTTAATTGATACCCTTTTGTAGAAAAGTGAGTTTTTAATGAATTTTTGAAGGAGTGGAGACTGGGTGAGCGTCTAACCAAAAAGGGAAGGGAGTTCCACATGAACGGTGCAGCCCTCGAGAAGTCTTGTAGGCGAGCATCAGAGGTGGGATTACGAACAAAGGATAGACTTGTGACCTAATACAATAGACTTTACAGTTCATCCCAACTGGTTTCAGCTGCGCTAGCCATATTTATATTCTTTCTATAGGTTGTGCTCTAAATATGCACAAAAGGAGGCATGATTATTTATCTGTGGGTTATTATTAATGATTATTTTGGATATGAGTCTGACAGACAATGGTTTTCCTGAATGTCCATTAGCATATCAAAGGAATACACTATCTATGAGAGGATGGAGGCATATGGTATACTACATTGAAGCTAAGTCATGCACAACATTTCATACCTTGCAGAGGCACTGGTTGACATCACAACTTCAAAAGAGCATGTTTTAACCTCCTGACATCTATTACATTATAATTTAACCCCTCTCCCCCTGTGTTATATCGGCAGCGCTTCATGTTGGGAGTTGCAAAGTCACTTCTTCATTAATTTGTGCTCTGATTCTGGTTTTCAAAAAATGCTTAAAAAAACCTGTATAATAGGACAGAGGGAGCCCGCATACCCCACAATTTACCTTTACTATTGCTTTAAAATGAGTATTTACCATTCTTTCTTTTAAATTCTTCTACCAGACATAGCGCTTCTTCTTTAATTCTCTCTTCAATGGATCGTTTTCCCATCCCAAAACTTCTCAAAGTCATGACGGTGAAGCGTCGGAGCTCTTTCCATTGGTCCCCATTACTGAAAATAACACCTGCAAGACACAAAAAGCATCCAGTATGTCCGTAGAGAACATACCCAGACCTTGACCTTCTTATTAAAGTCTATGTTGGGCTTTTTATTCTAAAAGTATCAGAATGGGACATGTTTTATCACCCTCTTCTTAATCTGAACAAAGTGAGACATAATCAACACATGATGAGCTACACCAGAGCAAGACCAATAGGGTCATTGTTGGGTATGGGTAGTAGAATTTTTTAGTCTTAATTTTTTATATGTGTGTGCAAGTTTCAAAAAGGTTGTTGTAACACCAAACACACTCAAACTCCCGCAGTGCAAATAGAAAGATTACTGTTTTGCATGACCTGCATATCTCAAGTTCTATTTATTAATTAGGTAGCAGTTAGAGGGGTGGGTGTGTAGCTGATCTACAGATTTTCTCCTCTATTTAGGAGGGAAGGGGGGGTTTAGATTGTTCAAGGGGTGCCCACGAAGGCACATTAGGAGCAATTTATAATTCCCCCCTCTATATTTTTCTTTCCACTACTTTTACCGTAGTATCTCTGATTCTTGTTGGGCTGATATCTAGCCTGTTTACCTTTCCCCTCTATTTCACTATGTTATTCCTCTGCTCCATTTAACTCTAATAGCGGTTACTATTGTTTCTTTATTTATAATAGGATATATTCTACACTACACCCTACAACGTAAATCTGTTTCTATTGGAAAAGATGTAGACTCTGTAACTAGATTTTATATTCGTTTCTTTTCTCCAATTATATAATGATTTTTTTGTATATTTTGCTGTAATGTTGTTATATTGAATCTATTAAAAGTTATGTTTTATTCACTTATGGGTTGCTCATATTCATGAAGTGTTCAACTTTCCCTTTATTTTTCCGCTTAGTTCCTGAAAATTATTAGTAAAAATGAAAAATCACAGTGCATGCCAGGAAAACATTAGAGAAGTAAAAGGAGAAAATGCATATCTATTCGTGAGATATTTTGTAGTCATTTTACTTATTTCCACTAAGATTTAGATATATATGTTTCCAACCGTAAATAAAAATACTACAGATGGAGCAATTTGACAATTGACCTCTTTAATTGACCTCTTTGTTCGTGTAACATCTACTGTTCCGACTGCTGGCTGTCTTACTAGTTTTCAAGAATTAGGAAGACCTATCCTCGGACATGTGGGTATTACAGACTGTGCTGGGATATGTGATCAAATTTGAGGAGGTCCCTGTGCAATGGCAGCCCAAACCTATCAGTTTTCAAGTAAGCCGACGCCTGCTTTATCGATCGGGAGCTTCAGGAATTGCAGCTAAAGTGTGCCATGCAACTCACCTCCGGTGACAGAGGCTTTTTCAGCAATATTTTCTTGGTCCAGAAGAAAATGTGAGATTTTTGACCGGTGATCAATCTGCGGGACCTTAACACTCACATAATTTACATTCCCTTCAAGATGGAGGGTATACATCTATTGCAGGATCTGCTCCGAAAAGGTGACTGGTTTACACTCCTGGACATAAAGGATGCATACCTCTCTGTCCCTGTTCATGCCAACAGCCCTCCATTCCTTCCGAATCAGTTTGGCCCTTTTGTGCTTCACAAAGAACCTGAAGCTGGTGGTTGCCCATCTTCAAGCCCAAGGGGTCCGCTGCATAATTTGTCTGGAGGATAAGACTGAGGGACCATACCCAATATACCGTAAATTTACTTGAATCTCCAAATCCGTGCTGGTTCCCTCACAGACAGTTCTGTTCCTGGGTTTCAAGATCATTTCAACGTTGTGTACTCTGAGACTACATACCTCGAAAGGGCTTGTCTATTTGCAGGTTTCTCCATCATGACTCCATCATGCTCTGCATGCCTGCAGGGATCATGGGACTGATATCTTTCTCATTTCAGATGATCATCACGGGTTCACTGCACTACTGGGCTATGCAGCGACTGAAGGCCAAGTTCCTTCCAAAGAATCACACTTATGTAGTCATAAGTGTGATTCTTTGGAAGGAACTTGGCCTTCAGTCGCTGCATTCCTGACCGGTCCTGGTCAGGAATGAGGTGTAGACTTAACTACAGTGGTGACTGGAGCATTTTGAAGCCTTGAACAGCCGTGTCATTTTTGACAATCACCCAGACTTCATACTGGAGTCGGGTGCCAACCTTTGGAGCTGGGGAGTAACTGAGGCTGGTCTATCCACACTAGGAGTGTGAATGGCTCAAGAGCTCTCTATGCAAATCAAGTGCTTGATACAACTGGTGGGTTACCGTAATTCACCATCCGCAGTTTGGTGAAGGGGAGGTACAACTGTTGCATTCTGCTCTGGATTGATAATGTATATGCAGTGTGTTACATTGATCACCTCAATGGTGCTCATTCCCATGTTCAGTTGGATCTCATAAAGGATATTTTGATATTTGTCTTCCCCACAAAATATCGTTGAGGGTGGAATATCTGCCGGGGAAGACCAACCTCAATGTATTTCAGTTCCTGTTTGATTGGAATCCTTGTTCTGCGGGATGCTAATTCTAGAAGTTCATGTTTTTATGTTTGCTCAATGTTTTCTCTGCTTTGCCTGTGATGTCACATAAAGAAACATAGAAACATAGAAACATAGAATGTGACGGCAGATAAGAACCATTCGGCCCATCTAGTCTACCCAATTTTCTAAATACTTTCATTAGTCCCTGGCCTTATCTTATAGTTAGGATAGCCTTATGCCTATCCCACGCATGCTTAAACTCCTTTACTGTGTTAACCTCTACCACTTCAGCTGGAAGGCTATTCCATGCATCCACTACCCTCTCAGTAAAGTAATACTTCCTGATATTATTTTTAAACCTTTGTCCCTCTAATTTAAGACTATGTCCTCTTGTTGTGGTAGTTTTTCAAAGAGGAGGTGCTTGGGTTCACTGTGCCTCATATGTACATTGCTTGTTTCTGATTGGTTCTTGTTTTCTATATGTATATTTGCTGCACTAAGGCTAGCATAATCTTTAATTATCACCCACCTATCACACTTGGCTCATATTAAACTAAGGAGATTTACCTGCATAATGAATCAAACCCACTGACATGGTTCAGCTGTTTATGTGACAAAGATTAAAGCCAGTGAAGGAGGGGATGAATATATAACATTCTGATTTGAATTCCTCTCCATGATTTATTAGACTGCTTGCCTTAAACATTGCTCTATCACAGCCTGCACTACTGGAGTGCAGCTGGTAACAAGACAATGTGTAGCAACGTGCATCCAATTGTTGTGGGTTACTAGAGAAAAGGCTCTCACAGATTTATGGAAGGACATTTTTCTGTTTATATATATATGCAATACGTGGTGTTACACTATGTTGTTATATTTTTTCTTTTTTTAGAATATATTTAATACCCTTGTTCAAGATATGAGTTGGAAGGGTGTGCATTGGAAATGTGGATATGGAGTCAAGAAGAACTGGCTTTGACTTGAGAAGATATAGAAATCCAATACCCAGGGAGAAGATGGTTCATTAGCATGAAAAGATCCTGGACCCAAGAAGCAGTAAAAGACAGACCACAGGAAGAAATGGGGAAGTGAACTTGCGAAAAAGTAGGAATATAGAATGAAGAAGAAAATAATTCCTGGAAAGCCCTGCATTCATGCTGAAATTATTATTGAAATCTGTGGCTTGTCAGCGTGTGAAGTGTATAAAAACTAGTGAGACTTATGTGCATTATATAAATGGAGGATTTACTTACCTTGCCTCCGAGTATATAAATCTATGACTGGCAACTGGCCTCTGAACCCAAATTCTTCTCCGTTGTCCACCAGGGCTTCCTTGACAGCATCGTACCCACATAGCACCACCACTCTCCGGGGCCCGAGATACAGAGTGTACACATCCCCGTACTTCTTGTGCATCTGTCATGTGACATGTTGGAAAATAAATACAAAAAGGATGATGGGCTGTTAATGATGGGGCTATTTCACCCATAATACACTGCAGGAAGTCAAAAGACATCATAAGGTGTAAAGTCAATCCATCACATTGACACTCAGATAAGTAGCAAATTATGTTTAATTATTCAGTTAACTGAGAATTGTAGAGAACTGACAAGGAAATATTAAAATTTAAGTCAAATGGAGACATTCTAAAATGAAAACTCGCCATTACCATTACCATTTCAGTTAAATGAGTAAGCTTAAAAGTATTATTTCCACCGTGAAATCAAATATCTTAGAAATCTATTCAATTAACAACTATTTATAGAACCAAAATTAAAATCTTCCAATAGAAAATCACTATTTGACTGAATTAAAGATTTTTTCCAAATCAAATATTCGAGCCTAAATTTCACAGTCAAGAAAGAGGATGAAACATTTCGGTCGTCTATGTAACACGGAACAGTGTACAAAACACAGTCAATCCAGTTTTGGAAAAAATGACCTAACCTAATAACTATAATGTCAATGAAAAGAATAATAAACAAACAACAAAATTAAAGAAAGATTGCAAAATTGTGTAATCCTTCAAGTTTCAAATTCCTGCATCTGAGTAAAGTCTTGCTCAGAAATATTACAAAAATAAGTGATAAAAGCACAAAGAGTATAGATGAGGCTTTGTCTGACGGTAGGCTGTATTAACATTCACTTAGACCTGAGCACGTGTTGACTGCAAGATTAATAGGTAACGATTAACAACACCCCAAATAATAGCATAATTACTATGTAACGTAACTCAGCTTGACTGAAAAATAGTGCAGCACATGCCTGTTATAATGACTGACTTTGTTGGAACCTCCCTTTCTAATTTAAAGTGACAGTCAGGAAGACATATAATCCCAGATTACTTTTTCAGTATCCCATAAAGGGATGGGTGAGTGGTATGCCCTGCGTTAATATGACCATTGATGTTTAAAGTCTGATAAAGTTAGGATCATGAATTTAAGGGTAGATTCAATTCTATTTTCCACCCAAACAATATGTATCGGTTGTGTTTCTAGGAAGGAATTCACACAGAAGGCACATCGATCAGAAAACTCACAATTCATCTTGACTCTCTTCAAGTCATCCATGACAATGACACAGAGTGAGCTAATCTGTGTTTTACACTCAGAAATTGTTTGACAAAAATGAGGGAGGAAAAAAGATGATTTGTACTATAAACAATACAATAAGATACGGCGTAGAGTTCCCCGTTAACACTCAAGTGCAAGTAAGTGACCAAATCATGTGCATGTTGTCCCCAGCATTTAAATGTTATTAAGTCCACACTACATTATTTTTTTTTCTCTGTCTATATGCATGCACTGAATTAAGACTCCAATCAGTTTAAGGAAACCTTTATGAAAATAACTGTTTGTTGGGAGGTACGCGTGTAACATAGATACAAGGTGATTATATTTAGATGGGATTTCGTTTTAAAGATTTTCTACCATGTGAGTTTGCAATCCATCAACTTCATGATATCCTGCAATATTATTTTTATGCTTTCTTTATTTTCTCATGCTAATATAAAAATCATTTCTTTACGTTTTAAAAGGAAATATATATATATTTTAAATGAAGTATTTGTAAAAGAATGAGAAAAACTAATTCCCACCTTTAGTATATAAAAGGATCCTTCAGTCATATAAATGCATCTTGGGTCAGACAGTGTTTGAGAACTGATAGTCTGACCTTCAATGCTTCTGTGCAGGGAGTGAAGCAAGGGACATCACTGTTTATTTGAAAACACTGGCTTTAGATGGGCGGTCAGTAGCCATGTGAAGATCTTTATATTGCTGTTAAGTAGGGACAATATAATAATAATCATAATAAAAGTAGGAGTGATCAACAAAGAGTATGCAATAACTAGTAAGGCAGGTTTGATGACAAGTGGCCATAAGTCAGTGTCAGTAAGTAGAGTTAGGTAACCAGTCCCATGGGGAGATGATATCCAATACCCAGCCAATCTTACAACAGGAGCTAGTATTGGCTAAGTCATGAAATATGGTCAAGAGATGTGTTAATCCATCTTCATAAACGTACGGTAAAACAGATATTGTGGAACTAGAATTCCAGACTAAGAATGATGAACAGAATAAAAAGGATGATCTACCATGGTTTTTGGTATCATTATTTGGATCTCAATCTTCATATCTGGCGCCCAAGACTCTAGAATCCACTCTTCTCTCATAAGAAATAGTTTGTCAGTGCTGATGTTGTGGTAGTTGAAGACCAAACATGATTGTAAGGTCTCCATACCAGTTTTTCACAGGTATATTTTGTATAACAAATAGTGTTCCAACACAGTGTGAAAGTTGGGACGTCTTCAATTGTCATGATGGTGCCATCAACACTGATTTCTGATTAATTCAGAGAATTGGGCAAACCCCAACTATAATGGATCACTTTCTCCTTTAATTGTAAGCTCTAGAAAATAAATCCTCTATGGTGTGGTGCAGAAATGTATCTTGCTAGCTTAAAGGAACCCTCCAAACTGCAAATTCAAAAATACATAAATACATGTGAAAAGATCACTGTTTAATAGATATACCATTTTCATGGATGTATTAATTTGGGTATATCTTAAAAGAGTGTGCAAAAGCTGCAGATCTGTCCCTTTACAGGGAAATAACCAATCAGAGGCTTCTTCCTTGTGCATGCGCACAGTGTGCATTCTGAATGCTGGACTCATCTGAGGTCTGAGAGGTATGTGGAGAGAGGCAGGCCCGCCCGCTTGAGTAGAGCCACATCTGCTAACTCAGTCAAGCTAACAGAAGCCAGAAAAACCTTGCTGGGTGTTTAATTATTTAATTATAAAAGTCACAATTTCGCACAGAAGTCAGCACCTTTCTAAAGTGCATTTTGAATGTGATGCTCCTCATAGCTAAAGCATTACAGCAGGCTTTATGGATGTGGAGCAGATACGGTATCTTAGTCCTGCTCTGGGTCTGCCATTATGACTAAGTGTCCTATATGCTCCGTCCAAATTGATAGGACTGTCTTCGGGGCAATTCATATGGAGTTGAGTAGGTTTGCCAGTGTGGAAGAATCATTTTCTTCACCTTCAGATACGTCATGGATATCACATCATCTGATATCAATCCTTCTGTCCTGATTGTCAAACTGTTTTAAGTAACGGTGCAGCAGTCTGAGTTGCAAAATACAACTGTTTATCTGCCATGCAATGTTGTTATTATTATTATTATTATTTAGACAGCTCCAACAAATTCCACAGCGCTGTACAATAGTCAGACTAACAGACATGTGTTTGCAGCAAGACGAGTTGGAGGTGCAGGAACAGATGGTTTGGAGGGACCCTTGACATTAGAAATTATCACCTGATTTTACTTCTGGTTTTTCCAAGTCGTGATCACGTGAGCAAAGATGTTGTATAACCAAGCTCAGTGCTGTCAATCTCGTCTGAAGATAAGCATCTAGCTGATCTGCCGGGTTGGCACACCACCCATCGCTTGAAGTATTGCTCGATGTTGCGTAGATGCCTTCTGGCTTCTTCATTCTGTCCGTCTGTGTTAGAGTTGCCATATATAGGTTGATTCAAGCTAAATTAATTTTTGTCTGTTCTCTGTAATTTCTTACACTCTGTTTTAGTTTTACATGAAATATGAAATGTCTCTGTCTATTCTATTACTGACAAACTCCAGGTGTTTGAAATGCAATTTTGGCCCTGTTTCCTGGCCCTACTACAGAGAGAGGTTGGCAGCCATACTGATTCATCTAGAAAGTGCAGTATTTCTTGGCACCATCATACTCACCCGGCCTATGGTTTGCCAAGCCATGTGACATCTCCTAGTCTCAGATTTGTTAACAGATTGAAAGCATCCGCTATGTGGTAATCAGGCGTAGCCTGATGTACAAATGGCTACATTGACAGAAAGTTGTTTAAAAAAAATCAAAATCAAAAGGTAACAAAAAAATATAAATAAAAAAATAAAACAAAACAAGACAACAAAAACAAAAAAAATATAACATAAGCAAAATAATGCTGTTAGTGTGTGGTGAAAACTGATTTCTAGGAAATAACGCTCACTCTATAAGGTTTTATTTCATCTGAACTCTCATTCTGCTTATTGATGATGATGATGATGATGATGAGTATATGGTGGCTTCCACCACATGTTGATAATTCATCTATGAACCCTACAGAGAATGCTGCCATTTCTTGGAGCCTATGAGGAAATGTCTTCAGGTGGACAGGTTCTCATCAGGTTATTGTCACCTGATTACATGGTTTCTTATACTAATACTTTCTCTTCTGACAAGTCTTTTGATCTTTAAAGATGTAAACATGCCATGAACATCACATTTTCCCCTTCTATGGAGCTTGTATTTGGTGTAGAGAAAAGCCAGGAATACTTTTTGAAATAACTTCTTCAGACGTGACATTTTGGGATATTTTAGATAACTACTATAGATTACCTGGTTATCATACATTAAAGGAATACTATGAGCACTCATACCGCATCATCTTAATGAAGTGATCTGGTGCCATGTTGCCCCTATTTCAACTCTGCACCTAAAAACATTGACATCTGTCATACTGACTGCCCCTAGAGGCTCTTCTGTGAATCGGTGAAATAAAACGTCTCTATTTTAGTCTGATGGTCTCAGAATGCTTGACTATGGGAGGGTATTTGATTGGCTGAGAGCATCTACACCGATGATCTCAGCCAAATAGGCCAGTGCTGAAAGGGAGAAAAGGTAAGTAAAATTCACCTTTTATGCAGCAGTTATCTAAATGGTGACTAGGGCACTATAGTGTTAGGACTACACATGTGTTTTCCTAATGCTATAGTGTTCCTTTAAGGCAGCTAATATATAGTGAGTGAGTTTGAGTAAAATCATCAGGTGTACATGTGAGAATTAGAGATAAACAAGGTTATTCACTAGTGAGAAGAAGTGAGAATTTAAAGTAAATTTCAAATTTAAGGTCAAAATGGTCAAACTGGAAAAATTATCTAAATCATCTAATGCTTTAAGTGAATTCTCTCTTTAGTTAATAACTCTGTAACTCTGTTACAGATTCCTGTCGTTGCTGCCCCTTCAAGTCTTTACCTTGTCTTATGATATATTTTAACAGAGTTAAATCATATAGTTCTAAAATAAAGGTGTTTAAAGCTGCTTTAGCAATTTTTTTTAAAAATCTAATTCTGGAATGCCTGCCTAAAACTGAAATAGAAGAGTAAATTCGCCCCTCCCTGACTGTTGGAATGGTATGACCCAATGAAACTTCCTTAAGTCTTTGAAAGCTGGGGGTGAACTGACATTTTCAGTAGACTTGCAGCCATTAAACCTGTGGCTTATAACAGTGAAATATATTCCTTTACCATTATGTACACTCAATTCTGGAAGTGAAGTACTTAATATGCGCAACACAATAAAACCACTTATTAGATAAGAATGAGACAGAAAATCAAAGAGAGTGCTGATAGTCATGGAGCATAAGGAGTGAAGGCACTAAATACAGAAGTCAGGGGGTAATGGACATAACAGAGTGAAAAGGTCAAAAAACAACAGGTCAGAGGTCATGAAAAGAATGGAGTGAAAAGGTCAAAGACAGAGGTCAGAGAACATGGAGATAAAGGAGTGAACGGCTCAAAAACAGGTCAAGGGTCATTGAGAGAATGGAGTGAAAGGGTCAAAGTTCAAGGTCAGTGAAAGTTTGGAGGGCAGAGAAAACATGTACATGTATTGAGAGAGAACAGAGAGATTATTGGAGTTTAGGAAAAGGACAGGGAGAAGACCAGGATCTGTTGGGGAGAGAATATGTAAAATCTGATTTCTTTTCCTGTTTTTTCAGCCATCTCATGCCCTGTTGAGACAATATTTTTTTATTTTGTGTCTATGTTGTTCTTACTTCAACCAACATAACTCTTAGAATGCATTTGTTTAAATAAGAAAAAGCATATTTAGTGATCAATAGAGTGGTGTGTCAGTCTGGCAAACTCTCCTTTAGGAAGTTCCCACCCTACCTGAGAAGAATGCTCTCGTCAGCTTTTCCCACCTACTATAACCTCCAATCCAGTACCAGCACGATATTTAGCATACCGCAATACAAAAATAAAGAGGCTCAATCCTCATTTTCCTACAGAGCACCGCAATTATTATTATTATGGAATAACCTCAGGGACACAGTCAAATCTTCACTCAACCTAAAATCCTTTAAGAGATCTATGGCAACATACCTCTGTCATTGTTGACTATATTTATTACATGTTATGTGCTAGATTTATATAGGTGTGTATGCATATAAGTATAGTATATTGTATTAATCTTTTTGTAATATTATATTGTACCCTATTGTAACAATGCAGTGTTTGTGGGCCCAGGACATACTTGAAAATGAGATAAATCTCAATGTATCCTTCCTGGTAAAATATTTTATAAATAGATAAATAATACAAAGATTAGATGTAAATCTCCACTGGCATTGTTCCCATTACATTGCAATCCATCTACCAACCTGTGACAGACAATCCACCAACTTCCCTGTTTTCAGCTGGAGAAGGTTCCCGAGAAAGGGCAGTGGGGTAGGTCCAGGGGGTAGGTTTTGTTCCCTGTACATGCTGTTCCAAGTGTAGAAACACAGGATGCAGGAGACTAGGAATATGAGGAGAAGAGTCACTGTGTCCATGTTGGCTGACTCTGAATGCGTTCTGCTGACAGTACCAGGGATGTCTGTTGTTAAGAGAGTGGTGCAATCCAGTAAATTCTGAGCAAATGTATATAGAAGGTGTCGGTAAATAATAACTAATTTCACTTATTTGCTCCTGTGAGAGCTGTAGTTATCGAGTGGTAAATTAATGACTAGATTTATGGACCTTCTGCTGGAAACAGATGACCTGTTCAATGTCCAAACCAGTGATGGGTAACATACAGACTTCAGATATTTTAATACTACAATTGCCACGGTGCTCTGTCAGTCTAGTATAATATAACCCATTTGGGCAATACTTGTTTTTACCTATCAAAGTTTTATTTAACTGCACTTCTTGACCTTATTATATTAATTCTTGTTACAATGTCAGCAAACTAAATCTAATTTCTCTCAGACTCAAAATAATATATAAATAATATAACCATACTACTTAAGAAACTCCTTCATATTGAAGGAACCCTCAATGCATTTAAGTTGGTTGCTTGTGGTAGACAAAATGTTCAGATCATTAAAAATGCAACTAGATGTTTTTCTATAGTTTAATGCGTAGCTGTTCCTGAGATCCAGGTTCAACTTTTCATCCCGGAAGTCCCACAAGTGGCAGCATCCAAAAGTCTTCTTTTCTGAGGAGGCGTTCATTGGTACTCGTCGAGATAGCTTAAGAGTTAGCAGTCAGGAGAGAAAGTCACCAGTTAAAATGTCAACGCTACAATATCCTGCAGAGAACTGAGGAAAACGCTGCTCCTTCATTTTCCTTTCGTTGTATGTGAAGCTATTTAGAGCATCTAACTGGATTGGGTCTTATTGTCATCAGCATCGAGGAGCTTGCGTTGAGATGTCTCTGTTCCTTTAGTTTTTTTCCTGTGACATTGAACGCTTGAGATTGGAGAATAGCATTACATTTGGTAGTTTAGCATTCCAAGCATTCCATGCCATAATGTTTTGCTTACATCATATAATGTATATTGTAAAGGGAATAAAAATATTTAATTTGTAATTTAAAGGATTAATCCAAGCACCATGAGCACTTGGATTAATCCTTTAAATCAGAGATTTGAAGTAGTTTTTGTGCTTGGAATGAGAGTTCTGGGCCGGCTGATGTCAGTTCTATTAATATTCCTTGTAAAGATGGCAATTCATTGGCTGAGATGCTCTCAACGGAATGACTGGTGGAGTCAGTATCTGGCTTCCAGCGTTAGAGGAGAAAGGTAAGAAGACAAACTTTTCCAAAAAAAACATTACTGGGGAACAATGCCAGCATACCCCGAGCATCATAATCACTAGGCGTGTGCATTCAGATTTGGCAGACTTGTAATTTCTTTACAAATTTGGGCTGATATGCTGTTTGGCTGAATTTCATATTTCCAAAGTGCCATTCGAGCCATTGGAGGCTGTACTGCAAAATACTAATGCTAATACCTTATGTTAGATACCTTTGAATTGTCCAGTTTAAATGCTTTAAGTGCCCTTTTCTTATTTTAAATATCCTGTTTTACTTTCCTACTAAGCCACATTGGTTTCAATGTGTTTCTTTTATATTTATTACCCAGTGGGACATATTGAGAAATTTACCTTTCTAATATTTGTTTTTTTAAAGATATTCCATTCATCCTCAGTTTTTACGGAAGAGTTAATGCCAATTTAAAATTGATTGGCCCATTTATTTAAAAATGATATGTTTTCGTATACCCATGCGCTTTTTTGAGTTTATTTCAAAAGACTCGATATTGTGATCACTATTTCCCAAGTGCTCCCTTACTTGAGTATTGATCAAAAGATCAACATAGCTTGGAAAAAGAAGAAAAACTACCACAACAAGAGGACATAGTCTTAAATTAGAGGGACAAAGGTTTAAAAATAATATCCGGAAGTATTACTTTACTGAGAGGGTAGTGGAGCAAGGAATAGCTTTCCAGCTGAAGTGATAGAGGTTAACACAGTAAAGGAGTTTAAGCATGCATGGGATAGGCATAAGGCTATCCTAACTATAAGATAAGGCCAGGGACTAATGAAAGTATTTAGAAAACTGGGCAGACTAGATGGGCCGAATGGTTATCTGCCGTCACATTATATAACATTGTTTGTTAAAACTAGATCCAGACAATCGTCCTTACCCTTACTCTTTTTTTCTATCCTTCCTAAATAGTGTGTACACATTTAAGTTTACTGCCCAGTCACGTGTCTCATCCCACCATGTTTCTGTTATGTCATATTGCTTAGTCTATGCTATTGCCTTTAGTTCCCCATTTTGTTAGCATTAGTAAGCATACATTTAATATTATCCTGTGTCACTTTTACTTTATGTGAATTTTTATAACTATTACATACCACCTCTGTTCTGATCTTGCCGCTCCCCCCCCCCATCTCCACCCCCCTTATACTGAGCTAAAGCCCATCTTCTCTCTGTCCTATCTCCATTTTGTAGATTTCGATGTACCTCCCACCCAACGCAAATTAAAAATTTCTTCCAACCTTCTAGCGATCCTGTCCCCCAGCAATGCAGACCTTCTTCCAATCAGGTGCAATTCATCACAGCTATAAAGAAGCCAAACATTCCCTACATTCACAAGTCTAATATTGATAAAGTTTGACAAATCTATCAACCTCACTCATTCTCCTACCAGTCTGTTATGGGAGCAGTTGACTCAGCAAAATAAAACCAAACTCTTTTATAGACAAAATTTAATTTTAAGTCCCCACCCTCTGATGACAGGTGTAGGCATAGGGGAGACTTGTGCCACACCCCCTCTATAATTTCACAGGTAGCATTCCTATACTTAGAATTGTGAAAACCAGGTCTCCATAGAAATTATAGCAGTAATGATTAATGACAAATCAATATATACTGTAATACATCCCACAGTTTCCCCTTTTTATGTAGTATAAGAAACAATTAAACATTAATTACATACAAGTGCTAAGTGTCACAGATAAATGTAAAGAACCTATATATGGAATAAAAATGAAAAAAAAAATACATAATATGTGTTACCACGCTTGTCTGTAAAAAGTAGCCGTTTCAGCTCATGTGCACATGGGGAGGACACATTTAGTTAGTATTGCGTGTGGGTACCCATCTGGCACTCGTTCTGCTCATGCCAATGATTGTAAGTTACAAATAATGTGGGTACCAGACCAGCTGGTGCAGTTATTGTTAAACACAATACGTGATCGCTATAGCAATATGATATAATTGCTTTAATTTAGTTTAATTTTGTGCTTAAAAGTATTAAAGGGATACTCTTAGCACAAACATTGAATCATGCGTATTTAAAATAAACAGGCTATTAATACATAAATATGCATTTCTTCTTTTTGTAGCCCCATGTAGCTAGAGCGCAGCTAAGCGGAAAAAGGCCTTGACAGGGGTTAGGAGGCGGGCTTAGGAGGAAGTAAGCAAGGGTGGGAATTATGGGTAGGTAGGATTGGCTATTTAAATGAGCAGCCATTTTAGGTGAGTCATTCTAACTTTCTACCTGGTTGAGTTTGTCCCACCCACCCTCCCTTTGTTTGTTATGTGTCTATTTACCCGTTTCTTTCACAGCGGCGGGACGGGGAGCTGAAGGAGAGGAAATAGGCTCCCCAGGATGAACGTGAGGTGGAATAAACAAGTTGTGGTCATCGGTGGTTGAGAGGTTTCGAGTCCTGGAGGTGGCTCAGAGCCTGGTGGGGCAGGGGTATCCGGGTATACCCCTGCCGTGGTTAATGGATGGTTGGCACTTTTACAATTGGTGAATTGGAATAATGTTGGTGTATGTTATAAATATGTATATGTGTTATTATATGGGGGTCATTGCCTTTTGTATGGTAGCCGAAGGAACAGGATGCGAGGGGGCGGAGTATGGGGTGCAATGACCCATGTTTATCTGTTAATTTATTATCGTTATTATTATTATTATTATTAATATTATTATTATTATTGGTTAATAAAGCTGTGGACAAATTTCCCCATATTCCTTAGTGTCTGTGTGTTATTGGGTTAGGATATGGTTTTGGTTTGTCCTGGATTCCGACTGCCCAAAATGGCGACTATACACCTGTCATGCGTGATGCTATAATCCCTGGCTCGGCAGTCTGTGCTACTCGACTGTGCAGAGGAGTGGCTGTATTGGTTAAGAGACAATAATATAAAAAGCTCAGTAATTCTCTCGTTGAGGGCAGTCTGGGTGGAAAATAGCGTATTTAATTATTTTTACTGAAATAGAAGCTTCAAACTCTCTGAGACATGTGCTCAGGAAGAAGAATGGGTTGGTTAAAACCATGAGAAATGCTGATACAACAAGGAAGGTAGGCATGATCTTCACACGGTATAAGCACAGTGCTACATAGACGTATTCAAGGATGTAAACCAATGAATTACTTGCAATCTAGCCAGACTGCTTCAACAACTGCTCTAACAACTAGACTTGTGCACAGTGGGAAAATAAAATTGTATTGGCTAAATTGAGTCATCAAACATTTCTTTTTTTTTCGTTTTGTGGTCTGAAATTCGACCATGTGGTATTTCGGTTTAGACACATTTCGACCATGTGATTATTTCAGGAAAACAATTTAAACAAACCACATTGTAAAAAGAAATTCCCCCCCAAAAATCTATATTGATATATTTATATATTCTTTAAATATACAACAAATGAATAAATATAGTTTGTTTACATCTTCTGCTTTTTTTTTTCTCTATTGGTCATGTGTCACTCGATTTGTTTTGTGATTCCTTCATATGACAATTCAGAGTTATGGATTCACAGTTTGTTTGAGGCTGACTCCACAAGTCTACCAACATCTCAAGGTTTAAAAGTGGTTTCTTTTAATATTTTACATTTTTTTAAAGTTGATAGTTTTTTCTGTATTCACAGTTTCTGTGTGTATCGATAATAAAGCTGAGATTGCTGTTGACGTCCCTTCTTTTGGAGTGGTACATTAAATATTGCTAAGAATCCATAAACACAGTGTTTCCATGACTGTGAGGATCTCCATTTATTGGTGAATTTAGTTACTAAACAAAAAAGTTATCTCTGGTAACTCAGTAACAATCCTGCATCTGAGTATCTCCTGTAATAGAATCTAGACCAAGGAATTTTTTAAATTTTGAAGCTCTAACTTCTTCCCTTCCAGACACAAATACTTTCATTGAGCTTCATGTCACACAGGTATCCGCTATTCTCATAATTGACACGTATGTCATGAAAGGCTTTAGCAAGAAGCTTGAAAGTTGAACACTTTAGGTCATGCATTAAAATTGTATTGAAATGGCACTAGGCAATGTAGGATCAGGTTGTGAAGACTGGGACAATGACTAGATGACACCTGCTTATTTACAGTGATTTCTACAGTGTGATTGGAACTGGCAGTTCCAGAAGCTAAAATATTGCCGGCAGTCACAAAGGGGCTTTCATATAATGGGATCCACTGTCGTGGTAACGTTAATATATATTGGATTTTTTTCCTATTGTGATTTTTATTGTATATTATGCAAATCCAATAAGCTGTGGCATAAAATAAGAATTTTAGCATAACATCATACATTATTAAGGCTCTGAAGATGGATAGCTACATACAAGTGTCAATAGATAGATCGAGATAAACATTTTTTTTGGTGTTTGATTATTCTGGTGTAATATTCAATAATTACTTTGTTCTACATGTTTCCATTACTGGTTCATCGTGGACTGAAGCTGATATTGTATGGTTTGGGGACATTGGAGAAGCCCACCATCTGAGGGGAGATGTCCATGTCCTCTGGATTTTCTGGAGTACTGATATCGAAATGCTGCAAAAGGGTAGTGATGAAAATAAACAATTCTAGACGAGCAAGATTCTCCCCGAGGCAGACTCGTTTCCCTAGGCAACACAAAGAGCTCAGTTAGTTAAATCCATGATTATTTTAAGCAAGAAGAGCTAAATGGAAAGGTGAATGAACCCGTGACCTTTACCAGGACCTCAAACAAAACCCATCCGATCCTACATCCACAGTATACAGGAGATAGAGTCTGAACTCGACATGAGTTAATACAAATTTATTTCCTAATTTGCCAATGGAAAAACAATACATAGTACATTACAAGTTTTAATGAAAACATACAGATTAATATTGCATCCAAAGCATGTCTATTCTCTAATTTTGAATTGTTGTTTCTCTTGACTTTACACCATTGAATAGAAATTTACCTTTAACTTTAAGTTTTTTTGTTGTTTTTGTTACGTTCCATTTCATCTTAAATTCTTATTAAGGATTTAACAAATTACACCATAATCCAGTTCAGACAAGGCAAAGCCATGAAAAACATTGTGCATGAAGAGGAGAAATAGACACATTGTTTCATTTCTCCTCCTCTCTCTATGCTCTCTCTATGCTGGCTGCCAGGTGTAATGGGCGGAGCTTTTAATAATGACTGACAGGGAGCTAAGATGGAGGTGGCTCTCTCTATGCTGGCTACCAGGTGTAAAGGGCGGAGCTTATAACAATGATTGACAGGGAGCTAAGATGGAGGTGGCTCTCTCTATGCTGACTGCCAGGTGTAAAGGGCGGAGCTTATAACAATGATTGGCAGGGAGCTAAGATGGAGGTGGCTCTCTCTATACTGACTGCCAGGTGTAAAGGGCGGAGCTTATAACAATGATTGACAGGGAGCTAAGATGGAGGTGGCTCTCTCTATACTGACTGCCAGGTGTAAAGGGCGGAGCTTATAACAATGATTGACAGGGAGCTAAGATGGAGGTGGCTCTCTCTATACTGACTGCCAGGTGTAAAGGGCGGAGCTTATAACAATGATTGACAGGGAGCTAAGATGGAGGTGGCTCTCTCTATACTGACTGCCAGGTGTAAAGGGCGGAGCTTATAACAATAATTGACAGGGAGCTAAGATGGAGGTGGCTCTCTCTATACTGACTGCCAGGTGTAATGGTGCGGAGCTTATAACAATGATTGACAGGGAGCTAAGATGGAGGCGGCTCTCTCTATACTGACTGCCAGGTGTAAAGGGCGGAGCTTATAACAATGATTGACAGGGAGCTAAGATGGAGGTGGCTCTCTCTATACTGACTGCCAGGTGTAATGGTGCGGAGCTTATAACAATGATTGACAGGGAGCTAAGATGGAGGCGGCTCTCTCTATACTGACTGCCAGGTGTAAAGGGCGGAGCTTATAACAATGATTGACAGGGAGCTAAGATGGAGGCGGCTCTCTGGCTATACTGACTGCCAGGTGTAAAGGGCGGAGCTTATAACAATGACTGACAGGGAGCTAAGATGGAGGTGGCTCTCTCTATACTGACTGCCAGGTGTAAAGGGCGGAGCTTATAACAATGATTGACAGGGAGCTAAGATGGAGGTGGCTCTCTCTATACTGACTGCCAGGTGTAAAGGGCGGAGCTTATAACAATGACTGACAGGGAGCTAAGATGGAGGTGGCTCTCTCTATACTGACTGCCAGGTGTAAAGGGTGGAGCTTATAACAATGATTGACAGGGAGCTAAGATGGAGGTGGCTCTCTCCATACTGAATGCCAGGTGTAAAGGGCGGAGCTTATAACAATGATTGACAGGGAGCTAAGATGGAGGTGGCTCTCTCCATACTGACTGCCAGGTGTAAAGGGTGGAGATTATAACAATGATTGACAGGGAGCTAAGATGGAGGTGGCTCTCTCTATACTGACTGCCAGGTGTAATGGGCGGAGCTTATAACAATGATTGACAGGGAGCTAAGATGGAGGCGGCTCTCTCTATACTGACTGCAAGGTGTAAAGGGCGGAGCTTATAACAATGATTGACAGGGAGCTAAGATGGAGGTGGCTCTCTCCATACTGACTGCCAGGTGTAAAGGGCGGAGCTTATAACAATGATTGACAGGCAGCTAAGATGGAGGTGGCTCTCTCTATACTGACTGCCAGGTGTAATGGGCGGAGCTTTTAATAATGATTGACAGGGAGCTAAGATGGAGGTGGCTCTCTCTATACTGACTGCCAGGTGTAGAGGGCGGAGCTTATAACAATGATTGACAGGGAGCTAAGATGGAGGTGGCTCTTTCTATACTGACTGTCAGGTGTAAAGGGCGGAGCTTATAACAATGATTGACAGGGAGCTAAGATGGAGGTGGCTCTCTCCATACTGACTGCCAGGTGTAAAGGGCGGAGCTTATAACAATGATTGACAGGGAGCTAAGATGGAGGTGGCTCTCTCTATACTGACTGCCAGGTGTAAAGGGCGGAGCTTATAACAATGATTGACAGGGAGCTAAGATGGAGGTGGCTCTCTCTATACTGACTGCCAGGTGTAAAGGGCAGAGCTTATAACAATGATTGACAGGGAGTTAAGATGGAGGTGGCTCTCTCTATACTGACTGCCAGATGTAAAGCGCGGAGCTTATAACAATGACTGACAGGGAGCTAAGATGGAGGTGGCTCTCTCTATACTGACTGCCAGGTGTAAAGGGCGGAGCTTATAACAATGATTGACAGGGAGCTAAGATGGAGGTGGCTCTCTCTATACTGACTGCCAGGTGTAAAGGGCGGAGCTTATAACAATGATTGACAGTGAGCTAAGATGGAGGTGGCTCTCTCTATACTGACTGCCAGGTGTAAATGGTGGAGCTTATAACAATGACTAACAGGGAGCTAAGATGGAGGTGGCTCTCTATATACTGACTGCCAGGTGTAATGGACGGAGCTTATAACAATGATTGACAGGGAGCTAAGATGGAGGTGTCTCTCTGTATACTGACTGCCAGGTGTAATGGACGGAGCTTATAACAATGATTGACAGGGAGCTAAGATGGAGGTGGCTCTCTCTATGCTGACTGCCAGGTGTAATGGGCGGAGCTTTTAATAATGACTGACAGGGAGCTAAGATGGAGGCGCCCAGTTGCAGGATATAGAGGGTGGATTTCTAGATTTAATTTTATTTTCAACCGGACAAACACATAATTTAATAAATATAGGGTTAAGTAAACATAATGTTACAAATCGTGGAAAGTGAGAGTTCTGCTTTAAATGAATCACTCTTTTACATTGATCATATGTACAACTATTCATACTTCCTTTGTAAGTGGACAAAAGGTTCTTTTCTAACATTTGTTGGGTGGATTCATAATGTTATAACAATGAGTATATTTAGCTTAGTTTTTCCCAGTTTATGATCGTACCTGCAGAGAAAGCCATGAAGGCCTCATTCTTCTTAAAATCTCCGTTTTCATCCAAGAAGCGATCAGGGTTGAAGGTGGATGGGTCAGGGAAGTATTTTGGATCATTCAGAACAAATGCCAGGACTGGAAATACATCTGTACCCTGAGTTAAGAAAATAACTGGTTAAGAGCCTGCATTTCATAAAAAAGTTTTTGCATCTTCTCTTTCTTCATCTTATTGTGCAGAATCATTTGAGCTGTGGCACCAATACTGATACCATTGATCTTTAGATTTCAAATGGACACTCTGAACCAGCTGAACTTTAGCTTCATAAAGTGGTTTCAGGGTAAAAGTATATAACAGTCACACTTCTTCAAACTGTTTTCCTTGTCTTAGGTTGAGGATTCAGACATGAAGCTGTTACAACTGATTGATCATTCTCTGACAACACCCTCTAGAAGTGATCTGGCTGCTGTGAGGAGAGAGTAGGTGGGTCACCCACTTCCCACTCTGCATTGGTGGTGTAACAACACTTAGTATCATCTGCCTCGGCAGCTGGCAAAATGTGATACATTCCACAATGGAAGACAGGCATCAGTTATGGGCTTAAGTTGTAGAATGGCATTGTCTGAAGGTGAAACAGATGTGTGGGTCGTCATCTATCCACTCCTTCTCAATCTCCTGTGTTTTCTATTTTTTTTAGCTTCTCTTTTCTTTTCTTTACTTGTCTCATGACATAGAGTACCAAGGCTGACTTACTGCAACAGCAAGGAAGATCTCCATAAAGGTCAGGAAATGGTACAGGGAAGCAGCGCCTTCTGGGTGTCCTAAACTCGTATGGTGGTAAGTATAGAAAATATGAGGACAAAAGAAACCCAGAATATAGTGTAGTATATTCGATATGTGATGGGGTAAAATAAGAAAAATGACACTTACAATTTTCTGGAGCTTTTTAACTTGTTCTTTGCCTTTTTATTGTGTGCTTTTGTATTTAATTTATGCATATCTCACGTTTTATGCCATCTTTCCCTTTATTTACCAATGCATTTTTATTCTCTTTGCTTATATCTTTTTATACTTCTTACATTTTTTTTTCTATCTATTTTATTACCCACAGGCATAATGTCAGTTTTACCTATTGTGCTATATTTATTAAGCACTTATATTAAGGTCCACACTACCTTTATTATTTTTACTCTTTTATCTTTATTTTTGGTTTTTTGGTTTTTAATCTTATAATTTTGTATTAACTACCACAATTTCCTTCCCCTACTACATTCCTCATGCTCCCCTTTGTCTTTTCCCCAGTAGGTTGCTCCTTTTTTTTTCTCCTCCCGTCCCACCCTCTAGTAGTTTTACTAACTCCCTTGAGCTAGGAGGATAGCCCCACCCCATCTCCATGATAACGCAGTCAATTACATGTGATTAGCAGCCATCTTGGTACACCACCTTTGGAGTCCTCTTGCAGCCTGATTTTATCCCTAAAGATTTAATCCGGAGGAGCCACAGTTTCTACCCCCTTGGTGTGGTGGAAACCACCTATGCTACACAGGATTGAGCAAAAACCAAATTTTTGCTCTTCTTCTGTGAGTATACCTCCTTTTATTTTGCTTTTATAACAACAAAACAGAGAGCACTATTTACTGTTTTTATTCTCATTTTATGTACTTGGTGAATATCTGTGATACTGCAATTTGGAGGGAAATACCTGTGAACGCTCGACACTCTGACGCTTCACCCTGACCTACCATCTACAAGGAACCAAACTGAGCGACATATCCACAGACGGGGATCATACCGCCCAGGTGCATATATCTGGAGCTGCACATAAGCTCCAAAAAATTGTAAGTGGCATTTTTATTATTTTACCCACCACCTAAAAATACACTACACTATATTCTGTTTTTTTGTCCTTACATTTTCCATACTGACTCACCACCATATGAGTTTGAGGACACCCAAAAGGCGCTGGTTCCCTGTATCCTTTCCTGACCTATACCTAGTTACTGCCAGATAGAAGAGATTCTAGTTTGGGAAGTACCAGCTGCCATACCCGGATCTAACAAGCGCTAGGAACCTCACCATCACACGTAAAGGAAGATCTCCATCCCTGCCCACCGTGCCTGCCGACTGCTGCAGCTGGAGAGCTGAGGCTTGCTGTTTCTCAGGTGCCAGCAGGCAGTGTGTATGTGGACTAGTTGGTCTGTGTGGAGTGTAAGTGGGTTGCCCATTGTCCACTTTCTCTCTGCTGTTTTGTTTTTCCTGGATTCACTATGTAGCGGAGATCATTCCCTTGTATTCGGTTGTCCATACCCCCTTGTTCGTCTCCTGAATGGATGGTGAGTGGTCCCCCTTTTATACCTCTCCTGGCTTTTAACCACAAATTAAGTAATTAACTCAAGTGCTTTCCTTGGGTGGCCGCCGTTCGTATAACCAAATGCACGTGGTCCAGTGCCTGTCATTTTTGTCTCTCAAACATAGGCAGCGGTACATTAACATGTTGGATTCCTGTAAAATATGAATATGTTTTTGGGGTGTTTTTGTGTGTTTTCTATATTTCCCTGTAACTGAGAGATACTTGAGTTACTCAGTTTTAACTCAATTATCTCTCAGACTGTGGGTCGCCTGGTAGGAGCTTGTGTATATTTTTTATGGAAACTCCATGCTGGGGGTCTGTGCATAAAAGACTGTGTTTGAGCTGAATAAACCATTTGTACTCCCAGCACTGTATGTCGTCCAGTTACTGGGGGAATAGAGCTATTCACATTTCAGTGCCTTGTTCCAGAGTTCCTGTCTGTCATGGTTACTAGTTGATCCAGCATGCAGAATTATATCACACCTAGGACTAAGGATAACATTTAACCGGACCTTAGAATGGCCGGACTTAACGTATCCAAGAATAGTCAGAATACTTGCCGAGGTCAGGGATACAGAAGGAGACACAACGATGAGGGAAAGCCAAAAGTCAAGGATACCAGAAATCAGGGAAGTCAAAAACCAGAATAATACGATCAGGAACACACTATCGGATAACCAGCAAAGGGAAACCATGACAGGGCAATGAGTAAATAGATAAATGAGTTTAAATAACCCTCCTGCAGATCCGATTGGCCATAACTGGCCTTTGACCCCAAAACGTGCGTGCGCATCTTTTGCATGACATCACACGCACGTCAATGCCATCATTGCCATGGGCAGATGTGGGGCTACAATATGGCGTGGATCCACAGCGGCTGGCCACCGACATGCTGCAGAAGACAGGCCCACTGGCACAGGACCGCTGAGCGGCACCTCCATTATTGCCATGAAGTCAATTTCCATTGTAAATACCATAAGGTGATGTTGAATACGTGACACTGTCTTCACATATCCAGGTGAGGAAAAGTCCTTGTCAGGACTAGCGCTCCACTATAGGCTACGATAGAAAACTGCCAACAAAATATTAGGGTGATGCTGTCCCATGCTGGAGGATTGTGGTTATGGGCTGAAGGTGGGGAATAGTATTCCCAGAGGGGTGAAACAAACAGGTGAGTGGTTTGCCAACTGCCCACTCGTACACCTTTAAAAAAAAAAATGAAAAAATAGGCATACAAAAACAGCGTAAGCCAACTGAGTGCAACATTGCATCATGATTTGATCTATCTGAAATGATTAAACCAATCAAATGTTTTTTTTTTTTTTTTTTATGCAGTGTGAACAGACAAAATTGGTCTGAAATGTTTGATAAAACTATCCAAGCGAACCAAATTGTTTCAGCGTGCATGTCTACCTTATACTAAAATGAATTAAATCTGTGGCTGGAGATACCTTGGGAATGGTGAAGCCACGGAATTGTGTGTCCTTTGCTATAGCATGAGGTAGGTTCATGGGTAGTACGTTGGCGTAGCGCTGGATCTCATGTATGACCGCATCCGTGTACGGCATGGAAGGTCGGTCCTCTGGTTCCGGGACTCGGTCTCGGCCAATGACGCGATCAATCTCCTCTTGGACTTTTTCTACAGTGAGAAAAATTAGAGTAGAGTTATGTATAGCTCCAAGCCATCTAATATGGACCTCAATTTAATACTTTTGGTTAATTTTTACAAATGATTTAACATTTTTGGATAATCTTTAATATGTTTGAGTAAACTTTAACTTTTTTCAATATCAATATCAAAATATATTATATATAGAAAAAAATTAAATATTAAAATATTTTTCATAATATTAAATCATTTTATATATTATCCAAAAAATGTAATCATTTGAAGCTTATCCAAAAATACTAAATCGGGGAAAAGACTAGAGTTTTCTACAGAGCCATAATTAAGGTTACATTTGACCAGAAAATCTCATCAGCAGAACTTTGGGTCCTGCACATTTTAGATTAAAATAGCAAATGGTGAGTTGGACAATTTGTATTATTCAGTTACTTTGAATTTTTATTTCAAATTTCTTTGTCAAATTTTCACAGTTTTCACAACTGCAAGTAATAATTTGGTCATTGGGTCTTAGCCTTACCTTTAATATGAGGATTTTTCAGGAAGAGCAGAAATCCATGCCTTAACATCGTGCTTAATGTCTCTGTGCCAGCAACAAAAATACTTGTCATGTTTTTATATAAGTTGTTCAGGGTGAAATGAGATGAGGGATTGTTTTTTTCCTATAAAGTGAACAAAGTGATTCCAATAATAACTAAAAAAAAGTATTATAATGACATAAAATAAATATTTTAACAGACATTTTTTGTGGAGGGGACACTCTAGGCAGCATAATCACTACAACACATTTTAGGTTTGAACCAAAGAAAAAAATATAAATACAAAGAGAAGTCCTGCGCTCACTCCCATCACTCCTGGGCGGCAGCAACGACCACAGTACACATCAGCTCCAATACATATAGTAAAAACCAAAGAAAAAAGTTACCTGCTTACTCTCTCCTTAATCCCTATGAATATTTTGACAAATGGAGGTCATTTAGTTGCTCCAATGGCCATTGGAGGGAATGCCCGCCTGCCAACGTCAAGGCAGACCCCCCATAAGCTGGTCCTACACTGATCCTTAACCTTGCTTCCTTGAGCTTCTGGCAAAGATATCTCTAATGACATTTTAGGTTTGGACAGTATTCTTTAGCTGATTGTGTTAGAATACTCCTTAAACTTAGTATACATTGGCGTGATAATGAAGAAGTGTGAACACTTTATCAGACCAGCTCAGACTAGAAGGACGGACACAGCAAGGTAAATCTTCAATATTTCAGTGTCCATCTATTAAAGTGCACAGCAGATAAAAAGCTCTCTATTGGCTGTGCACTTTAATAAAGGGACACTAAAGGTCAGTTGTGGATTTTGGTTTTGTGCTGCTGTAGGCATGACAAAAGTTGTGCACCCCCCTCTTCCACCCCCACCTCCAAATTTCTTTTCCTGACAGACACACACCCTCATTGATACTTCACTGACATACATACACTTACAGATACACATAAATTTTCACACACTGTTTAACTAACGCACACTTTCACTGAAACATTCACAGCCATACACACTCAGTCAGTTACACTCACATTCACTGACAGACACACATATACACTAACTGACAGACTCGCATACACACACTGACACATGAATACACACACTTACATACACACACTCTCATTGAGAGATACACACACACTGACAGACACACATACACACTCACTGACAAATACATATACACTCTCACTGACAAACACACATACACACTGACTGACAGACACATATACACTCTCACTGACAGACACACACTCTCACTAACAGTCATACACACACTCTCACTAACAGACACACACACACACTCTAACAGACACACACACACACACTCTAGCACACACACACACTCTCACTAACAGATACACTCTAACACTCACTAACAGACACACACTGACACATGCATACACACACTGACATACACACACTCTCAGTGAGAGATACACACACACTGACAGACAGACATACACACTCACTGACAAACACATATACACTCTCACTGACAAACACACATACACACTGACTGACAGACACATATACATTCTCACTGACAGACACACTCTCTCACTAACAGAGACACACTCTAACAGACACACACACTCTAGCACACACACACACACACACACACACTCTCAGTAACAGACACACACTAACACTCACTAAGAGACACACACAGACACACTGTCACTAACAGACACACACTAACACACACTAACACTCACAATTTTTTTTATTTTGTGTTTACATTTCAATCCAGCCAGCCTCCCAACCAGTGGCGCTGACTCGGCAGGCACAGGTGGGCTGGCTCGGCAGGCACAGGCATGGGCAGTCAGGCAGGTAAGCTCACATTGGAGACAGGTGTTTAGGGAGCTCTGATCCTCCTGCTGAGCTCCCTTGCCTGCCTCTTAGTAATGCTGGGGCCACAGTGACATCATATCCCAGCTCTGGCATCACTGCGGTGCACACAAGGAAGCTGGAGCAGTTGGAGCTCAGGGGATAGTGCTCCATTGCCGCCCGCCTCCTACATCAGTAAATGCCTGCCTCAGAGAGACCCTGGGGTGGCCAGCCGGCCAGCTCCTGGGCCCCACAGGACCAGAGGCTGGCAAGACATCTGCCAGGGTGATTGGGGGTGGCATTTTTTGCTGCCCCCTGAAAGTGCCGCCCAAGGCAAATGTCTTGTCAGCCTTGTGCTAAATACAGCGCTGACTAAGTTATTAAAGATGTGTTGTTGACACTGAACTTGTGTATGGGCAACACCAGATACCAGGGTACATGCTGTTTCTCTATTTTTATTTTTATTAACAGCACGGTAAGTGTCCAACCCTTCCTAAACAGTTTGATATATTAACAGCTAAATTCTCTCTGAGATTCCTGGCACCATAATCATTACTAGGTCTTGGGAATTTATAACCCAATGTTATGATATTCATTTAACTAGTCTAGATAAACCTTAACATGACAATCAATAAAATCTAATCTAAAAATTTTATATTAATATTTTATATATTATTTATACATTTAGTTTTTAGGATAATTACTACTATTATTCAATGTGGCATTATGCAGATCATACATCTTAAAAAAAACATGTCTCGACCCATTCTCCCCCTCTAACTATCGTCCTATATCCCTGCTCCCTTTTTCCTCAAAGATTCTTGAAAGACTAGTCTTCACCCGTCTGGCCTGCTTCCTCAACTCTCTTACTCTCTCCTCGACCCTCTTCAGTCCGGCTTCCGCCCCCTCTACTCTACTAAGACTGCCCTTATCAAAGTCACTAATGACCTTATCACAGCTAAAGGTCACTACTCCATATTAATTCTTCTTGACCTCTCCGCTGCTTTTGACACTGTTGATCATGTTCTCCTCACCAAACTCTTAAATCACTCGGTCTCTGTGACTCTGTCCTCTCATGGTTTTCCTCCTATCTCTCCCAACGCTCATTCAGCATCTCCTTTTCTAATGATACCTTCAACGTTCGTCCTGTCTCAGTTGGAGTCCCTCAAGTATCTGTCCTTGTTCACCTTCTATTTTCTCTTTACACTGCCTCTCTTGGCAAGCTTATTACCTCTTTTGGATTCAAATACCACCTGTACGCTGATGACACACAGATATATCTCTCCTCCCCAGACCTCTCCCCTGAAGTCCTGCAACGTTCCACCTCTTGCCTTTCTTGTATCTCTGATTGGATGTCCTCCCGCTTTCTGAAACTGAATCTTTCCAAAACAGAACTTCTTGTCTTTCCTCCTCCTAATATTAATCCTCCTCTCTCGCTCTCCCTTCAGATTGGTGGTATCCATATGAGCCCATCCTTACAAGCACGTTGTCTTAGTGTTACTTTTGATTCTGGCCTCACCTTTGAGCCTCACATCCGGTCTGTTGTCAAATCATTCAAATTCCCCCTTAAAAAACATTGCCCGCATCCGCCCCTTTCTTACACAAGATGCTACTAAAGAGCTTGTCCATGCTCTAGTAATCTCTCGCATGGACTATTGTAACTCTCACCTAATTGGTCTTCCCAATAGCCGTATTGCCCCGCTACAGTCTGTAATGAATGCTGCCGTCAGACTGATTTTCCTCTCTAGTTGGTCCTCTCACCCTCACCCCTCTGTCAGTCCTTACAATGGCTTCCTGTATCCTATAGGAGTCAATTCAAAATGCTAACCCATACCTATAAAGCACTGAATAATCTTAGGCCCTTTTATATCTCCTCACAGATCCATAGGTATGCCCCTTCTCGGTCTCTCCGCTCTGCCCGTGACCTTCTTTTGTCCGCCGCTCATACCCGTACAGTCAACTCGCGCTTGCAGGACTTTTCGCGGGCAGCTCCACTGCCATCAGACTTACCCCTAGTCTTCAATCATTTAAGAAGTGCCTTAAAACTAATTTCTTTAGGAAAGCCTATGGCCTCCCAGACTAACCTCTACCTCACATACCTGCCTCTTGCTCTCTCCTAAAGGGCAGCACTCTACTCTCTCCTCCAGCTCTGCTCCATTCCCACTTAATTTAACTTCTATTCCCTGTCCTAATGTGTTTTATACCCCACCTCCTATAGACTGTAAGTTCGTTTGAGAAGGGCCCTCTTCAAACCTTCTGTGAGTTTCTGTGAGTTTTCTTGTAATTGTACTATTTATAGTCAAATCCCACCTCTAATAATATTGTAGAGCGCTACGGAATATGTTGGCACTATATAAATCGCAATAATAATAATAATAATCATAAAAATAATAATTAATACATATAGTATATTATGGATGCATTGCCCATAGGTGCGTACTGTAGCGGACTCCGGGTAACCCGGCCAGTTACCTCTGCTAATTCCCATCCTGCAGCAGGTCAGGAACCACTTAAACTGCAACAGGACTCATTTCCCCCTAGTAACTGGAAAATACCCGGTTCTGGAGGTAAAACACAATTGTATTGGCCACACATGACTTCTATGCATAACCCGATGCAAGGGGTGTATCACACAAAACATACAAGGTCACCTCCCAGGATCCTCCCCCTCCCCAGGGTCCAAGTGTGGGAAGGGACTCCATTTCCTTTGTCCCCAAAGCACGGCCACTATATCCCCAGGGCTCACCACATCAACTTCCAGGGGTCTTCTTCCCAAGAGCCTCTGTGCCTGGGAGACTAGGCGCGGGAAAAAAGGACCATCCCTTTGTCTCCCAGAAAAGCCTGCTGCAGGAAAAGAGCAGGTCTCTTTGTCCCTCATGAGAGCCTGCCAAACTCTTCAGTGCCCCAAAAGTGCCCACACAATCTCAGGGACCCTCGCCTCGGTCCCTCGATCGACTAGACTCCGTTCATGAGGCCCTGGGGTGAAACCCAAACAAAGGAAGCGTCTTCTTTCGGGGTATGAATGCTCCCCCTGGCCACATATGCAAACGGCGGCTTCCCAGGGAAGCACTCATTAACCCCTTAAGGACACAACTTCTAGAATAATAGGGAATCATGACGGAATATATCCGTCATCTGTCCTTAAGGGGTTAATTACTTCCCTTGCAGTTTCACACCTATGTTGCGAGTGCGAACATTCTGATTAATTGCTGTTAATGTTCCATTGGGGCACCGGGGAGGTCCTCGTTCGGGAGACGAACAAGGCGGGAAACAATCCACGAATGCCCCCCCTGGTGGCATTCACCATTACGAATGGCGGCCACCCAGGTAAGCACTTATTAATTTTTCCCTTGCGGTTTGCGGTTTTGACACTTATGTTGCGAGGTGTCAACATTCTAACCTAACGGTGGTCCTCATTCTGGAGGGGAATGAATTTCCTTCGTGGAAACACTCCTGAACAGGGAGCAGGGTGCAGTACAGATACTAGGGAAAAACACACAAATACAGAAAGGGAAATTCACAAATGGACAGGGGTTCTGCCACACGTACCTCTTCCATTCTTATAAGGAAACTATCTATCATGTTGCGTGGGCAGTCCGGGTTTAGGGTTTTACGATCTATCTCCAACTTTTCTTGAACAAACTTCTCCAACTTGTAGGCACTTTTGACTGCGTTATGGTGGGGTCCTGGTAAATATTTCATCACTACATTAAACATGTCGAAAAACTGTGTGTAAACAGAGAAAAAACATCTGATTTGCTACAAATTTCATAGATCAGATAATGTTTAATCTCTCACAGAACATTAAAACCACATGTTTCTGGGTTGTTCAAAGTCAGGGGTTGTAGTGCATTTAAATGTAAGAAATAAATGCTTTGAGATAAAACAGATTTATAGGGTTAAATCTCCAACTTTATTTCAGCCAAAAATATATTTTCTCTCGTTTCCATAATGTTTAACTGCAGTTGTTTGTAGTTTCCATAGTTTTTTTTTTTTTAAATACTAATTTGATCCAGTTTTCTAAAGAAATAGTTCTTATATTGATAACTAGGATATTGATTTAATGCCACTTTCCTCCCCTAATATCTGCACCAATACAATAACAGTAACAATGAATTAAAAAAGTACAAAAGAATTAACCAGAAAGCATCTTCAGTATCTACAGAGATACCTGACGAGATTGTCATCTCCTTGAAAATCAACTGGCATCTTGTGTTTTTGATCCAGAATGACCAATGCTGTTTAACTGAACTGAGAAAAACGTTACGCTCTCTATCTGGTATACACAGTGCCCTTTACCTGTCCCCAGGGTGACGACATTCCTATAAATATTTCATTTATGATCTGCATGAGTCTTCGGAAATCAGGGTCATCGTACTTATATCTATTCCCAAAAATAATGGAGCATATGATATTAGATGCCACCTGGCTGAAGTGATAGATAGGGTCAATCAGTTCTCCTAAAAGAAAGTAAAGGGGATACATAATTACTTTTATTTAGAGCTAGTGGGAATGTAGTCAGGACTGGCCATCTCAACCTCATCGACTCATTTATCTTTTAACTAGACTTGTGTATTCTGTTTCAAACAAACTGATTTCTCAGAATTTTGGATGACTGGCAAGTTGTCAAATGCCACTGGGATGAATTTCAGACCACCAGTTCTAGATATTTTTTTTCAGTTTGTTTAAATGTGTCCCCTCTGGTGGTTCAGTAATGTTATATTGGAGTTTTGACCTAAGGTTGTCTATGGATTGCTCCCCAGATGTTAAATTTATTTTCCACAATACACATAGAGGAACGTGCAGCATCAGGGCTTTAAATGGAGACTGAGCAGGGATCTTAATATTATTTTTACTGTCTCCTATAATTTATTGTATTTTAAATTTATATTAGTGATGTCTGAAAAATAACATTGAAGGTATACTATCATTTTATTAGCAGCTTGATAGATTATTTGCGTTATCATATACCATACCTTTTTATTTCCAATTTATATATATATTGAAATTTTTGAAAAAAATCACTTGCCTACCATTCCCACTCCCCTTTCTGGCAGCCATCTTTATGCACCTTGGGTCAGACTGTCAGTTATCTGACCACCAGCTCATTGTTTTACAACGATCCACTGCCTTTTAAAATGACGGATCTTTCTGCCAACGGCATTGTCTTTCAAACAAAAGGTTCAAATGAACGCAACAAAAGCAAATAGTGAGCATTTTGCCACATAAATGGAAATTCGATCAATGGTGCGTAAAGATGGCCGTCAGAAAGGGGAGTGGGAAAGGCAGTCAAGCGATTTCTCCACAAATTTCAATATAAAGGAATCAAAAAATGGACGATATGGTCTTATTATAACAAAGATTGTATGAAAATATTTTTGAAAAAAAATGAAGTGGTTCTTTAACTATAGAAACCTGTTTACTGTATTAATCTCTGCAATGGGAGGAAATACTTTGTTCTTAATTTAAAACATGCGGGTAAGCTTTTCAAGTGATCACAATCTGTTAAATGTTTTATCTATGGAGGGAGCCATTAAAGTATAATGGGATTTTTGAAAACAAATCGTTTGGAAAGTTCTTTCGAATAGATAGCAAAATGTCGGATGATGATTCAAAGAAATGAAATTGAATTAGGTGAATGTGGGACATGGTATTTTATCATAGTCTCAACAGTCAGTCTTGGATCAAGGTGCGAGAAATACTAGGGTCTCACATTCTATTTAAGAATGTATGTAGGTAGACTTTAAGATCCACTAAATTTATGGCTCCTTTAATTAGTGTCATGACTAATCAATCGCAGACGAGCAATAGGTCTTATATCTTCATAGACTACATATGCCATGTTTGGAGCACTTGTGTGGGTGTAAAAATGTTTGAAAATTAAAGGGTCCATGGGTAGAGGGGAGAAGGATTCTTCTAGAGCAGGGGTTCTCAACCCAGTCCTCAAGGACCCCCTACCAGTCCAGGATTTAGGGATTACCTGGGTGTGTCTGAGGTGTTTTTTTCTTTCTTTTTCTAAACACCTTAGACACGCCTAGGTAATCCCTAAATCCTGGACTGGTAAGGGGTCCTTGAGGACTGCGTTGAGAACCCCTGTTCTAGAGGAACCAGCAATGCCACCTCACTTCCTTACTTCTGGAAGTTTGCACACAACTATTTTGGCCTTACATTTGAAAATCACTTTGAATTCACCTTTTCCACATAACTTTCCCTTTAGCAACTAACCCTGTATTACTATTTTGATTCATGTTAAAAACCTGGGCCTCAATTTGATATTTTTGTTTAAGCTTTTCAAATGATTTAATATGTTTGTATAAACATTTAAAATAACTTAATATTTTGAAAAGAAAACAATATATTCATATTTTTTTTAATTTTCTGTATTCATATACCTTTTTTATATGATATATTTTTTTAATATAAAAATTACGTTTATCCAAAAATATTAAATCATTCCCCCATCCCCTAATCGTGGAGCAATACTATATATGGTGGTGCTTTATAAATGCCAGAAATAAACAAAATAAAAAGTTTATCAAACAATATTAAATCTATGTCTTGGGAAGATAATATCTAATCAAATTTTCAAGTATCAGTGCTTTATAATGAATATTGTTGGGATGGTAGGGTAGTAGCTTCCTACATATTCACACCATTGTTCCCAAACCCGATGAGTAAACGTCCTCATGATTGTTTACCATTGTTTCTTTTAAATTCATCTATTAGGTATTGCACCTCTTCCTTGGTTCTCCCTTCAACGGATCGTTTTCCCATCCCAAAATTTTTCAAAGTCTGGATGGAAAAGCGGCGGAGTTCTTTCCAGCGGTCCCCATTACTGAAAATAACACCTGCAAGACACAATAAGCATCCAGTATGCTGTTAAGGAAGCCAAGGAGTAGTGCGTAATGTAATCTGGCTAACACAAATTCTGATTGGAGGTTTTACTTACCATGGCTCATAGTATATGGGTCTATGACTGGCAAGAGGCCTCTCATTCCAAATTCGTCTCTGTTGTCCACCAGGGCTTCCTTGACAACATCGTACCCACATAGCACCACCACTCTCCGGGGCCCGAGATACAGAGTATACACATCCCCGTACTTCTTTTGCATCTGTCAATCATGTGACATGTTATCAAATATGCAAACACAGGGGCTTCTGTTGTGTCAATACCTAGATACTGGCTATATCTCCCATAAATCACTACAGGAAGGCAAAAGTAATCATATAACATCAACCCACAGCTTAACTGAAATTATGGAAAATAAAGAAATAATGAAAATTATTTTAGGTTAAATTAAATAACTTCTTAGGAATCTATGGCCAGCATGGTGTTTTACCATGCGTTCACGTTAGCCTCCAAAATGTTTTCCTATGGGAAAGCATTGGATTGGCTGAGATTGTGAATTTTGAAGATCTCAGCCAAAGGGGCGGCTGGCATAAAGCTGAGTTTTAACCATATTTAAGGGTGTTATGGGGGTGGGGGGAGGGAATAAAAACTATAGGGTCAGGAATACACATTTGTAATAATCAGGAACACGTTATCAAGTGAAACGACTAAATATGATAACTCATGCTGAGTTTCATATAGCCGTACACAAACCTTCATGTAACCTAAGCTAGCTTGTTTTTCTCCTTTTCTCCTGTACCCATCTGCCACAACATTTGGCTACATAAGATTAAAGATTACATTTAAGACATAAACAAACTATATGAATAAACTGTAAGCTAAGTAATATTTCATAGATACCATGAGCCTAGATATATCTAATGATAGAGCAGAATGTTTGCAGTGCAGTGTTATACGTTTCCAGTAATAAAATAATAAACATATAAGAGTATTAAGCATTTATTTGGTGATCAGCAAATAAGGGGTTAAGCATTATACAACATCCATAATTTGGCAAAGACAACATATGGTATACGTCAGAACTCTGGAAGATGAAAGATAACTTTCTAACCAATGAATTGTTAGTATTATTTTTATTCTGATCTGCTCATAGAGATCTATTGAAACTATATCTTTATAAACACTAAACTTTTATTAATAAATTGACAAATTGTCAAATTGAACCAGAAACTCTTTTTGTCGGTTGGATTATTCTTCCCAACTGGTTGAATCAACAAGGGTCTGTCCATATATTGCTCAATTCTCCAGGTAAAGAGATGGTGGTCCACCGTAAAACCCCCGGTCATCAGGGAATCCTCAACAGAAAATTGTAAGTTTCAAATATACCACACTATATTCTTCTTTCTCCTTATATTCCCTATATTGGTTTACCCCCACTTCAATCTGAGAACACTTCTGAAGACGCTGCTTCCCTACATCTCCTTTTTATCTAAAACATCTCCAGAAAGAAGAGACTCTGGTTTGGGAAGATCAAGTTGCCACACGTATAAGAAACAAGCTCTAGAAATCCTACCCTTTTCACTTGGAGTCTATTTTTTTGTTTTGTTTTAATTTGTCAATACTTACCGCCCTGGATCAAAAAATGGGAAGGTTGATTTGTCATGTAATATTCACATTGTGATTGAGTTGCAGCCGAATGTCAACAAAAAGGTAAGGAACAACGTTTCATTCGTTGAAGAAAAACAAATTACATTTTTATTAAAGCTGATTTATAAAACAGATTTGCAAGGTATACATATAAACCCATAAAAATAAAGATTCAATAACTTGATGAGGGAGATAAGGACTTTCCTTCCCGTGTCTTCCCATGTCTTCCCGTGTCTCCCCATGTGTCACTGCTGCTGAACAGAACTACCTGGCTATCCTTCCTGTTTGCTTATTCAACAGTTGCATCGGCTGCTGCTGAACCAGACTGTTTGACGGCACTTTGAGCTTTGCTGATAACTGCTGGATCTCCTGTTACAGAATAGGGCTGCCTAACTACTCGCTGCCTTGCTGTGTTTAAAAGCAGATACCACCCACCTCATCTATCCTGTGTGAACATCTACAAATCTATGGAGAGTCTGCTTTCTGTTTACTCTAACTCCACTACATGCTAAACAAAACGGTTCCTTTTCAAGTAATTTTTTACTGAAGATTTTTCAAAACATAGAAATATAACTATTACAATTTGTGAATACAATAGGAAGGGGGATAACAAAAGGAAAGGGAAAGGGGGTTCCATCTATAAGTACATACATTTTAAATATATTTTGTACATAAATAAAAAAACATATTATTAATAATTATATTATTAAATATTATAATTATATATATATATATATATATATATATATATATATATATATATATATAAAAAATCAAAAAGAAGTATTACCGGCACTCTTGGAGTAGATTCATTCAATTTATTTGTTAGTAGAACCAGTCAACGTTTCAGCTCCCGATCGGAGCTTTCATCAGGACACACAAGGCATAAAACATTGCAAAAAACAAACTTATGTAAGACATCTCATCCAATAATCACTCACCAAATCAGCTGAAGCTCATCGCTCATCCTGCACGGCGTGTGCCCGGCATTACAGCGCATGTGTCAAAGCAATCCACACTTCCGTGTCACATGATGGAGGGGGAGCCATGTATTAGTCCAGGAGGCGTCATAGTATCTTAGCAACCTCCGATGCAATCGGCAATGGTTGCTACTATTTTTTAAAACCACCGGTAGGAGAAAATCTCCTTTCATAAATAACGCCACCCACTACATAACGTAACGGACAGTTGCTATGGCAACCGGCTCTAGCCGTGTCAGCAGGAGCGGATGGAAACAAGCAGAGCCAAAATACAAATTATGTTACAGAATAAGGGGAACTTACTGTTAATTTGTAGCACATAGATACAAAGCAGCTAAGCAATAAAATAAAAAAGTGAACATAAACAAGTTAAACTAGCAATCATGCAGTGAAATCATCACCCAATTAATAAACTGTGCCACTAAAGTTTAATCATAAGTGCAGCAATTCTACTATCATATAGTGTTCTAGGTTAAATTCTAAATATTACTCTATACTGTATTACCTAATATAAAATCACAAAATATATATAAACCTACTAAGAATTACATAGTGTATTTCCACATAATTAATAAATGTGATAAATTATTATTCTCATGATAATGTGTTAATGGTTAAGGAGGGGTTATATGTTATTTAATACACACCCTCTCATAAAGTGCAATCTAGAACTACTAGATGTGATATACAAAATATTTAACTTAAAACAACCCCTACCTGCCCTAATGTTTATATATACAGCCTTTGGTGAGTGTTAGGTTGCCATATTTGACAGATTATCAATGCATAGGCTAAATTTATAACTAAATAATTACAATTTTAAGCTTTAAAACTACAGAAACAGTTTCTCCACGGGATCATCGCCAGGGGATCATCTTCCCTATCGAGGTCCCTATAGAAAAAACTGTTTCCTTAAACTCCAATAGTTTCGAAGGATATAGTGATACAATCGTGGTTAAAAAATTATAAGAATGAAACAAAGGAACATTTTTCATTTAGGCCTTTGGGGGCCAAAGTGTCCAACTCCAATATCCAATAAGTCTCTCTCTGCAAGAGCAGCTTTCCTCGATTTCCCCCTCTTGCTGCCAATGGGATATGATCAAACGCCACACACCGCAAAGCAGAGAGTGGATGTTGCTTTTCCAAGAAATGTCTGGCCACAGGTTTGACCGATCTGCCATCTCGATAGACGGATACTTGACCTGTGGCCTCTAATTCTCTCGCACAGAGCTGTCTCTGTCTTTCCTATATAACTCAGTCCTCACAATTTGGTGAGTGATTATTGGATGAGATGTCTTACATAAGTTTGTTTTTTGCAATGTTTTATGCCTTGTGTGTCCTGATGAAAGCTCCGATCGGGAGCTGAAACGTTGACTGGTTCTACTAACAAATAAATTGAATGAATCTACTCCAAGAGTGCCGGTAATACTTCTTTTTGATTTTTATATTTTTGGGACCTGGCACCTGGTTATATATATTGAGTAGGAGTGCAAGAGGTTCTGCTTTGCTTTGTATATATATATATATATATATATATATATATATATATATATATATATAAAATATTATTATTATTAATATTATTAAACATTTTAACATGACAGCTGCTATAAAATGTTTTTAAATAATTCAGGTTATATGAAATAAAAGGAGATATTTTTTCCTAACATCATTTTCCCAGTTGCCCCAATGGTATGTTAATTGGACATTATTAATAATTATATTATTAAATTGTATAATTATATATATATATATATATATATATATATATATGATGTAGATTAATTTAGAAATAAACAAATATGTTTAAATGTCTATCTGTTCCTGTCCAAATCTGAGATGATTAAATTGCGTATACGCAGAAGTAAGCTCACACTGACACATGGAGTTCAGGTTAAAAGCACTTCAGAAAATTTAATACAATCTGGTTGGAAAACAGTTGTGTAGATCTTTTTAAAAGCAAAATGACATCATCATTGAATATCAGATAATAACAAATAAACATCATTAATTGGATTAAACGTTATGTGACTATATCAGTGTCCACCCATCAATATTATTAATTGGCTCAGGGATTTGAGTGACCAGCTAGGTGTCCTCCCACCGGGAGGTGGTATTGTTCTGGACAAGGGTGTGGACAGAAGGCTCAGGCGCCATCTTTCCCAGCATGAGGTTTACTCGGTGGAAAGGGGGGCTTGAGCGTCATTTTACACAGTCAGTGATATCGGGCCTCATGTCCAGGTGCAAGGTCTCTTATGAATAGAACATTTCATTACTACTGTGTTCTCGTGGCCTTCAAATTATACTATGTTGCAAGTTAGGGGAAAGTCAGTAAAGTCAGCAGTTCCTGAGTTAATCATGTCTTTATAGAGAATACAGTCTTTGTCTATTGTATTAGATGTGCTGGGAAATTCTGTCATGTAATGTAGTTTTAAAATGAACAAGTTAGGTTATGAGGACAAAATGGAGGATTGAAGAAGTCAGGTTAGGAGGACAAAATGGAGGATTCACAGTATGCAGTTAAAATGGAGTTAGTACAATAATTCAATACAAGTTCAATAAAGATTTTTAATAATTCTACATCAGTCCCCCCTATGAAATGTTAATATTCTAAGAGATAAACTTTATTAGTTAGTTTCAGAAGACAGGTTAGCCCAAAGGCACAAAACCCTATGAAGTAACGGTTCTTAAAGTCTTCTTAGTTCTTCAGAGGGACATCATAAATAGACAAGCTTACATTACCATATGGACCTGTGTTATCTGGAATATAGGCACAACAAGTCATGGTGACAGGTAAACGTTGTTGGTTGCAATAGATATAATAAATGCAAATCAAAATATTATTATTATTATTAGCAGTGACGGTTGGGAAAATGGACTCAAACTTTCCCTTTACTGCAAAATCATCTGGTACCCCCCTTGGCACACCTATGGCATCAATATATATATATATATATATATATCAAACTTTCCCTTTAGAGGGGTGCTCCTTTTTATGTTCTGAAGCATGAATGTGGTGTGTCAAGAGTACCTTGTCATGTATTATGTGTATGGACATAATAACCTTGGCTAGGGCGCATTTGCTTATGCATTGTAGTATTAAACCTGTCCCACGCTACATCAGCGTAGGTGGACTCGGATCATTTAGTCAATATTAATATCACCACAAACTCAGGATGGGCAAATAATCCTGAGGGAGCTTGGCGTTTGGATCTCTTTAGCTTCACGAGGTCTCCTTTTGGGGTCCTCGGCTTTCCATTGATGGCAGGTGGTCAGGCATTATTATGGCCATCAAACACCTACTTGCTGGTATCTTTTTATTTAACAAGTCATTTTTTTCTTTAGAGTCAAAAGTGTGTCAAAATCAACAAATGTCACTTCTCATGTTGCAGAGAGAGTCTTGAATCTGGAACAATGAATCCACTGAGTGATCTCTGCAACTTTCACAATGCACTACTGGGTATATGGTCTTGGATGTCACATTGATGACCGGCTAAACTTCTGGCCATCCTGACAAAATGTCTATGATAACTAGTGCATATTTGACCCAGTAGCTCTTTGTCATCTGGATTCTTGAAAGGGATATTGAGAGTTAGCTAGGTGCTTAGGGGTATTTTAGAGATCAAAGAGTTCATGAGGGTCTTGGATAGGTATAAAGTTCCATGGGCTCACTGCCCAGTACATGTTTTTGGGTAAACAGAGCTTAAGAGCGTTGGAGTACAGCCCGTCTTCAAGGGTTGCCCCTTTCTGTTTTTCCAGCTTTGTATTTCTTCAGGGTCAGTAACTGCTTTGTCATTCTTTTAGAAGCTTGAGATCTGTAGGTAGGATCTACATGGTGAGTATAGAAGTTTCTTTAGCGGACACCATTCTGTCCACTTCCCTTGGTGCACTTGTGGCTTGGTTGGCAGCTTTTAGTCAGCTGAGTGGTGCTTCTTATCTTCCAGATTGATCCAAAATAATGTGCTGCACCCAGGGCATGTCTTGAGTCAGTGTAGATATTGGCATGTCTTCCTTCAGGCATTTTGTATGCCACTGAGAAGGCTGTCAATTCAGCGTCTTGAGCAGATGTGAGTGAGGAAAGTGAAGGTGCTTGACGTACCTGATCTTCTGTAGCAACAGCAAATCCAGTATGGTACCTTTCCTCTTTATCCGCAAACAGAGTGGAGTCAGGATCTGGTAAAGCTACTTTGTCTTTCTATTCACAGTTCTCTTGCTGACCCCCCTCTGTAGAGATTTGTAAATTGAATGTTCATGTTTTGTTCTAATGAGTCAAGTTCCTTTCATGAGATTTCTGGGGACTTAGTGAAGAAAAAACATGAGGGACAGCCACCTCCCTTACTTCCATGGGAATCTGGGTCAGGGCCGCACTATTTCCTTGAGAGTGCCCAAAACAGTTCTTTCAGTGTGGTATTCCCCCCTGGGAAGTGGCGGAAGAGTGGCCAGAGCAACTTTTCTTCAAAATATAATGTTGTCAGGTAGAGGCAGAGTTGTCTATGAGTGGAGGAAATTGGTAAGGAATAAGAAGGGAGGAAGCATATAAAGGATATAGATATGGTGGTGGGGAGATGGAAGAATGAGTAGTGGATAGAGTGAGAGGGAAGAAGGTGGAGTAGGAGGAGGAGAAGAATATTATTAAAAATGTTAACATGACAGCTGCTATAAAATGTTTTTAAATAATTCAGGTTATATGAAATAAAAGGAGATATTTTTTCCTAACATCATTTTCACAGTTGCCCCAATGGTATGTTAATTGGACATTTTGGGGAGAGTGTTGCCTTAATTCCAGTTTGTAGATTTTGTTATCAAGTATTTCATCGATGGAATAGTCAAGAATTTCCAATGATGATGAAGTGCACAATCTCTTTATACTATTCCTATATCTTTTCAGTCACTGCTTCTAAATCTGATTTTATGATAGCATGGGAAAGGGATTTGGGACTACAGTTAGAATTGGAAGAATGTTTTAAAACAAAACTGTTTCAATTTCCCAATGTAAACACACTTCTAACAATTGTATTAGAGAGATGTTCCTATTCGGTTTATGTTGTGTTTCATGAAATTCAGCATTGCGACTGTAACATGTGAGTACAAGTGGGAGCACGTTTTAAAGGCTCTCTACCATGTGAGTAAGCAATCCATCATTCTACTTGGGCAGGTATCCAGTTTATAATTTACTGCACTATTATTATATTATAAGCTTTTTCTGTTCTCAAGCTGCAGAAAAATTAGAAATAAGCATAAAATAAGAATATTGCTTAGAAGGCTCGTAGAAAGTATCACGATAGGTCTTACTGTATTTGTTATCCCAAGTACTCAACTCTTCTTATTAGTTTTAAGATGGGTGTATGCTAATCATTCGAAGTTCCAAGTTCCAAATAGCCATATAATTAAATCAAGAAACAAGTGAGCCAGACAGTGAAGCAACCTTTTTGTTTCTTTTATGAAAATGTTTAGTGGAAAATAAAAGATAGTTGATGGTTAATAACTGGTTTTTTTTTATTCACAGATGAAGTGAGAAGTGTAAATACATAATGCATAAATATATAAATACAGATATTTTTTTTTTACTTCTGAATCACTGATCCGAATCATTCATCCCCAAACAACAACGTGATTGAAATTCATCCAAACCGAACGCCCCTTGGAGGAAATCCCAAACGTCCAGAAATAAATGCAATTTTTCAGCTTGCACAAGACTTCCATCTACTAGGGAGCTAGCATTCATACATGTGGGCTAACTAATTGAGTTTTTACCCATTTCCAGTAATCTCTTACACCACGGCTCATCTGTCTATAATCTTAGTAGTCACAAGTGCAATACAGTCTTGTACCCGCTGCTCAATGAACCTATTGGTGTCTCAGTAACACCTCACTCACAAGAACACTAGCAGAGAACATGCGTTGGGGTTGCTGTGTATTCTGTACATTGTGACTTGTTTTCTGTGATTTATTGGCTTTTTCTTTCTGGAGCCTTTTGGGTGGGATCATTCTGAGACACTCATGTAACAGGTACAACCGAGTTAAAATAAATACATGAGTTGGGACTAAATAAAAGGCAAGTGGCGGAGTTTTGGTCTGTTTTCAGGGTGTTTTCTTAAACCTTTTTCATTTACTTCCATTTGGCTCTGTGTTCTGCCTTTTTATAGACGGAAACATGGCTGTTTGTGCTTGGCAGCCATAGCGATTTATTTAGAATGCTTTGTACGTCTTGGCTCCATCGCACTTTAAGATCCCAATCTCAATCACACAGGTGCTCATGAGTAAGCAGCGCAGAGAAAGCATATGGGTTTAGTGGAAGACAAAACAAAGAGTGTTGGTGTTTGGAAAAGAGGACAGGGGAAGAATCTGGGGGGAAAGAATGTGTAAAATCTGATCCCCCTGTTTGTTAGCCATATTGTGTCCTATAGAACTCATTATTTTTAGTTGAGTATCTATATTGTGCTTATTTCAACTGAAATAACTTTTGCTCAGAGTTTCCATAATTTATAAAAAGCAGAAGTAGTGATCAATAACTTGCAGTGTTTCAGTGTAACTATCTTTCCTGCAATATAAGCATTATCAATGAGCCAATAGCTTGGCACTTGTCCCATTAGATTACCAACCTTTGACAGGCATTCCAGCATCTGCCCTGACTTCAGCTGGAGAAGGTTCCCGAGAATGGGCAGTGGGGTAGGTCCAGGGGGCAGGTTTTGTCCCCTGTACATGCTGTTCCAGGTGTAGAAACACAGGACGCAGGAGACCAGGAATATGAGGAGAAGAGTCACTATGTCCATGTTGGCTGTGAGTGTTGTCTCTGAATCAGTTCTGTTGACAGTCTCAGGTATGTCTGTTGTTAGAGAGTGATGAAATCTGAGACACTCAGAGCTGATGTGTATAGAAGGCGTGGATAAATATTAGCCAGTTTCCCTAATTTGCTCCTCTGAGAGCTGTAAAAGGTTTATTCACTGATCTCTAAATTGTTATGAATTGAAATTGAAATATCAAAACTCCGGCTAAAATTGCCTTCAAGACTCCCAATTTTTTCATTGCATTTTAATTGACTTCAACGTGGCTGTCCGTCAGGTGGCAAACAATGACTAAAGGTATGGACCTTCTGCTGGATACAGATGGCAGAGAGACCTTTGCAATGTACAGACCAGTGATGGGTAACATACACACTAACCACCAGTGATGGGTAACGTCCGCACTAACGACCAGTGATGGGTAACGTCCACACTAACGACCAGTGATAGGTAACATACACACTAACGACCAGTGATGGGTAACATACACACTAACGACCAGTGATGGGTAACATACACACTAACGACCAGTGATGGGTAACATACACACTAACCACCAGTGATGGGTAACATACACACTAACGACCAGTGATGGGTAACGTCCACACTAATGACCACAGTGATGGGTAACATACACACTAACGACCAGTGATGGGTAACGTCCACACTAACGACCAGTGATGGGTAACGTCCACACTAACGACCAGTGATGGGTAACATACACACTAACGACCAGTGATGGGTAACATACACACTAACCACCAGTGATGGGTAACATACACACTAACCACCAGTGATGGGTAACGTCCACACTAATGACCAGTGATGGGTAACGTCCACACTAATGACCACAGTGATGGGTAACATACACACTAACGGCCAGTGATAGGTAACATACACACTAACGACCAGTGATGGGTAACGTACACACTAACCACCAGTGATGGGTAACATACACACTAACGACCAGTGATGGGTGACATACACACTAACCACCAGTGATGGGTAACATACACACTAACGACCAGTGATGGGTAACGTCCACACTAATGACCAGTGATGGGTAACATACACACTAACGACCAGTGATGGGTAACGTCCACACTAACGACCAGTGATGGGTAACATACACACTAACGACCAGTGATGGGTAACGTACACACTAACCACCAGTGATGGGTAACATACACACTAACGACCAGTGATGGGTAACGTACACACTAACCACCAGTGATGGGTAACGTGCACACTAGCGACCAGTGATGGGTAACGTCCACACTAACGACCAGTGATGGGTAACATACACACTAACGACCAGTGATGGGTAACGTCCACACTAACGACCAGTGATGGGTAACATACACACTAACGACCAGTGATGGGTAACATACACACTAACGACCAGTGATGGGTAACATACACACTAACGACCAGTGATGGGTAACATACACACTAATGACCAGTGATGGGTAACATACACACTAACGGCCAGTGATAGGTAACATACACACTAACGACCAGTGATGGGTAACGTACACACTAACCACCAGTGATGGGTAACATACACACTAACGACCAGTGATGGGTGACATACACACTAACCACCAGTGATGGGTAACATACACACTAACGACCAGTGATGGGTAACGTCCACACTAATGACCAGTGATGGGTAACATACACACTAACGACCAGTGATGGGTAACGTCCACACTAACGACCAGTGATGGGTAACATACACACTAACGACCAGTGATGGGTAACGTACACACTAACCACCAGTGATGGGTAACATACACACTAACGACCAGTGATGGGTAACGTCCACACTAACCACCAGTGATGGGTAACGTGCACACTAGCGACCAGTGATGGGTAACGTCCACACTAACGACCAGTGATGGGTAACATACACACTAACGACCAGTGATGGGTAACGTCCACACTAACGACCAGTGATGGGTAACATACACACTAACGACCAGTGATGGGTAACATACACACTAACGACCAGTGATGGGTAACATACACACTAACGACCAGTGATGGGTAACATACACACTAACGACCAGTGATGGGTAACATACACACTAACGACCAGTGATGGGTAACATACACACTAATGACCAGTGGTGGGTAACGTGCACACTAACTATGTTTCCATGAGTAGTCACTCCAGTGAAATATAACCAGTTTGGCGATATCGTTTTTAAAAATGTTTACGGTTTATTTTATTCCAATTCTAGGATTCTTGATTTTCGTGTACCGTATCGTTAACTTTTAATCAACTCAATTTTATTTATTTCTGACCTCAGATATTGCATCTCAGGGATAAATTAAAGGGAATATCTGAGCACTGTACCATTACAGTTTATTATATAATAACAGCTTATTGAATCATTACAGTCTATTGTGTCCTCACAGTTTACTACAGAGTTTTATGGTTTTAAAATGTATTCAGCTAATTGTATTTATACAGCTGGAGCTTGTTGTGTGATTACAGCTTATTGTATTGCTGTAGCTTGTTTTATCATTACAGCTTATTGTATTACTGTAGCTTGTTGTGTGGTTACAGCTTATTGTATTACTGTAGCTTGTTGTGTGGTTACAGCTTATTGCATTACTATAGCTTATTGTGTGGTTACAGCTTATTGTATTAATGTAGCTTGTTGGGAGGTTACAGCTTATTGTATTACTGTAGGTTGTGGTGCGGTTACAGCTTATTGTATTAGTGTATCTTATTGTGTCATTACAGCTAATTGCATTACTATAGCTTGTTGTGTGGTTACAGCTTATTGTATTAATGTAGCTTGTTGGGTGGTTACTCCTTTACTGTGTTAACCTCTACCACTTCAGCTGGAAGGCTATTCCATGCATCCACTACCCTCTCAGTAAAGTAATACTTCCTGATATTATTTTTAAACCTTTGTCCCTCTAATTTAAGACTATGTCCTCTTGTTGTGGTAGTTTTTCTTCTTTTAAATATAGTCTCCTCCTTTACTGTGTTGATTCCCTTTATGTATTTAAATGTTTCTATCATATCCCCCCTGTCTCGTCTAGCATGGAGGAAAGACGAGACAGGGGGGATATGATAGAAACATTTAAATACATAAAGGGAATCAACACAGTAAAGGAGGAGACTATATTTAAAAGAAGAAAAACTACCACAACAAGAGGACATAGTCTTAAATTAGAGGGACAAAGGTTTAAAAATAATATCAGGAAGTATTACTTTACTGAGAGGGTAGTGGATGCATGGAATAGCCTTCCAGCTGAAGTGGTAGAGGTTAACACAGTAAAGGAGTTTAAGCATGCGTGGGATAGGCATAAGGCTATCCTAACTATAAGATAAGGCCAGGGACTAATGAAAGTATTTAGAAAACTGGGCAGACTAGATGGGCCGAATGGTTCTTATCTGCCGTCACATTCTATGTTTCTATGTTTCTATGTTTCTATGTTACAGCTTATTGTATTACTGTAGGTTGTGGTGCGGTTACAGCTTATTGTATTAGTGTATCTTATTGTGTCATTACAGCTTATTGCATTACTATAGCTTGTTGTGTGGTTACAGCTTATTGTATTACTGTAGCTTGTTGTGTGGTTACAGCTTATTGTATTACTGCAGCTTGTTGTGTGGTTACAGCTTATTGTATTATTGCAGCTTGTTGCCTGATTACAGCTTATTGTATCACTGTAGTTTGTTGTGTGGTTACAGCGTATTGTATTAGTGTATCTTATTGTGTCATTACAGCTTATTGCATTAATGTAGCTTGTTGTGTGGTTACAGCTTATTGTATTAATGTAGCTTGTTGTGTGGTTACAGCTTATTGTATTACTGCAGCTTGTTGCCTGATTACAGCTTATTGTATTACTGTAGCTTGTTATGTGATTACAGCGTATTGTATTATTGTAGCTCGTTGTATCATTACAGCTTATTGTATTATTGTATCTTATTGTGTCATTACAGCTTATTGTATTATTGTATCTTATTGTGTAATTACAGCTTATTGTATTACTATAGCTTGTTATGTGATTACAGCTTATTGTATTATTGTAGCTTGTTGTGTCATTACAGCTTATCGTATTAGTGTATCTTATTGTGTCATTACAGCTGATAGTATTACTATAGCATTGCTGTGTGGTTACAGCTTAATGTATTACTGCAGCTTGTTGTGTGGTTACAGCGTATTGTATTACTGCAGCTTGTTGGGTGGTTACAGCTTATTGTATTAGCGTATCTTATTGTTTCATTACAGCCAGATTAACATAGGATCAATTAGAGTGGAAACTCCTGACATTTGCTTTAAAATAGACCTAAGGCAGCCACAATTAAAATAATAATAATTTTAAAAAATCATTAACCCCTTCCAATCATTAGAGAGTGCTATGACGTCCTCTAATAGGAGGTTTTTAATGAATTTAGGGCAGCATAGCACACCCTACCCATATGGCCCTCCCTCTGGCCCGCCTTCTTACCCAAGGTGCTGATCACGATCGGGGGAACTTGCATGACAACCCAGGCAGTCCTCCTGCAAGCAATCCAGCTCCGGGCGATTCGAGTCATGGCTGAGACACTGTTCTCTGTCCCTCTTTTCCCTCACTTTGATTTTCGGCAAAATATGCAGAGACATCACTTTTAATGTGAAAAAAAAATGGGATTTTTTAAACCCTTTCATTGCAGATAACATTATTAATTATTATTTTATTATTTATATAGCACCATCAGATTCCGTAGCACTGTACAATGGGTGGAATCCCGGTAAACAGTCTGATTAGGGTGATTAGTAACTTTCTACTATTGATACTTTTTTTTAGTGTAAAAGTTATGTCTTTTTTTTTACCATTTCTATCAGCTACAGCAGGTTCTGTTTAACCCCTTTGTTGCTGTTTGATCGCAGTACTGTGCAGCATTTGTATCAGTGTTATCAGAGGGCTCTCTGATCAAGCTGACGTTTTTTATTCTTATTATTTATATAAACAAGGAATCAAATAAACGTTGGCCAGGTTCAGTGGCTAAGTCGCTATTAAAAAGACTGTACATTATCGCCCCGTTATTGTATTATTAAAGTTTAATATTTAATTACAGCATGTTGTATTGTTACAGATTATTGTATCACTGCAGTTTGTTATAATATTTTAGTTTATTGTATAATTACACATTATTACATTGTTAACGTTTCTTATTTTGTTGCAATGCAATACATTGTGGTATAGCTATAGATTATTATTTTATTACAATGTAATTTATTATTAATCTTGATTATATGGCTTTGTTACAGCTTGCAGTATAGCTATAGATTATTATTTTATTACAATGTAATATATTATTTGTTACGACAATCACCGCCAGGTAGGTAAAGCCGCCGTTTAGTAGTTAATCCCCCTTCTCCAGAAATGCAGTTTTAATTCAGCCGATCGTCAAACTCCCGAACGGAGCATACGAACACGGCAACTCCCGATCAGCAATCCAGTCGAACTCCTTCCACAGCTAAAAATAACGAAAGCGCTGTTCCAATAGTAATTCCCCTTCCCCACAAACGAGACAGAATTTCCGTATTGAGGGTCAAACAAGATCTGGCTTTACTGTGGGCTACCCGCCCGTATTTATGCGGGTCTCCCACTTG